>NW_016805589.1:2868732-2943747 GCF_001698545.2 Rhinopithecus bieti
TTTTTTGTGGAAACATCTGGCAAAAACATGTTGAGAAAAGAAAACTTTTCTGTTTTGTGCAGCAGGATCTTGCTGTGAAGAGATGAAAACTTGAGCTAATTACAGGATGTCTGCAAAAAGAAAGGGCTAGCTTTATATTTTAGACCAATTTTTCTCCCTACAGGGTGGACTGCCTAGAATAAAAGCAGTGGTATGCTGTGGGAAATAAGTATGGGGTAGGAAACAATGAATTGAATCTAATCTATAATACCATACCATGAGGATTATTAAAATAGCATTCAGTATATGCTTGCTTTTGTAAGTGTGCCAAGAAAAGAACAGACAGCTCTGAAACTTATATGATAAGGACTGCAGGACTATACATTTTCTTATGTGTAATATGTTGCAGACCTTTTATTAGAAATATCCCAGCTATTGTACTATATGGAAGTAAATAATGTATCTTTTGGTATTTTGTTTTACATTTATTTTAAGATTACAGCATCGCAAATCTCTTTCAAAAATTCCTTTCCCAATGTCTCTTTAGCTCCTTTTGCCTTTCCCCACAATCCTACATTCATTTCATCCCTTTTCCAGAGTCCTGTAAACTCTTCGACCTAAAAAAGCACTTGCAAAAAAAAAAAAAAAAAAGAAAAGAAAAGTTTGGAGTAGCCTCGTCCTAATCTCTCTTGGAGCATCCTGTGTGGCCCTTGTACTAACAGCAAAATATCAAAACTGGAGTGATAGGCCCCCAGGAGGTTAAGCTTATCCCTAGCCAGTTAACAAGTCCTACAGATAACTAACCATTCTAAAAGGATTAGGATTTGATTTAGGGAGAGTGATGTTTAATCCCAATGGCCTCTTCCTGTGGGAACAAGATGCTTAAAAATCACTAGGAGACTTTCTTTTTCTAACTGTTTTCTGGAGCTGATTGAATAAAATAGGTGGATTCCTCCCTACTCCCATCTCTAGAATTTGGGTATTTTTTAAAAAAGTTTTTTATAAAGGGCTAGGCTGGTCATTACCTGCCTCCTATTTGTGTGACATCACCCACACTGTCATGCTGAGCCTTGTGGGCTCAGGGACTCAGGGAATCTGGCTCCTGTAGCTCAGTCTCCTGGGCACCATGCTGCACCTTGCCCATCTCCCGTGAAACTGTCCACTATCCTCTGATCCTTCGTGCATCACAAGCACTCCACTGTCAAAACTCAGATCTCCTCAGACAGACCCAGAAATCTCAAAATGACTTGGAGAATGTGCTCTTTATTGCTCAACAGTGACATTCTTTCTAGCTCTCTACCCTTCCCACTGCTTCAAAACTGAGCCATGTCATCTGCTATTTACTATCATTCTTGGAATGTTGGCTTTCTTTGAGAACTATTTCTCCATAACTGTATGTGTATCATATGTGAAAACATTATGAAAAGGTTGTGTGGCTTTTCTGTCTTCTACCTGTTCTGGCTCAGTTGTTGATTTGCAGTCTTTGCAATACAACTATAAACTCCCCAAGGGCCATGACTGTGTCTGCTTTTGCTCATCACTGCTTATCACTGTTCAGAGCCTATAACTGTTTCTGGCATATAGTAGATGCTCAATAATTTTCCCTGTCAAGCATGGGAGCATAGGAATGAATGCTCTTACTTTGGCCATACACTGTGCTAGGTGCTTTGAGTACAGATATGAATGAGACACAGCTCCTGCTTTCAAACCCTAGGAAAATGACTGATCTTTTAACATGCCTGTCATTGCTCTTGGCTTTAAGCAAAGCAAGAGAAATAGAAGTTTCCATTACAGATCTGGTTTAGGGATCCTAAAGGAAACTGTTCCCACATGTCTCTCCCATTAGCCTGACAGCTTGTGGTATTTTCTGTATTTATTAACAATGATAACAGCAATTACAAACATAATTTATGGGTACTCACTCTGTAATGAACAATGCACATAGTGTCTTGCATATATTCCACAGTATTACTCTCAAAATCGCCCCTATACAATAGACATTATTACCATTTTATTGGTGAGGAAAAAGAGGCTCAGAGAAGTTATATGCCTTAGTTGGTATACCACCTACACAGCTAGTAACTGGGGGCAATTGCTTAGAACTCTGGCCTGTTAGAATTCAAAGACTAGACCCATAACCTTGCTCTGTTCTGCCTCCCACTCCTTCCCTAGGGCTAAAGTCATTTTGTCAAGAAAAGGCAACACACCAACCAGTATTACTTGGTCTGACTCTGTCACTTATAGAAAGTGAAACTGGGTACATTTTGATTCGATTTTTTCCAACTATTCATTGACATGGGAAGGTTAAGTGTTGGACCCTACTGTATTGAAGAGCTTGAGACCCCTTAGAGGTCACAGAGGTCATAAGTAGCAGACTGCTAGTCTGTCTGGATCACTATACTGTATTCCTTCTACAGTATGGGGAGGGAAGCCTCTAGGGATTTCAGAAAGAAATTTTCTGTTTCATATTTACACCAATGGATGGGACACCATGTAGTCTTTTTGTACTTAGGCCAGAGGAGACCAAACTAGTGATTAGAAAAACATCTGACCAAGAAGGCTAATGATAGTTTCGCCTCATCTGAAAGACAGGGAAACAGTCTGCCTTCTAGCTTCTTCCTTCCTCTACACCACGGGTTCTCAACCTGGGGTGTTTTTTGCCTACCTAGGGCAAATTTGGCAATGCCTGGAGACATTTTCTATGGTTGTAACTGGGGTTGGGAGGGTTCTACTGGCATCTAGTGGGTGGAGGCCAGAGTTGCTGCAAAATATCCCATCATGCACAGGGCAGCCTCCCACAACAAAGAGTTACCTGGCTCAAAACCCTTGCTTTAAAGCCATGTTCTGCCTATGCATTAAAAAATAAATAAATAAATCCTCATTCTTCCAAAAAATATAGAAAACCCGGCTGGGCGCGGTGGCTCAAGGGCCGGGCGCGGTGGCTCAAGCCTGTAATCCCAGCACTTTGGGAGGCCGCTCAAGCCTGTAATCCCAGCACTTTGGGAGGCCGAGACGGGCGGATCACGAGGTCAGGAGATCGAGACCATCCTGGCTAACACAGTGAAACCCCGTCTCTACTAAAAATACAAAAAAATTAGCCGGGTGAGGTAGTGGGCGCCTGTAGTCCCAGCTACTCGGGAGGCTGAGGCAGGAGAATGACGTAAACCCGGGAGGCGGAGCTTGCAGTGAGCTGAGATCCGGCCACTGCACTCCAGCCCGGGCGACAGAGCGAGACTCCGTGTAAAAAAAATAAAATAAAATAAAATAAAAAAAAAAGGAAAACCCAGACAGTTCAATAGGCAAGATATCTAAATTAATTATATAAGCATGTTGTATAGATCACTGAAGAGAAGGGAGATGTTTTACTTATTTATATGAACATGATATTGTTAAAAAAAAAAAAAAAAGGATTTCTTCTCCTCCCCACTAGGAGACGCTTGGATAGTATCTTAAATTAAAAAAAAACATAATATTTGAAAACAAATTATTATACCGCAACTAATGAAGTATCAACTGGGGTGCTTTTTCTGCATAAATAATGTGGAACAAACCAAATGATGCAGCTGAGCTTTAATGATGCAGTGAAGCCAACATCAAACAGATGGGCATGGAAAATTCAAATAATTTCCTGTAAACAAAAAGAAATATGCAAGGAGGTTAATGTAAACCTTTAGCTCACCACCTCCTTTCCGAGGCTTTGAGAAGCATGTCATTTAGAAATGATTCCGTTTACGTGGCACATGGTCCATGCTTCTCTCTCTGCTATTTGTTTTGGGGACATATGTGGGTTAGCAAGAGTTCATCATCTTGTTTTTAAGTATCCTGCAGCACACATGAGGACACCAGAAAGCTGCTGCTGCTCGGGGTTTGGGGAATAACCGGACCTAAGGCTTCACACGCAGAGACTGGGGTGGCATTGCATTGCTCCAGGTCCAGCAACGGCAGCTAAGCAATGGCAGCCGACCTGTCCTCTGAAGTCAGGTTCTTCTTCTTTTTTTTTGAGATAGAGTCTAGCTCTGTTGCCCAGGCTGGAGTGCAGTGGCATGATGTAGGCTCACTGCAACCTCTACCTCCCAGGTTCAAGCAATTCTCTTGGCTCAGCCTCTAGAGTAGCTGGGATTACAAGTGCCCGCCACCACACCCAGGTAATTTTTGTATTTTTAGTAGAGACAGGGTTTCACTGTGTTGGCCAGGCTGGTCTCTAACTCCTCACCTCGTGATCCACCCGCCTCGGCCTCCCAAAGTGCTGGGACTACAAGCGTGAGCCACTGCGCCTGGCAGGTTCTTCTTTTCAGTTTTCTCCTTAAGCCTATGTCTTGTTTCTTCTCATTAAATCATTCAAGAAATATTTAGTTATTTTTCAACCTAAGCCAGATTCTGTGTTAATGCTAGAAGTAGGTACAGTGATGTGGAAACCAGATAGACACAGTTCCTGCCTTCATGGAGCTGCTAGTACAGTAGGGGAGAGAGGTAACTGATAATCTCATAAATGACCATTCAATGACAGCTGTGGTAGATGTGATGAGGAACATAACCTAGGATTTGATGAGTGCACACAGAAGGGATCCTGACCAAGTCTCTGTATCAGTGGGTGAAGGTGGGAAGTATGAGATGAGGATGAAGCTGGTTAGGGTGGTTTCTTCAAGGTTGTCATGTTTAAACTGTGATCCATAGGATTAATGAGTGGTCCAGGGAAACCATGTTCCAGGCACAACAAGCTACCTTATATAGCTTCTGTTTGCTTATACTTTTTGCTCATACATAAACTTACTGCACATGTAGGTCTTCGCGACTTTTTGAGCTCCTGCTACTTCTGCTTATAGCTTTATTCTCTAATATTTTCTCCTTCACATGTATAACAAAGGGAAGGTGATTAGGTCCATTTAGTTTTTCACCCTAGCTTTGCTTGACTTTTAAATTATTCCTGTTTCTGCAGCTAGAGTCAAATTTCTTCACAGGCAGGAGCCAGGGCCCTCAGACAACCTTGTTTTTCGTGTTCTGGGAGGCTTCTTGGCCACTGCCACATGACAATCATTCTTTCACAGGGAAAAAGTGGGGTTTAGAACGGCATGGTAATGCAACACTTAGGCTATTCCACTGTCATGTATTATTTACCCTAGTTAGAATAAGAGGAGGAAAGGAAAGCATGAGATATTCTTTGCCGTCTTCATATCTTCCTCTGTTTCAACAACTTTGAGTCAAAAAATCATGACACCCTTCCCTTGTCCCTCCCACCTGTCATCTTCACTGAGCTTGGCTATGATGGATCTGCCTGTCTGTGCTTCCTAAAATAGCATACATCTTGTTTGGACTCCTCAAACAATTCAAGGAAATAAACCTTATAAGTACAATGCTGAGAAACAGTGTGGATAATGTCTTATTATTATTTAATTTTATCCTGAGTGAAAAATAAAAGGGACCTTATTGAAAAACTCTCTTGGATGAATCCTGTCTTTTAGGGTTTAGCATCTTTTCCCCATGCCTTGTAAAAGAATTAATTACTTAATTTACAGCTAAAGGAGGGAGGAATCTCTTACTTTAGGTCTTAAACAGGGAGGGATGTCACTGACTACTTCTTTTGTACACACTGCCATGCATAGCGTGGGCTGGGCAAATGGTGATGCCTAAGACTACTCCTTGAATGTTTAATGAGTGGAGGAGGGATATCATGAAGTCTTGGTCTTGCCAAACTCTTTGGAATCTCACTGCCTTACTCCCCAGCATACCCTTTTTATTCTTCTGTTGTAGCACTTATCATATTACACTGTCATCATCATCATCATCATTGCCAACACTTGTTTTGAGTTGCCTAGTAAGGGTTGTTATAAAAAATAACGTTGTCAGACTTTCAGAAGCATGATTATTTGAGCCGTTTGTGTGTCTGTCCATCTGTCTATCCATCTACCCATTCATCCATTCAAACATCCAGCTCTCTGAATAAGAGAGTCTTGGTCCCCAAGTTATTTAAAGTCTAGTAGCACCATTTTGACCACAGACAACTTCTTCTTGGAGGTTTGAATTCTTAAGCTACATACAAGTGGGAGAATGAGGGTGGAATGGGATTGAGTGGGGACAGGTGAGAGAAAGAAAGAGCGAGAAAGAGACAGAGAGACAAAGCGTGTGCCTGTGCGAATGTGAGTACACATAGGAGTAAGGAGGTACATATTTGTTCAGCAGCTATTTTTGAAATAAGAGACTAATAAGTATATAAAATGATGTTATGTGTATATATATATGTATATATATGTATGTATGTATGCACACATATATATAGATTTCCCTGGAAAAATCCCAAGGTGTTAAACAAAGATCTTTCATGAGAAGCCACAGATACTAAAAGCCACACTCATTTAAGGAGAGCATGCATAAAGAGGAGAAACGAACTCAAGGGAAACATGGAGAAACAGGGAAATGCTGAGAAATGCCAAAGGACCTTAATGAAGAGGAATGGGGTAGGAAGGGGGAGAGCAAGCAAAGCCCACTATGCTGAAAAAAATCAATGTAGCTATCTCACCTCTTTGCCAACCACAGTCTCAGACATTGAGGAAGAATGGAGGGATCCAGGAGGAGGAGTGACCCTGTTTCTGGCCCTAAAGAATTCCTTGCAGTTCCTTCAGACTCTCCCCACTCCAACCCCAGCACTCAACAGCAGCAAATCTGCTTTTGCTTCTCCATGAAGCCCTCTTTGATTTCCCAAGGCAGTGTAAGGCATAACCTCATTCCCACACCCATAACTCCAACCCTATTCATCCTTCTACTAAGAATTAATGTTTTATGACATGTTATTTATTTGTCTGGATTCTTAACCTGGCTATGGACTTGTGGGCAGGAATTTTGCTTGGGTTATCTTTTAATTTCTAGTGCTTAGCACAGATACCCTGTTGATACCTAGTAAACACTTGAGAAATGGAGGAGGAATAAAGGAACAGTTTGACAACACTATTATAATTCTTAGATAGAAAGACATTCGATGGGACTTTAGACAGTCATTCATTCATTCAACCACCCAACCAACAAATATTAGTATTTACTACATACCGACCACTGGGTTATGACATGATCCCAATCCTTGAGGGTTGACTCCCCACCAGGGGGATTCAGACTAGTCAGTAGGCTGGTAAAATCAAATGAGCTACAAAGAGGTAGACAGTAGTGATGGTTGCACAACACTGTTAATGTAATAAATGGCACCAAATTGCATATTTAATAATGGTTAAAATGGCAAGTTTCATGTTACACGTATTTTACCAACATAAAAAACTTCAAAAAAGAGTGCATATTGTATATTATATTTATATGAAGCCCAATGATAGGCAAACTAATCTAGTGCTGGAAATTAGAAAGTTTATGCTTTGGATTATGGAACTTTTATTGTAGAGAGGTAGGGAGAAACTTACTTGGCGGGAGAAACTTCCTTGGTAGAAGAAATGCTTTATGTGTTGTTTGAGTTGGTGATTACCCAAGTATATACAATTGTAAAAACTCACCAAACTGAATATTTTATATCGATGTTTTATCAATTGTATATTAGTTATTTTTCAATAAAAAGTAAAGTGGGGAAAAAAAGAAGTAAAAGAGGAATTTATGTAACAAGAGGAACACCAAAACTCACTAGAAGATGAGTTGGAGGGTCAGGGAAGGCTTCTTCTTCTTCTTCCTTTTTTTTTTCTTTCTCTTTTTTTTGAGATGGAGTTTTGCTCTTGTTTCACAGGCTGGAGTGCAATGGTGAGATCTTGGCTCACTGCCTTTGCCTCCTGGGTTCAACTGATTCTCCCGCCTCAGCCTCCCGAGTAACTGGGATTACAGGCATGTGCCACCATGCCTGGCTAATTTTGTATTTTTAGTAGAGATGGGGTTTCACCATGTTGGCCAGGCTGGTCTCAAACACCTGATCTCAGGTGATCCGCCCACCTCGGCTTCCTAAAGTGCTGGGATTACAGGCATGGCCACTGTGCCTGGCCAGCCAAGGCTTCTTAAAAGACAGACACCTAAGTATATGCAACATCAAGGAGAAGTTTACACATTTGGAAAAAGGGAAAAGAGAATCAGAGGTGGGAAATGACATATCCAAGGTCCCACTGCTGGTTGATGGCAAAGTTGGAAATAAGACCCAGATTTTTGATTCATCCTTGTATTAGTCCATTCTCACTCTGCTATAAAGAACTACCTCAGACTGGGTAATTTATGAAACAAAGAGGTTTAATTGAGTCACAGTTCCACAGGCTGTATAGGAAGAATGGCTGGCAGGCCTCAGGAAACTTAAAATCATGGTAGAAGGCAAAGGGGAAGCAAGCATGTCTTACTATGGCACAGCAAGAGAGTGAAAGAGAAAAGAGGGAAGTGCCACACACTTTTAAACCATCGGATCTTATGAGAACACACTCACCATCACAAGAACAGCAAAGGGGAAATCCACCCCCACCAGGCCCCTCCCCTGACACATAGGAATTGACATTTGACAAGAGATTTGGGTGGGGACACAGATCCAAAACCGTATCACTCCTCCAGGGCTCATTCCCTAAATCTGTGGTGCTGGTTATTTATCTAATGTTTTTCAACTCCAAGCTCACTTCTCCACTGCTGCATTTCACAGGCATTTGAGCCTCCTGTTAGGCGCTGTCAATGGGAGGCAGTGGTGGAAAATTGGAAGGCAGGAGGCAGGAAGGAAGTGTAACATGCAGCTCTGGCTTTGCTGTTTTCTGGTGTTCCAAGTGTCAATCACCCATTAAAGGTATGGACACCAGCCACACAGTGCCCCCTCAGAGGTTTAAGTACTAGCCACGTAGGGATCCCACCCAGAGGTCCCTGTGCCAAGCCTCCAAACTCAAAATACAATTTCAGGCCACATAACACCCTTCAGAGGTCTGAACACCACCTACAGGTACCATACCTTAGAGATCTGAGCGCCAATCACTAACCTGAGCTGAAATGAAAACCAGACTCATGGTCTTTTCCCCAAACCCTGTCTTCTTTCAGTGCCTCCAAGCTCAGTGAATAGCACAGGTTATCCAAGGACTTATCTGACACTTCTCTGTCCTTCACTCCCTCTGTCCAAAACCAAGACCAAGTACTGGCAATTCTACATTCTAAAAAACCCTTGGATATGTCTACTTCATCTCTCTGCTATCACTCTACCATCATCCGTTGCCTGGACTTTTGAGATAGGGTCTTGCTCTGGTTGCCCAGGTTGGAGTGCAGTGGCCTGATCTCAGCTCACTGCAACCTCTGCCTCCCAGGCTCAAGCTATCCTCCTACCTCAGCCTCTGGCATAGCTGGGATTACAGGCATGCGCGGCCATACCCAGCTAATTTTTATATTTTTAACATTTCATATATAGATATATTTTTTAGAGATAAGGTTTTGCCTCAGCCTCCTGAGTAGCTGGAACTGCAGGCATGCGCCACCACACCCAGCTAACTTTTGATTTTTGTTTTTGTAAAGACGGGGTTTTGCCATGTTGCCCAGGCTGGTCTCAAACTCTTGGACTAGAGCAATCTGTCTGCCTCAGCCTCCCAAAGTGTTTGGCTTACAGGCGTGAGCCACCACATCTGGCTGCTTGCCTGGACTTCTACAATAAATTTCTATAATAACTGGTCTGGCCTGTCTTTGTTGCCCACCTGTTCTCCTTTAATGCAGTTTTCAGACACCTAATAGGGATTCAGGAGACTTAATGTCTAGTCACATCTCTGTTAGTATCCAAGAGTACAGTCCCAGGCAAGTCAGTTATTCTTCCTAGCTTCTAGTTTCCCCTTTGTAAAATATCAGGATTACTCTCTGTCTCGCTCTGTGTATGCACACAGATGCTTGTTGACTTAGGATGGGTTAATGTTCTGATAAACCCATGGTAAATTGAAAACATTCTGCATCAAAAATGCATTTAATATACCTAACCTACTGAATATCATAGCTTAGCCTGGCCTACCTTAAATGTGCTAAGAACACTTACATTAGCCTACAGTTGGGCAAAATCATCTGGCAATGCAGATCACTGTGCAGATCAGTGATTTACCCTTCTGATTGCGCAGCTGACTGGGAGTTGTCACTTGCTGCTGCCGCCCAGCATTACAAGAGGGTATCATACTACATATTGCTAGCCTGGGAAAAGATCAAAATCCAAAATCCAAAGCATAATTTGTATTGAATGCATACCACTTTCACAGTATCATAAAGTCAGAAAATTGTAAGTTGAACCACTGTGTCAGGAAACATCTCTCGTTTTCTCTCTTTCTCTCTCTCTGTCTCTCTGTCTCTCTGTCTCTCTCTCTCTCTCTCTCTCTCTCTCTCTCTCTCTGTGTGTGTGTATTTCTCAGCATTGTAATGATCAAGGAACATCGCACAGAAGATGTAGCACGAGTTCTAGACATTGGAGGATGAGGATCATGATTTCAAGTGAAAACCATGGCCCAAAGAATAGGCAATGTGCCCTTGTGTGTTTAGTAATAGCACAGAGATGGCAAGTAGTGACAACCATATAACAAAGTTGATTCCTGGGATTTGTGATGAGATGGCCTAGAACAATGGTCCTTCTCTAGTCTTCCTCATCTTATTCGATGGCACCACCAACCATGATTTGCTCAAGTCAAAATCTAGGCATTATCTTTGGTCTCTCTGTTTTTCTTCACCAACCTACATTCAACCCATCAGCAAGTCTTGTTCACACCATGCCCAAACCAAGTCAAATCACCTCCCGCATCCCTCCTGTGCTACCACTTAGGTCCATATCACCACTGCACTTGACTCTTAATTGCTTTTTCTTCTTCCAAACTTTTCTACTGAAAACTTAAAACAGCCAGACTAACCTTTTTAAATTTTATCTTATTTATTTATTTATTTATTTTTGAGACAGAGTCTTGCTCTATTGCCCAGGCTGGAGTGTAATGGCATGGTCTCTGCTCACTGCAAACTCTGCCTCCCGGGTTCAAGCAATTCTCCTGCCTCAGCCTCCTGAGTAGCTGGGATTACAGGCACCCGCCACCACACCTGGCTAATTTTTGTATTTTTAGTAGAGACAGGGTTTCACCATGTTGGCCAGACTGGTCTCAAACTCCTGACCTCGTGATCTGCCCGCCTCGCCCTCCCAACGCACTGGGATTACAGGCGTGAGCCACTGCGCCTGGCCCAGATTAGCCTTTTTAAAAGGCCAATCAGATCATTTGGCTGACTTGCTTAAAATTCCCCTTTGGCTTTCTTCTGCAGTTGGAATAACATTAAAATTTCCTACCATGACCTAAAGGGCCCAGAATGACTTGACTCGTATTGTGAGTGCTGTGTCTCATTGCCCACATTACCCTTTGGACAGAAGGACTTATTTTTCCCACTACTGGGAGTGCTGCTTCCAGACAGCCCTCACCTCTCAGCCCTGGCCGTCAGAGAGCAGACTATGTCCAGGGAATGTTCAGTTTGGGAACATGAAGGCCTTTCTCCCTTGTCCCAGCTTGGAACAACCCTGAAGGGCCATCCCAGTTCATAGCTCACTGCAGGGTTGACTAAGGCTGTCGTGACCACACCACAGCTCAGTTTTCCCCTCTGCCCAATCTTACCACCTCCCTACTCCTGTAATTGGTGATCTCAAGTGCTAGGGGACTCAGCCACACAACCCCTATCTAAGTCTATCCTACATCCTCCTCCAATCCAGTAGCCTTACACTTCGTTCAGTTCCTCTACTGTGCTGTGCTCCTTCTGGCCTCAGGGCCATGGCTCTTGCTGTGCCTTCTCTCTGTCTGGAAATCTCTTTCTGCTCTTCACCTGGTCAGTTCCTACTCATCCTTCAGAGTTCAGTTCAAAAAGACTTCCCCAGGGAATTCATCCCTGACTTGTCAGACTAGGTCAGGGGCCTTGTTACAAACTCTCATGACACCCCATACCTTTTTCCTGGCCCTTACTTCTGGTGACTAATAAATGATGTAAGTGGGCGTTTAAGATCTGTCTTTCCTGCTAGACTATCAGTGTCAGGAGAGTAGTGATTTTGTCAGCTTTTTTTCCCACCCAGTCTGCTTAGCATTAAGCAGACTGCCTTATATATAATAGATGTTTAATAAGTATATTTGTCGAATGAATCAATGAATGATTTAATTCCCTTGTCTTGACCCTTAGTGATAGGCAGTAAAAGGCAATTATAAGTGTCTCTGAATAATTGTGGCTAACAACAACTTGTTTTTCTGCTTGTGAGACTACAAAACAGAACATAGCACAACAGAAGAAACTAGCAGCACCTTAAAAAGGAAAGGTGTCTGGACCATCTCCAGCTAGAAACATCAGTTTTGGTTAGAGCCTCAGTCAGCTGAGACTTACTGATAAATATTTCAGCCAGTGAGATAATGAAAGGATAATGATCTCAGGAGAGACTGACTAGCAAAACTCCTCTGTGTCCAACGTGGAGTTAAGTGTTTTTCCAAGCATTCAAAATGTAGCAATTAAATTAGACTCAATTCAAGAAGCATCTGTTTTTTCTTTTAATACTCCTAAGGTTTCCATTTTCTTTACATGCGAGCATTTTCAAAACTTTGTGGAATGCTATCTGGGTATACAATGAGTAAAGCTAAGTCTGTTTTTTTCTTTTTTTTTTCTTTTTTTTTTAACCAGTATGAACCTTGGCAACCTGAATCTAAAAGTTATAAAACAAAAGACAAATAAATTAAAGTAATAAAAATTAAAACAATTTTGCATGACAGAAACCTCACAAGTAGAGATAAAATCAAGTGATGCCTGGAAAAACATAATTGCAATTCGTATTACAAGGTGTTTATTTCTCCGATATATAAGGAATGCTTTAAAATGATAAGAAAAGACCAACAACTTGATAGAAAATGGGCAAGAGAGTGTACAGACAATTTGCAAACACAGCAAAACAAATGGCATCTAACTATATCATACGATCACCAACCTTTCTCTTTATAAGAGAAGCTACATTGAGATGCCATTTTCTTCTTATATTGGCAAAAATACAAGTGCTTGATTACTCATTCATTAGTGAGGCTATTGGGAAACAGGCACTATCATTTACTGCTTGTGGATATATAAATTGGTAAATTCCTAAGGAGGACAATTTGACAATTTCAATTACCAATGCAAATACTCTTTATCCCCCATTTAAGAATTTATCCTATAGTTGTGTTGGTATGTGCATAAGGGACCTATGTAAAAAGTTACTCATTACAGCATTGTTTGTAATAGCAAAAGATTGGAAATAACCTATAGCATTTTAACAATTGAAAACCTTTTTTTTTTTTTTTTTTTTTTTTTTTTTTTTTTTTTTTGAGACATGGTTTTGCTCTATTACCTAGGCTGCGGTGCATTGACATGATCTTGGTTCACTGCAACCTCTGCCTCCCAGGCTCAAGAGATTTTCCCACCTCAGCCTCCCAAGTAGCTGGGACTACAGGCGCATGCCACTGTGCCCAGCTAATTTTTGTATTCTTTGTAGAGATGGGATTTTGCCATGTTGCCCAGGCTGGTCTCAAATTCCTGAACTCAAACGATCTGCCCACCTCAGCCTCCCAACTAGCTGGGACTACAAATTATGTGTCACCATGCCCAGATAATTTTTAAATTTTTTTTTGGTAGAGATGGGATATTATTTGGTTGCCCAGGCTGGTCTTGAACTCCTGGTCTCAAGCAATCCTTCTGCCTTGGCCTCCCAAAGTGCCAGGATTACAGGCATGAGCCACTGTGCCCAGCCTAAAGCTTTCTGATTGATTTCGAAGTAGTTATTAGCAAAGAAGTTCAAGATATATTGTTAGTTGGAAAAAAAACCCATAAAGTGCACAACAATGTTATGACAGCTACCTTTTAAGTAACAAAGAGATATAAGAAGGTATATATTTTCACAGAGAGATACGGGGAGTTACAATTGTCTCTTGGGGTGGGGTGGGGTGGGAACCAGGTAGAAGAGAGATTGGGAGGATACTCTTCACTGAATACCTTTTGTAATTTTGTATTTTGAACAACGTGAAAATTATCATTGGATACTTAAAAAAACTGCTTATTACCTATTCATCAAAAAAAAAAAAAACAAAAAAAAAACTGTGTATTACCTATTAACAAAAGAATTCAGAGCAGTACCAATTCCAAATACTATGGAATTTGACCTGGGTACCGCACATTCTCCCAGTGCTCTCTCTTTGTGGAACTAGCAAAGATCACTCTTATCTCAAGGAGCAGAGCATGCAATCTACTGTGGATATCATATTGAAACATGCGGAAAAGGAGGCGAGTCCTAGAAAGATAATGATTGTATCAAAAGTGAGGTGAAGAAACTAAGTGCTGAACAAGAGGATTAGGGACACAGGGAGAGGGCTAGAGTTTAAGGGACAGAGTTCATAGAAAAGATATTATACAAAGAACTAGGCCAAGACTGAGTCAATTTTTGGAAGGGAGGTCAAGCCACTCCTTCTCAGGGGTCACATTAAAATTCTCTCAACAACCATATGAGCTAGGTTTTATTTTCATCTCCACTTAGACTTGGATTGTGGATTTTTGGAAGGAACACTGCAGAGGTGAATTGCTATTCTCATTATATCACATCAAAGGTACATGCTAGCAACATGACTTCATGCTATCACCACTGTTGGTGTACACCTTGATGACCTAGCTAAAGAGGAGTTAATCAGTTTTTTCCATTGTAAAGTTCCTCTTTTTTTCCCCTGCATTTCTATACTATACTCAGGAAGAAAAGAAGGAAGGAAGGGAGGAAAGAAGGAAGTCACTATGCACATCCCACATTTAAGAGGTAGGAGCTATGCTCCTCCTTCTTCAAGGATGAGTATCTAAGTTATTTTTAATTCTGCACAGGATATTTGCCTATTCTCCCCATTTATTTATTTTTTCCAATATTTATTTATACCAATAGAGATTAATGGATATTTTATTTTATATTTTGGGTTATAATTCAATAGTGCTTTATTTATTTTCTTGCTCAAGTTGTTCTGACTTTGGCCATTGGGAGCTTTCTCAGTTGGTTCCTATGCTCCTTTGACATACCCCTTCTATGGTGTTTGCTTTTTAGCACTTCCTTACTTTCTCATACTACAAGATGCTCCAGGCTTGTCTTGTATATTCCCTCCCCCCAGTTCTAGAACTATCTATTTCTCCAAGAAGCTATGATTCTTTTTAATGGGGAGTAGTATAAAGATAAATTCTGGAGACTGCTGCTGGGGTATCATTGCTCCTAGACTCTCCCAGCTGACAGAGCAAGAAAATATATGTATGTATACTAACCCAAGTATATATACAAATCTATAAATACTGCTATGTGTAATCATCTATCTATGGTAAGCTAAACATGAGTTTATACTGAGGTCTCCAACTCTAATCCAGTACTACATGGATTGCTCTAGCTACTTCTCCCCCTTGCTTGTCTATAACCTCCCACTGTAATAGTGAGAAAGCTGGCTCCCACCATCCACCATCCCTTTACTTAATTGTTAATTCCAGTAGACATGTGTAGTAGTTTCAGATGTTAACCTGTGCCCTCATGGGAAACAACTTTAACAGCGCCTATAACAACTACAAGCTCTCTTTGCCTTTAGTCTTATAGCTTCCACTCATTTCCAAACTTACATAGGTCAGTGTGTTTCCCCTCACCCCTTCAGTGAGGTTATTTCATGCATTTATGATAGAGTTAAATTCTTTTATCACAGCCTGTATTCCACCCTGGGATCACCCCATCTTCCTAAATTTTTTAAAATAAATTTGCATACACTAAGATTCACTTTTTGGGCTGTAAAGTTCTATGGATTTTGACAGACATATAGTGTCATGTACTTACCATTACTGTATCATACAAAGCATTTTAACCTCCCTAAAGAATCCCCTGTGTTTCACCTATTGAAACCTCTTTCCTCCCCAAACCCCTAACCACCACTAATCAGTTTACTGGCTACATAGTTTTGCGTTTTTCAGAATGTCATATAATTGTTGTTGTTGTTGTTTTTGTTTTTTAGAGACAAGGTCTTGCTCTATTGCCCAGGCTGGAGTACAGTGGTATGAACCTAGCTTGCTGAAGCCTCCATCTTTTGGCCTCAAGCAATCCTCCCTCCTTAGCCTCCCAAAGTACTGGGATTACAAGTGTGAGCCACTGCACCCAGCCCTAGAAAGTCATATAAATCTGCATATACTATTTTCAGACTGGCTTCTTTCACTTAGCAACACACAAGATCCTTCAATGTTTTTACATGGCTTGGTAGCTCGTTCCTTTTTTTTTTTTTCCCACAGAATAGAATTATATTGTGTGGATGTACTGAAGTTTAACCACGTAATTTATTCCTTCCTTCTTTCCTTCCTTCCTTCCTTCCTTCCTTCCTTCCTTCCTTCCTTCCTTCCTTCTTTCTTTCTTTCTTTCTTTCTTTCTTTCTTTCTTTCTTTCTTTCTTTTTTCAGACAGTTTCACATTGTCACCCAGGCTGGAGTGCAATGGCGCCATCTCGGTTCACTGCAACCTCTGCCTCATGGGTTCAAGCAATTCTCCTGCCTCAGCCTCCCAAATAGCTGGGATTACAGGTGCCTGCCACCATGCCTGGCTAATTTTTTGTATTTTTAGTAGAGACGTGCTTTCACTATGTTGGCCAGGCTGGTCTTGAACTCCAACAACCTCGTGATCTGCCCACCTTGGCCTCTGAAAGTGCTGGGATTACAGGTGTGAGCCACGGCACCTAGTCGTGATTTCTTTTAAAAATATATTTAACTTGTATCCTGCAAACTTGTAAAATTCACTTACTAGTTATAGCAGTTGCTTTATAGAGTCCTTGAAGTTTTCTATGTAAGTAACTATGCCATTTAGAATAGTTTCGTCTATCTTTTTCAATCTTTATGTCTTTATTTATTTAGTTAGGTTCCCATGTTGCATTGGCTAGAATATCCAGTATGATGTTGAATAGAAGAGGTGATAGAGGACATCATCGCTTTGTTGCTGGACTTTGGGGAAAAGTATAAAGCTAGTTGTAGGTTTTGTAGGTCCTGTTTCCCAGTTGAAGAAGTTCCTTCTTTTCCTTACTCGCTGTGAATTTTCATTTTGAGTGGTTCTGACTCTGAAAATGCCTTTTCTGCATCTATTGAGTTAATCATATGATTTTTTTATTGTATTAACATGGTGAATTGCATTATTAATTTACAAACGTTAAACCAATCTTAAATTTCTGGAATAAACCACACTTAAACATGATGTACAATGTATATGTCTTACTAGATGCAACTTGCTAATTTTTTTCTTTTTAAAAATTCATGTTTATGAAGGTACATTACATATAGTAAGGTCTACCTTTTCTAAGGTAAATTTTTTAGACTAATGACAAACATATATCATTGTGTGATCATCATTAAAGTTAAGATATAGAGTAAATCAGCCACCCAAAAAATTCCTCTCAATTTCCTCCACCCAAACCCAGTCCTGGTAATCATTAATTTGATTTATGTTTCTATAGATTTTCCTGATTCAATATGTTCTATTAATGAAATAATGTCTTCTTTACACTAGCCTAATACCTTTAGGATTCATCCATGTTTCTGCGTGTATCAGGAGTTTGTTTCTAATTATTTTTTAATACTATTCCATTATGTGGATATACCACAGTTTGCTTATTCATTCACCAGTTAGTAGACATTTGGGTTGTTTCTGTTTTAAAGATATGAATAATGTTGTATCTTAGTCTGTTTTGTGTTGCTCCAAAAGAATATCTGAGGCTGCATAATTTCTAAAGAAAAGAGATTCATTTAGCTAATGTTTCTGTACGCTAACATGTTCAAGGGCACGACCCTGGCTTCTGCTGAAGGCTTTTTGTTTTGTGTCACAACATAGTGCAGAAGGTCAAAGGAGAGGTGCACACACATGAAGAGAGAAAAATCTGAGGAGTGACCTGGCTTTATAACAACCCACTGTCATGGGAAGAAATCCATTCCTGCTAATGGCACCAGTCCACTCATGAGGGATCTGCCTCCATAACCCAAAAACCTCTCACCAGGCCCCACCTCCCAACACCACCATATTAGGGATCACATTTCAGTATGAGCTTTGATGGGGACAAACAAACCATATCCAAACCATCACATTCTGCCCCTGCCCCCCAAAACTCATGTCCTTCTCACATGCAGCGTATAATCATTCTATCCTGATAGTCCCCAAAGTCTCAACTGTCCCAGCATCAACTTAAAAGTCCAAAGTTCAAGGTCCAAAGTCTCATCTGATAGTCAAGGCATACCCCTTCCATCTATGAGCCTGCAAAATCAAAACAAGTTATTTACTTCCAAGATACAATGGTGGTACAGGCATAATAGACATTCCCACTCAAAGAGGGAAGAATCAGAAAAAACAAAGGAGTAACAGGCCCCAAACAAATCCAAAACCCAGAAGGGCAGATATTACATCTTAAAGCTGGAGAATAGTCTGTTTTGATTCCACATGCCACCTGCTGGACATACTGGGGTGGGAGTTGGGTCCCCAAGGCTCTGGCAGCTCTGCCCCAATGGCTTTGCTGAGCTCATTTCACCCAGCTCTCTCAGGCTGGCATTACACACTGGTAGCTCTGCAGTTCTGGGGTCTCACTGGTGGTACCATTTCCACAGCTCCACCAGACGTTATCCTAGTTGGGATTCTCTGCAGTGGCCTTGTTCCTATAACTCCAGTAGGCATTGTCCTTGTGGGGACCCCCTGTAGCAGTTCCAACTCCACATTTCCATTCAGTACTGCTTTAGTGGGGCCTCTCTGCCATGACTATACCCCTGCTACAAGTCTCTGCCTGGGACCCCAGGCTTTCTTTTCTTTTTTCTTTTTTTTAGAGATAAGAGTCTCACTCTGCCGCCCAGGCTGGAGTGCAGTGGTGTGATCTCAGCTCACTGAAACCTCTGCCTCCCGGGTTCAAGCAATTCTCCTGCCTCAGCCACCTGAGTAGCTGGAATTATAGGAGTGCGCCACCACACCCAGATAATTTTTGTATTTTTAGTAGAGACGGGGTTTAATCATATTGGCCAGGCTGTTCATGAACTCCTGACCTCAGGTGATCCACCTACCTCGGCCTCCCAAAGTGCTGGGTTTATCAGGGTGAGCCAATGTGCCCGGCCAGGACCCCAGGCTTTCAATGACATTCTTTGTAATCCAGGTGGAGGCTGTCAAGTCTCCATAGCTCTTTCTTTCTGCAAGCCTGAAGAATTAGCATCATGTGGAGGCTACCAAGGTTTATTATGACTTGTACCTTCCAAAGCTAGAGCATGAGCTGCACTTGGGGCCACTTGACCTGGGGTGCCCTGAGCCTGTTCCCAGAAACCATTCTGTTCCCCTAGGCCTCTGAGCCTGTGATGGGACAGGCAGCCTTTAAGACTTTGGAAATGACTTTGAGGCCTTTCCCCCATTGTCTTGACTGTTAATGCCCTTTTAGCCATGCAAGTTTCTTTAGTAAGGGGTGGCTTGGCTGTACCCTTGGAGTTCTCTCCTGAAAACACTCTGTCACGCTTTACCACATGGCCAGGCTGTGAATTTTCTTAATTTTTCTGCTCTGTTTCCCTTCTCTCTATCAGCACACTATAAGCACTTAGAAGGAAACATGTAGCAGCCTGAACACTTTGCTGCCTAAAAATTTCTTCTGCCAGATACTCTAGCTCATCACTCTCAAGTTCAGCCTTTCACAAAGCCCTTGGGCGTGGACACAGTTCAGCTAAGTTCTTTGCGAATTTGTAACAAGGATGGCCTTCGCTCCAGTTTCCAAACTTTCTTACTCAGTTCCATCTGAAACCTCATCAGAATGACCTTTATTTTCCATATTTTTATCAGTGTTCTGGTGTTGACCACTTAATTAATCTCTAAGGAGTTCTAAACTTTTCCTAGTCTTCTTGTCTTCTAAACCCTCACCACAATCTGGGCTTTTTCTACCTGCTCCTCCAAATTCTTTCAGCTTCTTCCCATTGTCCAGTTCTAGAGCTGCTGCTACATTTTCAGAGATTTGTTATCAGCAACATCCTCCTTCTCAGCACCAGTACTTTGTTTGACTCCATCTTATGTTGCTATAAAAGGATATCTGAGACTGGACGATTTATATAAAACAGAGGCTTATTTATTCACGTTTCTGCAGGTTGAGAAGTTCAAAGTCATGGCCCTGGCTTCTGGTGAGGGCTTTCCTGCTGCATCACCACATGGTGCAGAAGGTCAAAGGGGAGTGAATATGTGTGAAAGGAAGAAAGCCTGAGAGGCCGTCCTGGTTCATAACAACCACTCTCATGGGAACTCATCCATTTCTGCAAGAACTGCTCCAGTCCTGGAGAGTGAGAACTCACTCACTACTGGGATAACAGCACCAAGTCATTCATGAGAGATCTGCCTCCACAACCCAAATACCTCCCACTAGATCCCACCTCCCAACACCACCACATTGGGAGTGAAATTTCAATATGAATTTTGGTGAGAACAAACAAACGATACCCAAACTATAGCATGTTGCTATCAATATTTGCATACAAGCTTTTGCATGTCCATATGTTTTAATTTCTCTTGACAACATACTTAGAAGTGGTATTGTTGGGTCATATATTATGTTTAACTTTATAAGAAACGATAAAAAAAGAGAAACGTTTCCAACATGGATATACCAATTTGCATCCCCGTCAGCAAAGTAAGAGAGTTCCAGCTGAACCACATCCTCACCAACATTTGGGATTGTCAGTTTAAAAAATTTTATTTTTCTAGCAGATAACTGGATCTCATTGTACTTTTTATTTACATTTTCCTAACGACTGATGATGTTGGCTATATTTTTATGTGATTATTTACCATCTCATTTGCTAGTATTTTATTTCAAATTTTTATATCTGTTTTATCAAAGATATTGGTGTATAGTTTCCTTTTCTTATAATTTCTTTTCCAGCTTTTGGTATAAGGTTTATTCCTTGCAAAATGACTTGGGGTAAATTCTCTTCTTTGTTTTCTGAAAGAGTTTGTTTAGTGTTTGAATTGCTTCTTTATTATTTTACAGAATTTTCCAGTGAAACCATCTGGCCCTGGAGTTTTCTTTTTCTTATAAAGATTTGTATAAATTTAAGGGATATAAGTGCAGTTTTGTTCCACAGATATATTGTGTAGCAGTGAAGTTTGGGCTTTTAGTGTACCCATGACCTGAATAGCGTATGTTGTACTCATTGAGTAATTGATCATCTCCTACCCTCTTCCTACCCTGCTGCCCTTTTGAACCTCCAATATTGATCATTCCACAGTTTATATCCATATGTACAGATTATTTAGCTTTTACTTACAACTGAGAACATTTGGTATTTGACTTTATTTCTGAGTTGTTTCACTGAAGATAGTGGACTCCAGTTCTATCCATGTTGCTGCAAAGGACATGGTTTCATTCTTTTCTATCGCTGAATAGTATTCCATTGTGTATATATACCACATTTTCTTTATTCAGTCATCTGTCAATGAACATTTAGATTGATTCCATATCTTTGCTATTGTGAATAATGCTGCAATAAATATATTAGTGGAGTTTCTTATAAATAAGTTTTGAAAATGAATTTAATTTGTTTAATTGAATTCTGATAGGGTATATTCTGAGTATATCTGAGTCTGATAAAATACATTCATAACAGGGGATATTCAGATTTTCAATTTTTTCCTGTGTCAGTTTTTTTAAGTTGTATTTTTTAAGGAGTTTGTCCAATTAAGATACGTCAAATTTTATTGGCCTAAAGATGTTTATTACAATCCATTATTATCATTTTAATGTCTGTAGGAGCTATAATTACATGTCATCTTTTATTCTTGACATTGGGAATTTGTGTTCTCATTCATTCATCCTTAATCAGTCTTGCTGGACATTTATTAACTTTATTAATGTTTTCAAAAAAATAGGTTTTGTTTTGTTAAAATTTTCTATTGTTGTTCATTAAATTTTGCTCTTATATTTATTTCCTTCTATTTCCTTTTGTATTGATATACTATTCTCTTTCTAGCATTATAAGGTAAAATACAAAATTTTGATTTTTTTGCCCACATTTCCTTTTCTAATATAAGCATTTAAATGGATAAATTCCCTTCTAAGTGCTGCTTTAGTTGCATCCCACAAATATTGATATGCTGTATTTCCTTTATCATTCATTTTGAAATATTTTCTAATTCCCCTGTAATTTCTTCTTTGATCCATGTGTAATGTCTTATTGCTATTGATTTACAATTTAAATTCGTTATGGTTGGAGAATATATTCTGAATGATTTTAATCTTTTAAAATTTATTGAGATTTATTTTGGGTGCTTCGAATATGGTGATTTAGTGAATGCTCCATGTGCACTTGAAAATAATGCATTTCTGCAGTGGTTTCATCTGGTCTATAAATATCATTTAGGTCAAGGTGATTGATAGTGTTTGGATATTCCATATAATTACTTGTTCTATCAATTACTGTCTGCTTGTTCTATCAATTACTGAGAGAGGAAGGTTAAGATCTCCAAGTATAATTGTGACTTCATCTAATTCTTCCTTTAATTCTGTCAACTTTTGCTTAATATATTTTGAGCTTCTGTTTTTAGGTTAATACACATTTATAATTGCCATGTCCTATTGGTAAAATGATGCTTTTTTAATGATAAAATGTCTGTCCTTATCTCTGATCTTACTCCTTGTTAAATCATCTTTCTTTAATATTAATTTAGCCACATTCATTTTCTTATGTTTACAGTTTGCTGGAAACTGTGTTTTTTTGTCCTTTTGTTTTCAGCATAATATTATATTTCAAGTGTATTTATTGTAGACAACAAATAGTTAGGTCTCACCTTTGTATACGGTCTGAAAGTTTCTGCCTCTTACTAGAAGGCTTAGCCTATTTATTTTTAATGTAATTACTGATAAGGTTGAGTTTAGGTCTATTATCTTGCTATTTGTTTACCATTTGTCTGTCTTTCTTCATTCACTTATTTGTCCTTTCCTACTTCCTGTTGGACTAATCAAATATTTTAAAATATTTCATTTAGTTTCTCTATTGCCTTTTTCGTCTTTTCTCCAGGGATTAAAATATGCATTATTTATTAATGGCATTCTACTTAGAATTGATATTGTACCACTTCACATAAAATACCTAGAAAAGTATTCCATTACCTCTATGTCTTTTGTGCTACTCTTGTCATATCACTTCCTTTGGGCACATAGTAGAAACATGGTAAATATTCCCTGAATGCATGGATGATGGGTCAAGTAAAGGGAAGTGCTGCCCCAGATCTCTGATCACAGTTAATCCTGCTGTGTTCCCCAAGTCAAAGGTTAGTGGGATTTCTATGGCTTTGTTGAGATCACCATTTTCGATTAAATGCTTACTGAACATCTAGGAGCTATAGTTTCAGCAGAGTAGAAAGAATGGCAAACTTAAGAGTCAAGATTCAGCTGCAAGTTAGAGAAATGGAGTCAAACTGGGTTAAACTAAAAACAAAGGAAAAGGGCAGGTTTTATAAACGAGAAGTTTAAGGATACTGTATTCAGGGACCTGAACGATGTCGGCGAGCCTCTCTACATCTTTCTCTTCTCTCCACCTCTATTTGTTACCGCTTGTCTTTGTGGGTTGACTTCGTTTCTCTGTTGGAGGTAGACTCTCACCACATGGCAGGAAAGACAATTTTCTAGAAGCTCCAGGCCTATATTATTTCAGCTCAGCAAAATAACAAGATTCCGATTGGCTCAGCTTGAGTCACATGATCTTCCCTGAGCTAATCATCATATACCAGGGAATGTACTATATTTGACAAAAACTGAGTTATGGGCTCTAGTGATTGTTTAGGGAATAACTGACATCCCCAACAGGGTCTCATGGAATGAAGGAGGAGTTTTTCAAAGAAGTCTGAAGAAAGTAAATGCACAGTATGCTGGGAAGAGAACAACTGGCCGCTCCAGGCTGCTTTGAAAGTCCTGGCTCCACTATCTTCTATATGATTTTAGCCAAATAACTTCCCTTCTCTAGCTGCATTTTCTCATCTGCATATTGATCTCTGAGATTTCTTCTATCTCTAACACTGAAAGCAATATAAATGTCCCTCAACAATGGGATGGGTAAATTAAGAAATATTTATATAATGCATATATGACACTGTAATGAAATTGAATTAACTTGTTACATAATTTAATATGGATAAATCTAAAAAAAAGTTGACCAAAACCACAACTTGAAAAGGGCTGTGTACAGCATTATACCACTTAAATAAAATTTTAGAACACAAAATAAAAATATAAAGGCATGACTAACACAAAATTTGGGATTGTCACCCCTGCTATAAAGGGAGGGATGGGAATGGGATATGGGAAGGGTACACAGAGGACTTCAACTCTATCTGTAATATTTTGCTTCTCAAAAGTATGAAAAAGTAAGGCTTTATGTTATGTGATAAAGTTGAGTGACAGAAGCATAGGTACTTGATGCTTTATATGCTAAACTTTTCTGTATGTTTAAAATATTTCAAAATAGCAAAAGCTATCATTATAGTACTATCTAGCATGTTAGGTACTATTAGGCACTCATCTAATAACTTTACATGAGTTTCTTCATTTATTTTCTATGAATTATCTAGTGGAAGGCTCAGCTTCTTGTATGTGGGCCTCTTCATAGGGTTGTTTGAGTGTCCTCAAACACGGCAGCCTACTGAATGAGTGACCCAAGAGAAAGAGGGAGGAGGAAGTCACATTCTGTTGCTTCTGTTACACTCTAGTCATCCATGAGTCAGTGAGTACAGCCTACATGCAAGAACAGGGGAATGAAGGGTCCATCTTTGAAGGAAAGAATATAAAATAATACATGGACATATTTTTTCAGTCATCACACTGTGCATTGTATTTTACTTTATTTAACTCTTTAAGACTTTAACGTTTTAGAGAAGTGTTATGTTCATAGCAAAACTGAGGGAAAGGTACAGAAATTTCCCATATACCTCTATCCCACACAAGCATAGCCCCACCCCCCTGCCCCCCGCCACCTGGTCTCATTATTAACATCTCCTAGAAGAGTGGTATGTTTGTTACAATTGAAAAAACTACATTAACACATCATTATCACCTAAAGTCCATAGTTTACATTAGGGTTCACTCTTAGTGCTATACATTTTTATCGGCTTGGGAAAATATATAATGATATGTATCCACTATCATATTTTCATAAAGAGTAGTTTCACTGCCCTTGTTTCACCTATTCATCCCTCCCCACCCCAACCCCTGGCAACCACTAATCTTTTTACTGTCTCCATAGGTTTGTGTTTTCCAGAACTTCATATAGTTAGAATAATATAGTATACAGCCCTTTCAGATGGGTTTCTGTCACTTAATAGGATATAGCCTATTAAGCATATGTATCTTAGTAAGATATATACTATTCATCCTATTAAAATATGTATCTTAGTAAGATACATATTTTTCCCATAATTTGCATTTTCAGGTTACATTATCTGCAATTTATAGAAGACACAGGCAACTTGCTCAAGTTGAGAGCTAGGAGGTGGCAGTTCAACCCCTGGCAACCTGGCTCTAGGGCTGGTGCTCTTAACTACTATTACACTGTCTCTGCAATAAATAATACATTTAACACATACCCAGATAACTATGTAGTAAGGTGCTAGATACCATGAAGCGTAAAAAAAGCATGCAGTGCTATGGGATTTAAGATGAAGACGGCTTCACTTCTTAGTGAAGTGATGAGGTAAGGTTTAAAGGAAGAGAAACCATTTATTCAAGGCTCTGAATAAGAGGTGGAGACTGGCAGGGGTCCTTGGTGAGGATCAGGAGAGGCAATTTCCAAGTAGAGGCAACAGCATAAACAAACAGTCTGGGAAACTCTGAGTCACTGCACAGGCCATTATCGGGGGCTGACTCCAGGCTATGGGATATAGTGTAGTAATAGAGGCCAAGAATGCCAGCCCAAGGGTGAAGGAAGCCCAGGAAGATTTCAAGGAAGAGATAAACACCTCAGAACTGGGCTTTAGGAAGGGCCAGGGGAAAAGTGGTAGATTAGAGGGAGGAGCTGAAAGTTGGGAAGCAGCCATTAAATTGTCCAGCACAAGAGGGAATGAAGGTGGTAGCTGAGAGGCGGACAGGTGGAGATGGACCAGCAGTGTAGGAGCACCAAGTTAAGTGCTTTTACATTCGCTATCTTGTATATTCCTCACCATAGCAATATGGGGTAGGTACTGTAATGCCCATTTGGTTGATAAAGAAACTGAGTCTCTACTGTCTACTCTCTGGGGCCTGGTTCCTGTTGATGAATCGTCCTGCTCTGGAACAAAAAAACAACAAAAAAAATCCATGATATTCACCTTCTGTTGATTCTTCCCAACTTGCAGTTTTTGAGAACTTCCCAGCAATGACCTAAAAAAAAAAATCTTCCTTGCTGCTCAAAATAGACCAGTGAAATTACTCGTTATTAGATAGTTCTTGCCTTTAAAATAAAAATCTACTGACAGATTCCTGGGATGGCGGAGTAGGGAAGAAAATAGCCTAATTTCTTTTAACAATAAATGGGACTGTTAGAGGCCGCTAATGCATTCAAGTGTCCCAAGGAGAATTAACCCCAGGTAAAACTGTGGAGTCAGGAAGTTTGCTTTGGTGGTGCTGTGCCTCTCTGCCCAGGGACTGGTAGGGAGAGAGATGCTGCTTTCTAGAGGTTTCCCCAGGCGGTGACAGTCACTATCCACTTTTAGTGAGGACTGGCTAGAGGCCAAGCCCTGTGTGTGTGGATGAGTGGGACGGGGTCCTTGCCTCAGGCTGCTGTCAGCCTAGTAAAAAGCTAAAACCTTCACCACGTATCTTGACAAAATTAAAGTTCTGTCCATTTGCCTGTCATCACGTCACAGGAAACTTTTGCGGGTAGACTTTTGCGAAATCAGCGGGTTATGTTTGGGATAATGTGACATAAAAAGCAGGCTCTGTGGAGTACACAAAAATGACCTTCGGAGGACCTAGAGGGCACTTCGAATAGATGGGCAGTTGCCCTCCACTGCAGCCGAGTAGAACTAGTCCATGGTACCACCAACTCGGCATGGCATATACTATGAAGAATAGCCGATGTTTTCTGAGTGTTTACTATTACATGTATTAAGATGACCTGGGCAGGCAACACGAACAGTGGTTTTATACATAATCCTCAAGAGGAAAGTGACAGAGGGCAGATGCTTCTGATTCTTGACACTTGGTAGCAATGATCCAGCTGCCTCTCAGCAGAGCAAATATATGGAGTGGTCCAGGGTAAGTAGCAGCAGAAATGTATTTATTTTGCTATTTTTAGTAATTCTCCTGAGCAATGTCAAGGAGGCCTGTTACTTCTGCTACCACCATTTAATAATAGCTACCACTTGCCATATGCTTGCTACAGGGTAGCAATAAGCTAAGTGCTTTTATGGTAGATTATCTCATGTATTTACATAACAACCTATTAGGTAAGTTACAATGATGCCCATGTTACAGAGAAGAAAACTGAGGCTGCGTACTAAACCACTAACTTGTGCTAGACTGCTGTAGTAAAGATAAAATCTCCTCAAACACAAAGCAGACACATGGGTTGAGACAAGATTGCTTGAACTCCTGGCCTCAAGTGATCCTCCTGCCTTGGCCTCCCAAAGTGCTGTGATTATAGGTGTGAGCCACAGCACCTGGTCAGACAAAAGATTTCTGTGTGATTTATGCATCTGTAATAGTTTTAGTAAGGTATAAAAATTCACATCCACATTCAATTAATGAATCAACTTTACTAAAAATACTAAAATGATACCAAATTATCATTGTCCTCAGAAAGTCTGGGTTGGAGGGCTACTGGTTTGAGGCACAAAGTGGGGAATTCCCCCCTGTTAGCAGTGGATCAGGCTTTGTTTCTCAAGTCTTCCGGGTCCCACCTCTGCCCCATCTAAGCGTTTCTGTCCAGACTTCTGTGGTTTCCGTAATTCCAGCCTCCTTCCATTGCCAGTCCTAAAATTCGGTCTTCTGCTATGAATCCTTTAATGGCTCATTAGCTTCAGAATCAAATCCGAACTCCTTAACACAGCTTCTGGGGCTCTTCGTAGTCTTGGTCACTGCCTACATAATCGGCCATCATTCAACCTCATACCAAGAGTAATTTTAAATATTTAAAATAATTTAATGGCAAATTAAAAACATTTTTAAATGCAAATAGCTTCATTTAAATAAAATAACTCTTGAAACTTTGTATATTTGTGATGTGCACCATAGTTTAGAAAGTATGGTAATGCCGAACCTTATCCTCGGCTTTGCTTTCCAAGGTTTCAGTTACCCACAGTCAACCATGGTCCAAAAATAAGTGAATACAGTACAATAAGATATGTTGAGAGAGAGAGAAAGAGAGAGTACAGTATAACTTTTTATTACAGTATGTATGTATGTATTTATTTAGTAGAGACAGTGGCTTGCTATGCTGCCCAGGCTGGTATCGAACTCCTAGGCTCAGGTGATCCTCCTGCCTTGGCCTCCCAAAGTGCTGGGATTACAGATGGCCACCAACATTTTTCTGTTTTATTATTAGTTATTGCTGTTAATCTCTTACTGTACCTAAGTTATAAAGTAAACTTTATCATAGGTATGTATGTTTAGGAAAATATATAGTACATATATGATTCGCTACTATCTGTGGTTTCAGGCATACACAGACGCTTTGGAACCTATTTTCCATGGACAAGGGGGAGACTATGGTACATTCACATACACACATCATTTGATATGCATAACAGCCACATGTGGCAGGCAAGCAGGTGTGATCATTCCTACATATTTTAAAATAAACTTTTAATTTAAAAATAGATTTAGATTCATAGAAAAGTTTAAAGACAGTACAGATTTCCCAATATGCCGTATCTGGTTTACCCTATTATCAACATTTTGCATTAGTATGGTACATTTTGACACATTGATTAACCAATATTGATACATTCATTAGTATTAGCTGAAGTCCTTACTTTATCATTCAGATTTCCTTAGTTTTAGCCTAATGTTCCTTTTCTGTTTCAGGATCCCATCCAGGAAAACACATATTTAGTAATGTCTTCTTGGGCTTCTCTTGGTTGTGAAAGTTTTTCAGACTTTCCTTATTTTTTAAATAACTTTTATGGTTTTCAGGGGTACTGACCAGGTCTTTTGTAGAATGCCTCTTAGTTGGGATTTTTCTGATGATTTTCTCCTGATTATACTGGAGTTATGCATTCTTGGGAGGAAGACCATAGAGAATAAGTTCCTTTCTCGTCACCTCATACCAACAGTACATACTGTCTGGATGGCTTATTACTATTGATGTTCCAAGTGGATGGTGTGGCTGAGGCCGTGTGTCACGTTTCTCCATGACCAACATACTCCTTCCTTTCTATACCATCCTCTCTGGAAGGAAGTCACTATGCATAGCTCACACTATAGCAGTGGAAGTTATGCTCTACCTCCGTGACAGCATCTACATAAATTATTCCAAATTCTTCTGCATGGGAGATTTGTCTCTTTTTCACATTTGTTTATTCATTCCTTCATTTATAGAAGCATGGACTTATGGATATGTGTTTTATACTTTGGGTTATAATTCAATACTACTTTATTTTGTTGCTCAAATTGTGTCAGCCTTGACCATTGGGAACTCTTTCAGTTGTCCTCTGTGCTTTGACAGACTCATTTTGTATATTCCCTGTTCCATTTCTAGGATCAGTCATTTCTCCAGGGAACCCTGGTTCCCTTTTTTGGAGATTAACACCAGGCACCGGGTATCATTGTTGTTACTGGGATGTCATTGCTTCTAGGTCCTCTTGCCTGAAAAAGCTGATCATTTCTAATTTAGGTATGAGAATGGTGATGTTCCAGGAGATTTTTATCATTTCTTGAAGACACCAAAAACTTCCAAAAGTCTCACTGCCTTTGAACATGCCTTCCTCTTTTCTGTGCAGTGAAGCAGCCTCTGTGGTCCCTCCTGTGAGTTTCCTCTCTTGAAAGGTACCTCCTCATCCATCAGAATGAAGGTTTTTCCCCTATGCTCCCACCGTACTTTGTTAATACAGGTTGAATATCCCCCATCTGAAATGTTGGAGGGCAGAATGTTTTGGATTTCAATTTTTTTTTCTGGACTTTGGAATATTTGCATATACGTAATGAGATGTCTTGGGGGATGAAACTCAACTCTAAACACAAAATTCATTTGTGCTCCACATATACCTTACACACATAGCCTGAAGGAAATTGTATATAATATTTAAATAATTTTGTGTGTGAAACATAGTTTGTGTACATTGCATCATCAGAGAGCAAGGTGTCCCTATCTCAGTCACCCATGTGGACAATCTGCAGTTGTTTGGCATCACCATCCTTCCTGACTGAATTTATATGATACCAATAAATATTCATTTTCTCACACTCATTCACATATAAGTACTTAACAGTAAAAAATATGATATAGTGGCAGAGCGAGGTGGCTCATGCCTGTAATGCCAGCACTCTGGGAGGCTGAGGCAGGCAGATCACTTGAGGTCAGGAGTTTGAGAGCAGCCTGGCCAACTTGTCAACTTGGTGAAATCACATCTCTACTAAAAGTACAAAAAATTAGCTGGGCATGATGGTGCATGCCTGTAGTCCCAGCTACTCAGGAGGCTGAGGAACGAGAATTGCTTGAACCTGGGAGATGGAGGTTGTAGTGAGCCGAGATTGTACCACTGCACACTCCAGCCCGGCAACACAGTGAGACTCCCATTTCAAATATATATATGTGTATACACACACACACACACACACACAGACACACACACACACACACCATTCATACAGTGAAGGAATAATATGTTCAGAATAACTAAGCAGCACAGTGTCATCAGCTGAATGCCTGTATCAGCTGTTAAACAACAGCAATAGCAAACAATGCCAGGCTTTCAGTCTCTACTCATGATGCTGTGTTTTGATTAAAAGGTTACTATACACTGTATTTTATATAAGGTGAGTAGAAACACCAGAAGTAGTTAAGGGACGAGGAAGGGGCTATCTAGTGATGGGGAAGCATTCTGCTGGATGGCTTTTTAAAATGTTTCCTCCAGAATCAATCTTCATTAAAAATGGTTTTTGTCTTAGAAGTGCCTCTGATTTTATAAACTGATATGATTTCTTTTTCTGTTATGAATGCATGAAGACATACGGAAGCACAAGGGAGCTAAGTGGGTCTTTTTCTCTTGGGGACAGTAAATAAACTGTATGCTATTGACCTGTGTTTTGACTTCGATAGGTCACATGAGGTCAGGAGTGGAATTTTCCATCTGTGGCATCATGTCTACGCCCAAAAAGTTTTAGATTTTAGAGTGTTTTGAATTATGGATTTTCAGGATCAGGATGCTCTACCTGTATCACCAGGAAACATTCATCACAACGTGATGTGTTAGAGTTAGTTAACATATATATGTCTGCTCTTATGACTTGCTCATCTAGCACAGCTTGTAGGTGCTCAGCAAATGTTTGCTGAATTGCTTTCACATGTACAGGCAGTGTTTGAGCTGGAAGGTATAGAATGAACTGAGATATGAAGGGCATGCCTTGCAGGATGCCTGGTATCTTTCTGCCTCCACCCTCTCCTCTTCCCATTTACAGTTCTTCCTGTGGATTAAGATTTTATGGCATTGTGCATAGAAGACAGGGTCCAGGAGAATCATCCAGGCAAGTGTTCCTAAACATTACAGCACATCAGAATCACCCAGGAATTTGTTAGTACACAGAGTCCTCCTCCCAACTTCTACTCCAGAAATTGATTTCAGGATATCTGGGATAAGGCTGGAGATCTGTATTTAATAATTTTGCCTGGGCCCTGGAAAAGAAAGGCAGTAAAGCCAAAGTAGGCAGACTGAAATTTGATATTTGGGAATTTCTGAAATACAACAACTCCAATCTAATCTGTAATAATTGAACTATTAAAAAACTCTACTAGAACCTATATCTCCTCCCATTGTGGACATACAGGGGTAACTAAAACATATAAACTTAAGTGTGAAGAGAGAGATTGCCTCGAAGGAGTCTCTTGGGGACTTTTCAGTATTATAACCTTAAAGGTGTCTTTACAAGGTTAAACTGGGCCAAACCAAGTGTAAAAGTGACAGTTTAGAGCTTGATAACTGGGCAGCCCATCCAGTCTAAATGCTCAAGATTTATTAGAAGCACTCTCACCTTGTGCTGTGGGTCTGATAAATATATTGCTAAGAACAAAAGACTCAGTTAGCAGGATATGATATGTCAGTCATCACAGCTTTTCCAAACGTACTTAGTAATGCAGCCTTGTTCATTGTCTACAAGCAAAGACTGTTCTACAGTAAACCCATTTTCCAGTTACAAGTACATTTATGAAAGACCTTCTTTTTTTCTCCCTCTTTCCTCCTCCTCCCTACTCATCTTCCTGTTTCCTTTTTTCCTACACTACCAAACATTTGTTTGAACTAAGTACGTTGGTTGAATAGAGTAAAACCTAAATTTTAGAATATATTAAAAATAATTATAGTTTATGGATTTCAGCTGTATTTAGTGACACAAATCAATCTGAAAATATACTGACAAAAATATTGATAAGATGAAATTCTTCAAAGTTAAGGATGAGAGAAGAAAAAACTTGTAATTTGTTTGAATGCACAGTTTCTGGTTGTTTCACAAAAATTAAGGTTGCTGATACCTTAGATTTTTTGTGTTATAAAGGTATACCCCTTGCTATTGTTTGAATGTCCTCTCCAAAAGTCATGTTGAAACTTAATTGCCATTGTGGTGGTATTAAGAGATGGAATCTGTAAAAAGTGATTACGTCATGAATTTGGTTGAGCTGTGTCCCCACCCACATCTCATCTTGAATTGTAACCCCTATAATTCCCATGTGTCATGAGAGGAACCCGGTGGGAGGTTATTGAATTATGGGTGCAGGTCTTTTCCTGTGCTGTTCTCATGATGGTGAATGAGTCTCATGAGATCTGATGGTTTTTAAAATGGGAGTTTCCCTGTACAAGTTTTCTCTTTGCCTGCTGCCATCTATATGAGACGTGACTTGCGCCTCCTTGCCTTCCTCCAGGATTGTGAAGCCTCCCCAGCCATGTGGAACTGTAAGTCTATTAAACCTCTTTTTCTTCCCAGTCTTTGGTATGTCTTTACCAGTAGCATGAAAATGGACTAACACAGGTCATGAGGGGGTTAGCCCTTATAAGTGGGTTAATGCCATTATCATGGAGGTGGGTTAGTTATCACTGAAGTTCACTCTCTTTTTTTCTCTGTCTCTTGGGCACTCATGTGCCCTTCTGACACTCACCAAATGTGGTACCATGCTCTTGAACTTTTCAGCCTCTAGAACCAAGGGCCAAATAAGCTCTTTTATTTTTTTTTAATTTTTATTATTTTTTGAGACAGAGTCTCACTCTGTCACCCAGGCTGGAGTGCAATGGCATGGTCTTGGCTCACTGCAATCTCTGCCTCCCAGGTTCAAACGATTCTCCCACTTCAGCCTCCTGAGTAGTTGGGACTACAGGCACATGCCAAAACACCCAGGTAATTTTTGTATTTTTAGTACAGACAGGATTTCACTATGTTGGCCAGGCTGGTCTCGAACTCCTGACCTGGTGATCCGCCTGCCTCGGCCTCCCAAAGTGCTAGGATTACAGGCACAAGCTGCCACACCTGGCCAACTTCTATTTTTTTTTTTAAATAAATTTTCTGGTCTGTGGTATTCTGTTATAGCAGCAGAAAATGAGTTAAGACACTTCTTTTCTCATAACCTTATTATTTTGCTTAACAGGATGATTTTTTCATAGACAGGAAAGGTAAACATTTTAGTTATGCACCATGTAACCACATGACATACTAATTTTTATGATAATGATGATGATGAAAATCATAAGAAGACAGTGTTTCTGAATGCTTTCCATATGCCAGTCACTTTATATGGTGTCTTATCTAGCCCTTATATCAACTTTATGAGGTTGGTAGATATTATTATTCCCACTCTCAAAGAGGTCAAAATAACTGGCTGAAGTCTAACTACTAATAAGTGGAAGCCTTCACTTGACTGTAAAGTACAACAGACCGTGGGTTTGATGATTACACAATAGCATCGTTCTCTAATGACTCATATAGGTGCTTGATGCATATAGGTACTAGATGATGATGATAGAAAAATATTTGTTTTCTGGGAGGCAGGGGAAACATCTTATATACGAAATATTTAAAGTTTTCTACATTTTTTACTGTTACATTAGTGAATTTAAAAATCTTGAATTTTGTAGACTCACACTTAACTAAAATGTGTTTATCCTCCTACTTTCTAAATCAAGCTACCTTTAGAGTAACATTTGCAAAGGTATAGTTAATTTTGACCAAAAATGACTGCTCCCTGCAAACCCACTATTTTTAACCAGTCATAACTCTTGCACTAAGTCATCTTAAGGCTGTAACTTTCCATTCTGTGAAACATCTCTTTTTCTCCCAAGTTCTGGTTTCAATATGCTTTTGAAGGGTTCAAATAACTCAGAACCCCAGAAACTTGGCAGGACCTTTTCTGGGACTCTGTTGATTCAATGGGAAGGAAGACAGGAAGCCAGTCACACATAAAGAACCCATGCACTGCTGTCTCTCTATCCATACCAGCATCTTCTTTCTTATCTAATACGCTCTTTGAGGAATCCACCAAGGTGGTCACTTTGCAGCAACATGTTTTTCCGTGTTTGGTTTTAGATGTTTCTGCAATGAAAACTATTTCCATTATTCATTTGGCTTCTTCTTGACTCAAAGCATGTTTCTCTTCATTTTACATTGAAGAATGGGGTAGGGAGAAAGCTATAGTCTAACAACATCATTGCATCAAACTTTTTTTTATGGAAAAGAGAACATGTTTACCAATAACAAGCTTTTCTCAATGCTACCTGATTATGGGAGTAATTTAAAAAAAAAATTTTTTTTAAGATGGAGGCTCACTCTGTCGCCGTGGTTGGAGTGCAGTGGTACAATCTCAGCTCACTGCAACTCTGCCTCTTGGGTTCAAGCGATTCTACTGACTCAGCGTCCCAAATAGCTGGGATTATGGGTGCCCACCACTATGCCTGGCTAATTTTTGTATTTTTAGTAGAGATGGGGTTTCATCACATTGGCCAGGCTGGTCTCGAACTCCTAACCTCAAGTGATATACCCGCCTTGGCCTCCCAAAGTGCTGGGATTACAGTGATTATGGGAGTAATTTGATAACATGTCTTTTTCCATCTCACATGCAATTGTCATTCTTTTATCTCATTAGTTCACAAATATTTATAATGTACTTCCTTCTGGTGGTAATCACTGGTGAATAAAATTGACAAGATCCTTGCCATTAGAAAGTTTATAGTCTATCAGAGAAGTATAAAAACAGAAGAATAATTTTATTTAATTTTCTTTACTGAAACATGTAATGATTTGCCCTATATAAAATAAATCCACAAATAATGGATTTCTGGGGGGCCTTCATAAGGAGACAAAAGTCATGGCCTCCATCTCAGCCTAGTCTAGTTGATTTCTGTTTTTCCATGGTTATGGAAATAGATTTCTCACCTGTCAAACCCTTTTCAAAATACATTTTATTTATCACAAGAGGTCTGAGTAGCACAATTTAGATGGACGAATCTACACTTGTCCTGACTTTTAGACCAAGAAATCAAAGAGTGTATCCTAGTGACTGATTGATAATGCATCCGAGATAGCCCATCTATCATCACATGTCACTGGATTGCCTCTTTATCATGCCTTTTGAACATTTGCCAATAAAACAGAATTATGCATACATTTAACACGAAGAAATACATATCTCTATGTCTTTTGGAGTTAAACCAGTCCCGTGCAGAGGCTTCAGAGTTCAAAAGAGAAGACAGTTTATTTTAGTGTTGAAAATGAAAATTTAAGTTCGATTATTAAATAGTTACAGTTTTTATACTGAAATAATAGAAAGTAAATGTTCATTCACTCATCCACTCATGCATTCATTCTCCCACAAGCACTTATTACCTGCCTATGATGGGTCAGGAACTATACAAACAGTGCCGGCAGGGACATAAATAATATTTGGTTCATAGCTTCAGACATCTTGCAAAGTAGGACAAAGAGGGAACCACAGAAACAGAGTGAGATCAAGCATTATATTCATGGGGCCAGAAGCCCATATAGGGGCTTGATGTTTAGTCAGGGCCTCAGAAAGAAAATCAGACTGTAAAGGAATTTGGAAAGATGTACAGATTTTTGCCAGTGAAGGGAGGGAATTGGATGAAAACATTTCAGACGCGGAACAGCGGTGTGTTCTTGAGAAACTGTGATCAACTTCGTGTGGCTGCAGCAGTATGCAAGGGAGATGGGTAGGGAGGGTAGCCAGGGAGGAATTTGCCAGGTATAAGAGTCTCCTGACAGTAGTAGTAAAAAATGGCCATACCACATATATTCAGATTAGAGTTTTGTGATCTGCTGTCTAAAAGAGTCCTCTTAGGGAGGAGAAAATTTATAAAAGTAAATTCATACATATATACATTAATTATAGCTATTATCATATATCATATATTTTTGCTGTTTGCAGAAAATATCAGATTGTTTTGTGTCTGTTTTGTTTACCCACGGTGCACAAACTTTTTTTGTCTTGCCTACATCATAATGCAATCTCATGCTGTAGTTTTAAGTCTTGATTGTAACCTTCCAAACAGGGCAGACGAGTACTATGAAGGAAAAACTACAGAGTCCAGCAACTTTGCTACCTCAGATCAGAGAGAAAATTTCACTATGACAGCCAAACTGGCAGTTTTCCTAGTGCTGAAATCTAGGCTGAATTTGCGTCAAACTTAAAAAAAAAAAAAAAAAAAAAAAAAAAAGCAAAGAAATTATATAACTTGGCTTTGGAGAAACCACTTTTCTTCTTTTGGGGTGTATTGGGCCTCCCTTCTCTGCCTATTGTAAAGATGCATGACCATCTAGAGTCCAGCCCAGAATAGGCCTCATACCTCTTGGCTGGCCCCTCACCCACGGCAGAGTTTTCTGATTGATCATGGTCCTCTTACTTGATAAGTGGAATGATCCATGCAGCTGTTACCAACCAGTAATAGGAGAAACCTCTGTAACTCTTGTCTTATTGTGAGCCACATATGTAATTTGAAAATTTCTAGTTAATAAATTAAAAAACTATTAACAAGTGAAATTAATTTTAAGCATGTATTTTATTTAACTAAATATGTCCAAAATATCATTTCAACATGGAGTCAATGTAAAAATCATTGAGAAATTTTGGATTCATATTTTCATACTAAGTGTTTGAAATCTGGTGTGCATTTTTACACTTGGAGCAAAATTTAATTTTCAGTAGCCACATTTCAAGTGCTTATGAGCTGTGGGGATACAGTAGCTATTATATTGGACAGCTTGGGGCTAGGTTTGACCTCAGGCCTCACTGGGGTAGCTGAGGGAATGGGCTCAGAAATACTCTTCTTCCTTTAAGTGGCCAAGTCCATCCCATCCTTATGTGCACATTTCCCAGGCAGGAGGCCCACGTCAGGGTGACTAGAGAAAACCCACTTTGAGGCTGGTTCCTACAGAGCATGCCCTTGGAACAGCAGGGATTGCCCTCTCCAAAGGTAGAATATCTTTACATTGGAATTGACAGAGCCTAAAAATATTCAATTATTATAGAGGAAAGATATATGGCCAAAGTGAAAAACTTTCTTTTAATGTAGTTCTTGCTTTCTTTTAACAATACTTTAAAGTTGGATATCTTAAAAGGACTATGAACCAAATACTTGGATTTAGAGAACACGTTCAGGAGAGACAAAAGATTCCAGAATGTTAGAGCTGGAGAAGACTTTGACATCAAATTTACATGTTTAGAAACTGAGACCCACAGAAATTAAGGAGCATTATCAGCTACACATCTAGGTAGAGACCATACCAAATCTAAAACTCAGTTTCCTAAATGCCATTTCTCATACAGATGTGTTGGCCCTGTATTTGAGGTCAAATGACATTAAGGATGGAACATTATTTGAGGAATATACAACTAATTTTAAGGCTGCATCTACATATCACAGAGTGAAGACCTGGATACCATCTGCCTAATGTCATTTATGGGAACAAATAAATAAACAAACTTCTTTTGAGGGGAAGAGTAGAGGTGGGGATGGGCTTCCTTCCTCCAATGTGCTTGTTTTTATCCTGGTCAACTCACCAGGCAACTGTTAACTGTGCTCTACACTACGGAGATTAAAAAAAAATGGAAAGAGAGCAAGGTATAAGAAAGTGAAAGAAAGAATGAGGGCAAATATTTGGATAAATGAGGCCAAATGAAACTGTCACATGAAGCCTGGGATTGGATTGCAGCCAGGCAGCTGGCCCTCCCCTCATCTCCGTTTTGCTGAACTTTACAATATGGAGGGGTTCCCTTTAACCTCAAAAGCCCAAGAATCTAAGCTCTGTTTGATGTTGCCTCACAGAACTATGCGGAAAAAAGATTTCTGGTTCTGAGTGATTTTTAAGGAGAAAAAAATGTAAGCAGATATTTTAATTACTAGTCCTTGAGCCAATTTATTTTCAGCAGCAACAACAAAGTCATACAAACCAGTGACGCGAGTCAAGTGATTACTTTTTAAATGTGGGAGATGAAGAGGAGAGAAAGAAAAGAAAAGAAAAGAAAAGAAAAGAAAAGAAAAGAAAAGCTCTGATTTCACATTATAGCTTCCAGCCAGTCAGTAAAGATGAAATCTGTGAAATTCAAGGTCTTCAAGTGTATTTTTTTTCTATTATTTCTGAAACAAGACCTGGGCAAAATCAGTTCAGGTTTAAAAAGAATATTACTTTAGCTTTCTACGTAAGATTGTCACCAAGTCTTAGTCAGAAAAGGAGAAAAGACAGACAACTATCACTCAAAGAGAAAAATGATTAAATTAAATGAACAAAGTACATTTATATTACCAAAACTCTGGTCATAGACAAAACATATCTTTTGGCACAAACTTAACACAGTTTTGAAGAAAAGAAAAAACAAAACAAAACCCAGCAACACAAATGATGAGGTAAAGCACCTGAAAATGAACTCCCCTAAGTGTTAGAAAATCAATGCTAGGTCCATCAAACAGAATTAATTTTGTTTTTATGCAAATGTATCCTGAAAGCTCTTAGACTTCATCCTAAAATATGTGATTTTCATAAAAATTTAATTTATATTCCTCCCTCAAGTAACTAACATACAATTTTTGAAAATTGAGGAAGCTCTTAGAAAAGTCATCTGCCCAACAATGATGAAATACTGACGTTTTTGTCCTACTTTCAGAGTACATTTTCCACTAACCATAAATTCAATCTGCCTCCACTTCAATCTCTACCAGATGTTGAAGGAACAGCAAAAAAATCCGAAGGAGCTGGTGATAACGTTTATATGAGTGAGTCTTCCCTGCCAATATCCAAGTGGTTCACAGTCTGGTAGGACTATTTAATTGCTATTAAGCTTTTGTCATTTTAAGAGACTTTAGTTTTGTTCTTCAAGTTTTTGTCCCTAACTCTTGGTTTGCAGAAGCCCTTTGAGAGGTTTTTCAGGCTGGATTGCTTGGACATGGCAAGAATCAGTCAGAATATGGCTGTTTGTATGATACCAACACACGTTTCCTTGACTCTTCCCTGACCAGGTGAATGCCAGTGGGGAAGGAGATAAAGTTGGTGTTTGGCATTCAATTCAGCATAATCGTCGAGCGCTTCTGTCTGGCCAGTGCTTGCTGGACACTATGTCTGTGAGTGCCCACATGCCCCATGTGGTGAGCTTACCATGGGAGATCCAATATTTCTCATCAATTTGCTTTTGACGCACACTGACTGCCTTAGTTCATTTGTACTGCTATAAAAGAATACTTGAGGCTGAGTAATTTATAAAGAAAAGTGGTTTATTTGGCTCATAGTTCTGCAGGCTGTACAAGAAGCATGATGTTAGCAACTGCTTCTGTTGAGGGCCTCAAGATGCGTCCACTCATGGCAGAAGGCAAAGGGGAGCCAAAGTGTCACAGGGTGAAAGAGGGAGCAAGAGAGAGGGGAGGGAGGTGCCAGGCTCTTTTCAACAATCAGTTCTGGTGGGAACTAAAAGAGCAAGAGCTCATTCATTACCACAAGTGCAGCACCAAGCCATTCATGAAGAATCTGTACCCGTGACCCAAACACCTCCCACCAGACTCCAATTCCAAAATGGGGGACCAAATTTCAACGTGAGATTTGGAGAGGACAAACATGCAAACGATGTCACTGACCTTACTCCATCTTAAGTATACAGAATATATGGGCTATCCAATTTGACTACGTATATCTCCCCTTGGTTTGGACTTATTCTGAATTTCTACCCCCAAATCAAAATTTACCTTCTCTGTGTCTCATTCCCTCCTGACATTGCTATCTTATAACAAGGACTAATCTGGACTGGGCGTGGTGGCTCACACTTGTAATGTCAGCACTTTGGGAGGCCGACATGGGCCAATCACTTGAGGTCAGGAGTTTGAGACAAGCCTGGCTAACATGGTGAAACCCCATCTCTACTAAAAAAATACAAAAACAAAAATTTGCAGGGCCTGGTGGCACATGCCTGTAGTCCTGGATACTTGGGAGACTGAGACAGGAGAATCGCTTGAACCTGGGAGTCAGAGGCTGCAGTGAGCCAAGATCATTTGGTGCAGTGCACCCTAGCCTGAGCGAAAGAGTGAGACTCGGTCTCAAAAAAAAAAAAAGAAAGAAAAAAAGACTCGTCTGATCCATGACCTGTCAGAACTGAAAGGAATCTCACAGCTCATGTAATTTGATGGTCTCATTTTATATATGGGGAAACTGAGTCCTAAAATATTCATTTTGATAAACATTTAATAAAAGTCTACTCAGGTCCAGGGAGTGTGGCAGCACCTGGGGCTGTACCTCATATAATTAAGACACGATTCCTACCATGATTATTTTTTTTGGAATGTAATTGGAAAAGGTAATTAGGATCTTTGAAGTGCAAAGATAGAAGTATGCTTAGGGTGTTACGGTGCTCATGGGAAGATCACAGCCCAGGAGAGGGTGGGATGGGGACAAAAGAGGGATTCTTGGAGATGATCTTTAGGCCAAGTTGTTAAAAAGATGAGATGGAAGATGAGAAGGTAAAAATTGAATGAGGAAAGGAGAGGGACACTTCAGGCAAAGGCATGAGTAAAAGCCTGAAGAGTAGACTCAGCTTGGTGTGTGTGCATGAGTGTGCACTGCAGGGAGCTCAGTAGCTGAAGGTTGCTGGGATGAAAGTGTGAGGCCAAGGGATACGAGCCTGAAAAGCAGGAAGAGCACCTTTCATGCCAATCAGGGACCTTAGATTTGATCCCGCAGGCAATGGCAGAGGGGTGCAGAAGCAGGTGGGTGCAATGAAGAATTCCAAGCTGAGACATGGTTACATTTGCATTTTAACCAGATCACTATGGGAATGCTGTGGAAAATGGATTTGAGGATACACTAGAGGCAGGAGAAGTAGTGAGTCTAGAACCCTGGTCTTGTCCTTCTGAGCCAAGTGTCCCACCTACTATACAAGTTGCTGCTCTGGATCCAGCCAGAAGCAAATGCCTCAAGGAGACCCTAAGAATCCCTTGGCTTTGTGAGCATCTGCTGCTTCTGGCCCATGGGGATCCATTGCTTTGTCTGATGGTAACACCATTTCAATTTGCTTTTTGGGGAGCCAGCCTGTCCTACAGTTAACGTGCGCTTTCAGGGTAGGCTAATCTCTCCCTCAGGCTCCAGGAGTTGGTATCTGACTTTGGCCTAACTAATTAATATATTCTATCCTCATAGGAAGGTGGCTGTTCAGTGATTGGAAGATGCATGGCAAATATATCGAGACACATTTTTGGATGTTTCCAATGCCGCAAGCATTGTTTTAGATTAGACTCTACGTGGAGATTCCAAGTGTCACAGCAGGTATGTGGGCCAGGATATCTGGGTACATATATCTAATGCATATATTAGATATATGTTTCCTACTTTGGCCAACCCTGAAAGCCAATCCTGACTTCAAGATCCAACTGACTATAGCAATACAAAAGAATTAGAAAGTTCGCCTTGTAAAATGACCAGCTTCATTGACCAGACTGCAAAACATACATAGACAAGGCTTAGGGAACCCCGGTGGCTCAGTCTCCTTCTGAGCGTGGTAACCCATCTCTCTCTTGGTTTTTTTTTTTTTTTTTTTTTTTTTTTTGAGACGGAGTCTTGCCCTGTCGCCCAGGCTGGAGTGCAATGGCATGATCTTGGCTTACTGCAACCTTGGCCTCCCAGGTTCAAACGATCCTCCTACCTCAGCCTCCCAAGTAGCTGGGATTACAGGCATCCACCACCATGCCCAGCTAATTTTTGTATTTTTAGTAGAGATTGGGTTTCACCATGTTGGCCAGGCTAGTCTCCAACTCCTGACCTCGTGATCCGCCCACGTCGGCCTAACAAAGTGCTGGGATTACAGGTGTAAGCCACCGCGCCTGACCCCATCTCTCTTTTTATATCTGAATCACAACATCTGCTCTAAGGGAGCCACTCAGTAATTACTGATTAATTAAAAAGATGGCTAAATGAGCCCCTGCCTCCACCCTCTGTGTTGTAGTTTGAGATCTAAGACGCAGAGCGGTTATCCAGGAGAAAATGGGTCAGCAGGGGCTGAGTTTTCTTCCTCAGATTACACCAAGCAGAAGTAATGCTGAGCAAGGGTGTTTGGGAGCATGAAGACCAGGAGCAGCAAGACCAGCCCCAGCCAGTATCTTGAGGAAGGAAGCTGCATTTTTTTTCTTTTCCCGCTCACTGACTACCACAGGTTTATGAGAGAAAAATTCTGGAAAACCCAGTAAGGCAGAAAGAAGAATGAAAATATTGCCAGAGTCCCAATATGCAGAGCTAACTACTATTAATTGTTGGTTTTTGTGTACTGACTTCCAGGCTTCTTTTCCCTGCAAATGTTTTCAGGCATACTTACAAGTGTACACGCACATACAGAACCCAGGGCAGGGGATTCTCTTTCCCCTGCTTTGTCCCAGGCTTTCTCCAGGGCACAGTGTATCGTGGGCATTTCCCTGACATGCATATCACTCTGCAGTAGGCTAGGTTAACCTCCAAGCAGTTCCAAGATGTCCTTATCTGACTCCCACATTTCTAGGTACATGACTGCTGCCTAAGAGCAGTTTTCTCTTGGCCACCATTCTAGGGAACATCTGTCGGCTGCCTCGTTCTCCTCCTGCAGCCACCAAGTGATCTGTTGCCCTCAGAAAAAGTACATGGCCAGGATCATGGACAAACCCTAGGGACAGGAGGATGGGAAGTGCTCTCATAACTCTTAATGTGTATACAATTTTAAGAGCAATACTATTTGTATTGTTGTGGATGATGCAAATATAAACCTGATCTCACCATCTACCCCTTGCTTAAAAATGCTTCCTGGCTGCCTGTTGCTTTTAGATTTTTAGAATTTTTTTATTCTATTTTTTTTTTTTTGTTTTTAGAGATAGGGTCTTGCTATATTGCCCAGGTTGGTCTCAAACTCCTGGCCTCAAGCAATCCACCCATCTCTTCCTCCCAAAGTCCTGGAATTACAAGTGTGAGCCACCATGCCTGGCCTATTGCTTTTAGGATAACTACTTTCATTCTCATCAAGGGGGGCCCTGGGTGGTGTCTCCCCTATATGTAACAGTGTATACATGTTAAGAGTTAGGAAAGCACTTCCCCATCCTCCTAGCCCTAGGGTTTGTCCATGACCCTGGCCGTGTACATTTTCTGAGGTCAATGGATCACTTGGTGGCTGCGGGATGAGAAAGAGGCCTGCCCCTCCCACCATCTTCCCTGCCTACCCTTGTGACCTGGCCTTTCTTCTTTGTTCTTATAGCACTGTTAGTCCCTATCAGGCCTTAGGGCCTCTCTTCTGCCTCTTCCTAACCCTCTTCCCAATTCTCTTTGACTATTTAAGTTCCTGATCATACTACTGCCCCTTTTCTATCAACACATCTCAGGGAAGTCACCTTAAGGGCCAGATGAGGTCCTCTATTTTTTGTTCCTTGCCATTGTCCTTCACTGCACTCATTATTTCTGCAAACGCATATCAGTTTATATGACTGCTTGCTTGAATGTCTGTCTTGCCTGCTAGACTGCAAGCTCCATCAGGGCAGGGATGGTGTCTGAGCTGTTCACTGAGTAATCCACAGTGCCTAGGTTGGTGCTTAGCACATAGTAAGGTCTCAATAAATGGTAAAAATAAATAATGAAAATATGGCCAGAGTCCCAGTATGCAGAGCTAACTACTGTGAATGATTTTTGTGTATTGACTCAATAAATAAAAATGAAGGAAGGAGTAATGTTATTATTGTAATTTGGGTGGTGAGTGGGGAGAGGAAGGGAGGTACACAGAGAAATCCACTTCATTGCTTGTCCTCTTTCCTCTTGCCTTTCTTCTGCTACCAAATCTGCAGACTCCTCCAGTGTCACCATGGCCCTGTTCAGCAAAATCCCAGAAAAGATTCCCAACCTCTTTATCTTGCTTTCCTCCTCTACTTATCTGCTAAAGAGAGGGAGTTTGAGAAAGAGGGGCCAGGGCCATAGCATCTCTAAAAGGCATAGAGGTGAATCCCTGCCCTAATGCCCAGAAGGCCATGAATCTCCACCAGAGCAAGCAGAGATCTCACGCTCACAGAAGCAGAACTGATGAGGGCTCTGCTACGGAAACTTGATCAGCTCAGCCCCTTGGACCTGGTACAGCTCATCCTTATGTAACATACCGAGTCAGAAATTACAGGAGTAAAGTGGTTACTGTCTTTCCACTTTCTGCCTGGAGGCTCTGTTTTTCTACTCTTCCCTTCGGGGAGATGATGGCTGGTCCATGATAACAACACCTCTAAATAGTGCCTCCCCCATGAGTTTCCCATCCGGGAGCTCACAGGATGGTGCGACAAATCTGCCTGCTCTAAGGAGTGTTTTTGTCCTTTGCTGCTGAATCTGAACTTCAATTTGTGTTTTTGAAGTGTATGCCCAACCCAGTTACTAGGAAAGATGGCATCTCCTATAACCACCAACTTCTCTCATGGCTTTAGACAGTCGTTTGAAGGTCCAGAAACCACAGATGACCTTTCTGTGCTAGAAAGGAAAATCCAAGTTCTTTGCCAGGCATCCAAGGCCCTAGTGGCCCAGATTTCCTCTCCAGTATCCCCTTCCAGAAGGTTACCATGTAGGGAATATCAACTCCCACATACAGTGTTCCCCAGCCACTACTCCATTGCTTGGGTTTTAGGTAGTGCTGTTTCCTGTCCAGCTGCCTTTCCTCCTCCTCTCCATGTCTGAGCACCATCCTCTACTCCATTCCTCTGGGATCAACACAAGCTCTGACTTCTCCACCAAGTTCTTTCCAGATTCCTCATGCTAAACCCAACAGCCCCTTCTGTGTCCTAATTCCCTTGGCCTCTCGGCAGCATTCAACCCTGTTGTTGCCCTCTCTTGTCCCCTTAGTCTCTGTGATACCCACCTGTCCTTATCTACCTTCTCTGTGGATACATCCTTTTCTACCCAGACATGAAATGTTGGCATTTCTACAAGCCTGGCCTTAGGCTTCCTCCTCCTATTTCTTACATATGTGCAAATGGCTCCCAAATTTGTGTCTCCACCCTAGATATCTTTTTTTTTTGACATATAATATTAGAGTTTAATTCCAATTAAACAATTGTTTTTCTTTTTATTAGTTTGGACATCATCCATTTATTATGTTAGTGACCTTAAAATATCTATTTTATCTGAGTTCTAAACTCTTATATTCGGCTCTTAGACTCTCAATAGTATCTCACCCCCAATATGCCCAACACAGTCATTATTTCTCCCTGTCCTTCTTACTTCCCCCACCTTCAATCTAGCTCCTTCCAGTGTTTCTTCTCTCAGTAAAGGGCATTACCATCCATCCAAGCATGTGAGCCAGAACTCTGGAAGTCATCCTGGGATGTCTTTGTTACAGAGACACTTTTGGATGCTTACCGTGTTCCAGACACTGGCTTTCATTCATGCATGTCATATTGTCTTAGTTCTCTGTATACACATGACCTTTCTCTCCAATAAGATTGCAAGTCCCTGGAAAATAGAGAGTCTATCTCTTACACATCATGCCAGGTCCTAACTTTAGCAGAGTGTTACATTCCTAGCAGGCACTCAATACCTGTTTATTGACTGCTTAAGTAGCCATATAGCAATCTACGATGTCCAAACAAGATAGATATTTAGAAAGTAAAAGAGGACTGCTCTTCAATTCTTTAGTGCTGCCTAATATTAGATGCCTGATTCAGGTAAACATAGAGGATTTTATGGTCTCTTTCTGCTTTTAAGTCTGTGACTCTGAGAGAATGCATGTGTTTTTAAATCAATGGAAAACCTAATTCCAAGCTTTTACATTATCAGGTGCACACATGGTAATGGAAAGGCTGGATTCAGAGCAGTAATTGTATTCTTTGCATAGCTTTGGGATGGGAAGCAAGTATTTCTTCACTGTTTTTTCAAGTGTGATGGTGCAATACATTAGGTTATCTGCGTGAAATAAAAGGTTGAGTCCTTTCTGTCATAACATGAAGGGTTAGGTAAGGTAAAAGGGTTATAAGGTAAATTATTTATGAAACTAACCACATGCAGAAGAAAGGGTCAGATACGTGGCATTTGGGCAAGCGATTATAGGCATTTAAATATGGAAATCGTCAGACGGATAGATGTGAGTTTTATACATGGGGATTTTAAAAGTGTTAGTTAACTAAAATTTTTGTATTTTAATGAAATTTTGGAGAATAGAGGAGGACTTTTCTAGTCCAGCCTCTTGTAAGTGCTCTATTCTTTAAACAATAGGCCTGCCAGGTAATCAATGGGACTGTACTTACATACCCTTAGGGATGGGATGCTCTATATTTTAACATATCTGATAATGAGAAGGTTTGTGTTATGCCATGTAACTTTTACCTGTTTATATTCATGTTGCTCTCTAGAGTACCTGGAATAAGTTTGAGGAGTTGTCCACATAAAGGCTGCAGAGAACAGCTCTCAGGTACCTTCAGAATTGTGTTTATTTATTTGTCAACAAATCTCTTTATGTACCAGATATAATAAAAGAATTTTAAAGACAGAATAACATCTCCATGGCCTTTGGCATGTATCTTCAATGCTTCTGTGGTGTCTGGCACATACTAGGCATTCAGCAGTTATTATTGAATGAGTGGCAAAGACCATGATTCTGTACTAGAGATGCTCAGTCTCACTGGGGCAATCAGCATAGAAAGAGGTGAATGATAAGGAAAAGACAAGAAATCCATCACAAAATGAGCAAATAATATCAATAGGAAATTAATGGGAGATGAAAACCATACCGCCAAAAACATCTGATATAATGCTTAATCTCATTAGTAATCATGGAAATATAAATTAAAATGACACTGAGATACCATTTCACAGCTATGCAATTGGCAAAAATTGAAAAGCCTGACAATACCAAGGGTTGGTAAAAATGTGGAACTATTAGAACAATAATACACTGGGGTGGGTGGATAACTGATAAATCAGTTTGGAGAGCCATTTGGCAATATGTTGTAAAATTTAAAAGTGCAGAACCTGTGACTCAGTAATTCCATCTCTGGGTATATGCCTTAGAGAAATTATTTCACATATGCAGAAAAAGGCATGTATAAGAAGTTCACTGAAGCATTGTTCTAGTAGCAAAGAACTGTAAAAATCTAAATGTCCGTCAATTAAAGAAAGGATAAACAAATTGTATTATGTTCATCAAAGCAATATTTATACCACAATGATATTGAGTGAACTAAATCAAATGTGAATAATTCTCAAACATCAGAATTAAATTTAAAAAAGCAAGTGGAAGAGGGCCAAGTTACAGTATGATACCATTTGCACAGAATTTTAAAACCACTTAGGCAATATTATGAAAATAACCATACGAAGTAAAAATATGTGTGAGAATGATAGATATCAAACTCAGGATACTATGTAATTGCTTACTGGGCCAGGGTAAGGAAATGTAATTGAGCAGGAATATATAAGAGGCTCTAACTGGATTTGTGATGTTTTATTTTTTAGCTATGTATGGTTATGTGGGTGCACATATGACAATTTTTTATAGTAATGAACCTTCTACAGCCAGGCTTGTATCTAAACCTTAGCTGATTCGATCAGGAGTGGGTGGACATCTGATTAATCTAGACCAATCATATTCTTTTTCATATATATGAAATATTTCCTTTTCCCCAAAAGGGAAAGGCAATAGCTCCAATTGTGGCAGACAATGCCCTTTAGCTGAAATACTGCAATTATTTTCCTTCTTCCTTGCCATCTTCTGCCCAATACTCATCTTTCTAGCCTTAGCTGTAGTTCATGGTGTTCTTGAGACACAGTTCTATGAATGAGATATAAGGAAAAGTCTCTTGGAATTTTTTTCAGAGAAAGTTTTTGTATTTCCGATAATATGAACAAATCAAGCTAGTAACAGTCTTCCTCTTCTTTTTCCTACTTTGAACATGGATGAGATACCTGGAGCTCTGACAGTTATCTTGCAACCATGAGGTCAAGAAAAAGTAAAGAGAATCACAGAGATGATAGCCTTAACATCACTGGACCACTAACTCAGTGCCAGAAACTACCTGCTGTGTAAACATGAATAAATACATTTTCAACTGTCTAAGACTGTGTGGATTAGAGTTTTTTTAAAAAGGCTTTTGAACGGATACAATGGTATGTTGTAAAGAGAGATTAAGTTCCACCACCTGTTCCAGTTTGCACATATTCCTGCTAATGAGGCACCTCAGCTCGAAGGCTCTACTCCAGGAGAATCAGATTTTTATCAAATGGAGGCAGGCTGTAATTTTTTCTTATTTTAATGTATACATGTATATTATTATGTCCCAAGATCAAGCTTGCTCATTTGGTAGCCTTATAACACTGGTGAGTCATCTTAAACTTACTGCCAACTCAGGCCCCAGCATCCTTGACTAGCAGTTTAGTATTTATAAGGCAGTGTTCCTTACAGTAAGTAGAAAGTATAATACATGACTGGTAAGCAGAGGCTCATACAGGCTAAAGTACTTTCCCCAAAGCCATATAAGTCACAGAATTCGTTTGACCCTTCTTTCCCCTGAGAACTTCTCTTCAGTCTGCCCCCGTGGGCTCCCATGAACCCATGCTGGCATTTTTGGTCCTACCTGATTGGTTCAAGTGCGGATACCTGACTGAAGCTGCACTAGTTCTGTTGTCTCTCTGCAGTGCTTTCAAGATTGGAAAATGGCTCCTATTTTTAAAGAATTCATTGCAATGGATGTGGAATGAGACTCAAAGTCCCAACATTATTTCAGAAACCTGTTAATCTTGAAGAGCAGGTATATGTAGGTCATTAGAGATAAGAGTGAAAAATGCCTCCTGCTGAAATTGGTGTGTCCCCTTCATTCTGTGTTGCCACCTTACCTGACTCATCCTGCTCAATACTACTGTGGATTCGGTGCTCTATGCCTTTAAGTTTCTGTCTCTCCACATTCAGCCTAATATACTTCTTCCTTCCTCCCTTGAAGGAATTGTGTGCTACCACATATCTTATTATGGAGTAAGAAAGTAAACATTTTTTTCCAAGTAATACATGCTCATGTCTATGTATCTGTCTCTTTACAGTAAAGTCTACAAAAAGAAGGCAATAGAAAGAAAACATTATTAATTTCAATGTAGGGAAAGATTTAAGAAACAAATTGACTGCAAGCTGTTAGGGACTGATTGTACTTTTGCTTATGTGAACATTGGGAATTTCAAGTCGGTTTTCATGAATGGGAGAATTCAAGCATTAGAAAGATTTTAGGGAAGGGTCTCTGGGTAAAAAAAGGACAGCATCTAAAGGTTGGCCTTCTCTATATTTGCATGGGGTTAGCCTTGCGCATTTTGGTTTACGCAATAACTTGGGTGGATCTTGTACTTTCATTTCTGAAGAGTGCAGTGAACTTTTTCTTCTGAGACAGCCTATAGTTGAGTGACATGTTTTAGATTTCAAGAGCCCTCAAATTTCAATTTTAACTAGCTGGAATGAGCAGACATTTTATTTTTACTGTTTGGTATAGGAACTTTGAAGAGAAATGATTATTCTTTGCCACTAGAGTAGTCTTTAGGAAACACAAAATAGTTAAGGTAATTTCCATAAAGAATCCTGTTTATGGCAACAGCCCCCATTGATAATTAGTCTCATTCAGAGAGATGGGTATGGAATTCAACTAACATCTTATTTCTCCGCGGGAAATGTTTAGGCATCTCCCATGTTCTTGACTGTCACTTGGGACTAAGACAATTTTAGAATGTAAGGGGAAGATAGAAGAGATTTCTTGGAAGTAAAGAAAACAGCATATTAGGGTCAAAACAATCATATGAGGAGTCCCTGTGGGTTTTGCATTAAGCATGGCCTTATAGAAAATACAGATTGAGGCAATCAGCTCCTTCCAATTTTATGCAAGCAGTAGCAATGGGAAGTATGCCAAGAGAGATGATTAAGGATTAAACAACAGCATGGGAACTTGATCAGAAGCTCCAAAATGTTGTTTCTAGCACCTGATATTTCTACATCCCTAACTTCTGGATTGTGAAAGGTGGGGCCCTTCTCCCAGACCCCACCCCTTAGCCCACTTACAGCTCCAGGGAAAGTTGAGGAAGAGAAAGATTCTGTCTCTATCAAATCCTAATAGGGAGCAGAGCCAAGAGAGACAGGAAGAAGCATGCTCATTTTCAACCTTTTTTGGCAAGCTCAAGTGGGAGCAAAAGCCATTGCCAATTCTATTTTTTAATACAGATTTAAAAAGGTTGTGTCTACACATGCAAAGGGAAGTGCACAGTGCACTGCGTTAATTTAAGCAGCACAATAGTTTTTTTAATTAAAAAAAAAAAAAGCTTGACTATCCAGATATTTGTTTTGCATCTGGTAGATCCAAACTGGGGGAGGAGACCAAAGCACAATAATTTCTCCTCTAGTCATGCATGTGCTTTCCAACCCTACATTTATCACCCTTCCAGTTCCAGGCTGGGCCAGTCAGAGATCATCCCTGGGACTTTTCAGTTTGAAGTGAGGAGAGGGAAACTCTTTCCTTTTGGAAACAGAATTGAGTTGCTAGATGTGGTGGACCATGATGTGAGTGGCACTTTGGTGGTCTGAGTTGGATAACTCTTAGGAGAGAGCAAGAGGCCAGGTGCAGTGGCTCACACCTGTAATCCTAGCACTTTGGGAGGCTGAAGTGGGTGGATCGGTTGAGGTCGGGAGTTTGAGACCAGCCTGGCCAACATGGTGAAACCCCGTCTCTACTGAATATACAAAATTTAGCTTGGCGTGGTGGCGGGCACCTGTGATCCCAGCTCCTTGGGAGGCTGAGGCAGGAGAGTCACTTGAACCTGGGAAGCAGAGGTTGCAGTGAGCCGAGATCGCGCCACTGTACTCCAGCCTGAGCAACAGAGCAAGACTGTCTCAAAAGAAAAAAAAAAAAAAAAATGAGAGAGTGAGAGAGAACAAGAATGATAGTGAAAGCTAGAGAATAAAAGAATGATTCCAATTGCATAGTTGATGAAATGAGAAGTAAAGGAAATTCATATAGTTTAAAGGCAAATACACATGCTTGGGCCTGAGAAGTTAACACAAATTGGAGTTCTTTGGTAAAATGGTAGTTGAGTAATTTGGAAAAAAACTCATGGTATGTATAGATGCCTTTCCTGGAAAGTCATAGTTTCAATGAATTAACAAATGTTTGTGGAGGACTCGCATAGGATCAGTCATGCTAGGCTATTTGCAGGGGATCCTAGACTGTTTTATGAAAGCAGGGATCATGGCTATTTTTTTTGGTCTGCATAATCCCTTATGGGTAGATACTGTTACTACATTTTTTTTTTCTTTGAGACAGAGTTTTGCTCTGTTGTCCAGAGTGGAATGCAGTGGTGCGATCTCGGCTCACTGCAGCCTCTGCCTCCTGGGTTGAAGTGATTCTCCTGCCTCAGCCTCCCAAGTAGCTGGGATCACAGGCAAGTGCCACCATCCCCAGCTAATTTTTGTGATTTTTAGAGGTAGGGGTTTCACCATGGTGCCCTGGCTGGTTTTGAACTCCTGGACTCAAGTGATCCGCTCACCTTGGCCTCCTAAAGTGCTGAGATTACAGGTGTGAGCCACTGTAGCTGGCCTGTTATTAGCATTATTTAAAGACTCAGAGAGCTTAAAACTTGCCTAGGGTCATCAGCTAGTTAGTGTGACTGCACAGCTTGCTGGTACTGCTATTACCATGCTATCTAGACAACAGGTATAAGACTGTTGTTCTCTGGGCTGATAGAAGAGAGAAAGAAGAAGACAAAGGAAGAATGGTAGATTTAGAAACTTCTAGCAATATCTATCTATCTATCTACCTATTTATCTATCTGTCTATCGTCTACCTACCTCTTTATCAGAGTAAATAGCTGTAACTATTTACAGAATGCTTGCTATGTGCAAGACTCTATGGTATTTTATCTCATTATATCTTCACTTCAACCTACAAAATAGATAATATTGCCCCATTTTATGGATAAGAAAACTGAGACTCAAAAGATCACACAGTGGATTAGTGCTAGACCCAAGATTTGACAGTGGGTTTGTCTGACTCCAAAGTCACCACTCTCGACTGTTTTCTATACTACTGCCCTGACAGAGGAGTTTCTAAAATAGTCTTGCTTCTCTCTTCTAGTCAGTGAATATTTCCCACAGTCTGTTTCCTCATCATATTTTAAAAGTCAGTTTTACATTTCCCATGAAAAATTTGTGCTCAAAACAGTGTATATAAAGAAAAGTTCATTTATGTAGTTAGCGTTACATTTAACAGCCTTTTATATTCTAGTCTTTTAAACTGAAAAGTATCTCGGTCAAAATTCAAAGTCAAAATAGAGAAAGCCAGCAACACAAATCTCCCTCCTGTCCAAGATACCTGGCGCTCTTCTCCAGAACCCACTGCTGCTAATTTGCTTCCGAGATCATATATGGATGTATAAGTACAACTATGTTTTTTGGTACCTTATTTTTCTTCTAGCTTCAGGACTTGGGGATCTTTTACATTAATACATATTGCTCTTCTTTGTTTAATAATAGCATAGCAGCCACTGCATGAATGCAGTATACCTTACTTACTGAGCCCCTAATTGATGGGCATTTTTGTTGTTTCTGGTATTATGTAATGAGCATCATGTACCTATTCCTTTATATACTTGTTCCAGTTATGGTCAAGTTCTTGGAAGTGAAACTGTTGGTTCAAAGGGCATCTTTGTCTCTTTTGAGGGTCCCACAATGCCCAGCCATACTCAGCTGAGTAATAAACACACAGTATATGCTAAGTAAGAGGCAGTGAAGCACTGTGGTTGGAGCACCAACTCTGCCATCAGCCTGTCCCAGCTCTGCAACACCCAGTCTGTATGCCTTTGGGTGGGTTATCTAAACTTCCAAAACCACAGTTTGCCATCTATTAAACAGAATAATAATAATAATATTTTGAACTAGCTATGCAGCAGGCACTCTTTTAAATGCTAGGCTCAAACTACCTTATGATGTAGGTGCTATTAGCATCCCCCTTACAGATGAGGAAACTAGGCACAGAAAGATTACTTACTTTGTTTGAGGTCACACAGCTAACAAGTTGTAGAGCCAGGACTTACCATCCAGGAAGTATGGCTCTAGAGACCACCTTTTAAATACTTTCTTGGAGGGGGAGTTGCATGGATTAAATGAGACAGGTAGGTAGGCAATAGATGGGGGGAGTTGGGGAGGAACAGAGAGAGAAGGAGAAAGAAAAAGAGAAAGAGAACATGAATATGAATGTAGCATGGTGTGCGGCCCTCAAGTTATGGGATATGATGACAACAGAGATAAAACCCCAATCCTTCTTCCTCCAGTGCACATCCTTTAAGGATGAACAAGCTGGTCTGATGGATTTCCTTAAGATTTCATTTCTATGAAGAGGAAGACTAGGAGCAGAGAAGCACGTGACTCTGGAGATCTGCTAAATCTTTTAGTCTAGAAGCCAACAGAATCATGGGAATATTCATAATGCTGAGACAGGGAATCAAGTGGTACTGATTAAAAAAGCTTTAGTGAATATAAACAATTAGTCTTTTATCTGAGGAAGCCTAAACGGGAAGCCCATGTCCAACATGGGCAACTAGTTACGGAGCATGACCTTGGCTGTGAACAGTGGATTGTCAGGCTAGATCACCTGGAGAAATCCTTTCTGGTAAAATGAAGTGTGATACTCCGGGAGAGTTAGGCAGGGATCCTAAAGGGTGAGGCAGTACTCTGCATGCATCACCTCATTGAATCCTCACAACGGCTGTCTGAGGTTGGTGAGATTATTGCTCCTGTTTAACCAATGAGGAAATGGAGGCAAAAAGAGGTGATGTGACTTCCCCAAGACTCTGTATTCTTATCACATTTAGCCTGAAGAGGTGGTGGACATTTCTCTCATAGAGAGCACAGATAAAATGGCAGAGACTTGGGTTTGTGTCTTGTGTCTGCCACTAGGTGGGTAACCTTGGGCAACATACCACATAGTTACAAGCCTCTGTGTTCTCATCTGTCGTATGGGGGTGGAATAGTATCTAACTTACAGGTGGAAGGTTAGATGAGGTAATTCATGTGAAACACAGCACAGTGGCTGGCACATGGTCAGCACTCAAGAAATATATTAAGATCTGGAAAATACAGATTTTCAAAAAATGGATGTCAAAAATCACAATGTTTAAAATTAGGCTCTTTTGGTCTAGATTATGAATACTTTCTAGAGTAATGAGTATCAAAGTGTCTCTTACACAGGAAATAGAATACATATAGCATAGATCATATGTCCTTAGTTCCAATGAAACCAAGACTATTGTTATGGATTGATTGTTTTTTATCGGCAACTTGCTGGATTCCACATGGCTTTGGACATGCCTTCTGTGGGACTGAACTGTGTTGTTTATAGTGTAAGGATCCAACTGTAATTCATAAATTATTAACTAAAAGGAATAAAAGAAGAAAAAATTTCAAAAATAATTACCCTAACACATAGAATAAATTTTTGCTTGGTCCTAATTATGAAGTTTGTCCTAGTTTTTGTTTTTTTGATACGGGGTCTCACTCTGTCACCCAGGCTGGAGTGCAGTGGTGCAATCTCAGCTCATTGCAACCTCTGCCTCTTGGGTTCAAGTGATTCTCCTGCCTCAACCTCCCAAGTAGCTGGGACTAAAACATGCATCACCATGCCTGGCTAATTTTTGTATTTTTAGTAGAGACAGGGTTTCACCATGTTGGCCAGGCTGGTCTCGAACTCCTGACCTCAGGTGATCTGCCTGCCTCAGCCTTCCAAAGTGCTGGGATTACAGATGTGAGCCACCGTGCCTGGTTCAGAATTTTTTAAAGAAGAGAAATAGTGCCTCATCATGAAATAATAATAATTACTATTTCTGAGCTCTAACTATGACACAGGCACTGGGCAGTGTACTTGACACACATCAGCGTAGTTATTCTTCTCAACAGTCCTATGAGAGCCATAGCATTATTTATCGCCTTTTAACTAATAAGGAAAATGAAGTTCAGAGAAAAGTAACTTGTTGGACATATCAAATTACCTATTATCTCCTTCTCTTCCAAACCATGGTAATAACAGATATAAGTGTTATAAAGTCCCTGTGAATAACTGGACTAAACAGCCAAGAAAGTCCTACAATAGATTATTTAAAAATTATTCTACATATAGTTATTGCTTTTATTACATCACATGATGACATGTGGCAAGTAGTTTCCTGGCATAATTCAAATCACAGGCTTTCTCAATTATGTGCTATAACAAAGCTTTAACAATTTTGTGTTGTGCTTCTTTTGAAATTGTGAAACAGGGATGAGAAAATAGAGTTGATGACTCCCTGAGCTCCTATCAAGCAAGCATCCCTCTATTGCAAAGCTGGCCCAGGGCCATACTCCGCTCTAACAGCCTCCAGAAGTCTCCTTCCAGGAGGCCCATCTGCCGGCATCCATGCCCGTAGGACAGTGTTCATCCTCCTGCTTGTAGGCAGTGAGAGGGGATGAACAAACTGCTGTACTTAGGTGGTTAATAGAGAAAGCACTTGGGGAGAGATCAGCCTGCAACAAAGAACTTCAGTGCAATTCCCAAGTCAAGGTCGGCAAGTTTTCAGAGAAGCAGGCTTGGTTGGAGGCTTTAAGCATGAATTGTAGATCAGGATAGGCCTGCTGTAAATAGGAAACAGATGGGGGTGAAGCTGAGGCTCCCTGTGGAAGCCCTCCTCAGGGATGCTTCTTCACCCTGAGATGACAGGCTATGGAGTGGGTGGCAAGAGGCCATCTCCAGAGAGCCACAACAGTCACTCTGGCCTTAAATGGGCTTCAATTATGTACAATTATGCCCACACTTCCCAGTTTCCTCCCTTACATGTCCATGAGCACCCCAGACTCTTCCTGCCTCAGAGCCCATTGGCATGTTTCCTCTGTGAGGAAATTTCTTCCCTCAGCTCCTTATGTTTCAGGTCTCACCTCCTCAGAGTTCTTCCCTGCCATCTTCTCTGAGGAAGGCCTTTGCTGGTATCCTGCCTCCCTTCTGGTGCTCATCATAATTCTGAAAGACACAATTCTAAATGCCAGAACCCCGAATGTTGAAATCTCCAAAGATCCAAATTTCTAAAGTCTAAAATCCTGAAAAATCACAATTCTGAAAGATTAAATTCCTGCAAGCCGAGTCCTGAGGAAGAGATCCATGCCTTGTGTTTGTTGCAACATGTTGGCAGAATGATAACTTTGTCGTTGTCTTTACTTGGAAATCAAGTATGGCTTAAGGAGATATCTGCAGGTGCCAAGCTGACAAATGGTAGACTAGTGGACTTAGTTTTACTTGTCAACTTGAATGGATTAAGGGATATGTGGAAACCTGGTAAAGCATTATTTTGGATGTGTCTGTGAGGGTGTTTCCAGAGGTTACTGTGTGAGTCTGAGTGGGTTAGGTGGGGGAAGATCTGCCCTCAGTATTGGTGGGCACCATCTAATCAGTCGGGAGCCCAGAGAGAACCAACACAGAAGGTGAGTTGGTCTCCCTCTGAGAGCTGGCACAGACTTTTCTTCTCTTGCCTTAGATATCGGAACTGCAGGCTCAGCGGTTAGTAAATCCTGTTAGTCTCTAGGATTTACACAGGGTCCTGAAGCTTTTGGCCTGGAACTAAGAGTTAGAACATCAGTTTCTCTTGTTGTCAGTGTAACAACATTGAAACTTCTTCAACCAATTAAAGAGATGTCCTTTTTGTACATCTATCTAAATTTGTGAAAGAAAAAATTCTTAAGATCTCAGCTCTTCAGGAGATTGCCTATTTGGTAGTGACCTGTTGTAATGTTTGATAAATCTTGTCAAAAGCCTTAAGTTGTCAGTCATGGTATTTCAGATGACCACAGTTAAAAGCTAGGTGCACACAATTACCAACCATAGTGATATGCATTTATACAATTTGCTTTTGGACCTATTTATTTGTGAATATGGTTCATCTTCTCATAACTGTTATGCCCATGTGACTGTCATTAGTATACCTGAGTGTTTATGCTTGCAAAAATATGTTATTATTGCCTATTTTGTTCTGTGAAGGGGACTATGAGTGTTTGACTGTGTGTTTATGTTTCTAAAATAAATCCCGCAATATAAATAGATGTCTTAAACTTTTTAAAATTATTTTTTCCAGAATTATGTTTTTAGAATCTTGATCTTTTGGGATTGTGATTTTGGGATTTTAAGCTTAAGGATTTTGATCTTCTGGGATTTCAACATGTGAGATTTGGGCGTTTGGGATTGTGTCTTTCTGGATCATGGCCCAAACTCCTTCCCTTCACTCTGTTTGTTCCCCTCATAGCATGTGGCATGAGTTTAATTCCAGGTTCTGTTATTTTTTCATCTATTTATTGCCTGTTTCTGTCATTAGTCTATAATGCCCAGAAAGGCACATGTGTCTGACTCTCAACATTGATCTCAGTGCCAAGCACAGAGCTGGGAACAGAGTAGGTGTTCAACAAATGTTTGCCAAATAAATGAAGGAAGGAATGGAACTCTCAATCACCCCCTGGGCAACATACTTGGAAGAAGAATTTAATAAATCCATGGAATAAGGAAGTATTAAAGGCCTTTGGAAAGAGGTTAATTCGATTTTTAAAACATCCTCAGAGAAGAACCTTGGGAGAAAACGAAACATAAATAAGCTGGTTCATGGTATTTCCTGGAAATGACTTAATGACATTGCCTATCTGACATCCAAAAGCTGTGGGAACATTGTCCCTTTCATATTCTGTCTCTTCCAGTTGTATTTCCAACAGGATTACAATGATAAAAGTACAGAGAAAGTACCAGAAGAGTTAGATTTTCAGCTATGCTAAGATTACATTTATGGACTTTGAAGTGCTGTCATAGCAATGTTGACATTTTGGCTGTTTGACTATTTAGTGTAAAGAAATGAGTATGAAATCTATATATTTATTAATAGTTCTTGTAAAGATATGAGAGGATTTAAATTATTGACCAGACCAAAGTTTATACTATAATAAACTTACCTTAATACATTTCACTTATCTAAGGTATTCCTATGTTCCATGACCATAGTTAAAGACTGGAAGTACTGAATCATAAACTCAGCTCCACAAGCAGTTGAGCATAGATGGCAGTGGTTGTGGCTGTGACCAGCTGAGACTGGACCTGGGCCTGGTGGAGCCAGTTGCAAGTTGTTGTACTGACCTGCTGGTTGGGGAGCTGAATCCCAGCTTCAGGGATATTATTAGAATTATAGAGTTAATTTGAGCACAGAGCAGGTCTGCTCTTTGGGATATGGGCCAAGCATCAAGCTAGAGGAAGAACTACGGCAAATCACAGTGGCTGGGAAAGGAAGAAAATATCTTCCTTCATTCCTAGTATTTGAATATAGGTGAAGCCCACTTAGAATTCATTCATTCATTCGCCCAAACCTAAAATTATATTCTTGTGAGTGTGTGTAGTAGTAAATTACTATGATGTAGCAGACATACAATTGATGCTCAATATATAGGCAGTCCTTACTTTGCACGTGGTGCAGGACCACAAATATTACCATACAAACTGAAACTGTGCAAAGTAATCATCATCACAAATATGAAAAATTAGGATTGTTTCATGACCTTTAAAAATTGCCAGTGATAAATATATATGGAAATGAAAAATGAAATAAAACTATTATTTACATAGTGCATGATAATTGAAAACATTAGAAACACTGAGAATTAGTGTAAAACACTTATCCAAAGTAGTCTGAACAGTGCTCGCTCACCTTCTCTTATCATAATATATCTGACAACATGCAGCAAACTTGTTTTCTATGTATTGGCAAATTGTCATATTCCTTTCTAAGTTTGGATCAGTTTCTAATATTTTCTCCTTTGCTCTTTTTATGTTGATGTGAAATATCTCTGAGAGTTCTTTCAAGGTGAAATTTCTGGCTGGCATCACTTTCTCTGGGACATCTTCATCCTTTTTGTCATGGCCACTTTGCCAAGTTCCTCTGACTGCATATCTAGAGTAGATGCAATGGTGAAGGATGTCAACATGCCATAATCAGTTACTTCTTCTATAATTTCACTTACATTTGATTTGAATTTACTTCTAGGTTATCACTTTTCATTTGTTGGAGTACTTTCATCTTTTTCAGCTAATTCCCTCTTTCGATTATTCATGTTTGTAAACTGTCACATGGGTTTATTACTGGGAGACAAGGAAGCCACATAACCACTTGATTTGCTCTCTGTGTGTGACCTGAATAACAAATGCACAGTGATAGATCACCAACAGGCTTTGGAAGAAGTGATGTGATTGGTTACTGATCATGATGTGAATCTGTTAAGAAGTGATTTGTGGACCAAAGAGCAAGCAGCTCACAGTTTATAGTTCATATATCATGGTCACTGAAATTTGAATTGTGCTGTTGAAGGGCTGGTGCTATTTAACTAAATTGTGGTAATTGAAGTTCATGCATAGTGGAACTGTGTAAAGCAAAGTGTTTTACTCTGTTTTATGTTACCATAACAGAATGCCACAGACAGAGTAATTTATAATGAAGAGACATTTACTTGGCTGATAGTTCTGGAGGGTGGGAAGTCCAAGAACATGGCCCCAGCATCTGACAAGGGCCTTTGTGCTGTATTATCCCATGTAGAAGGCAGAAGGGGAAGAGAGGGTGAGCGCAAGAGAGCAAGAAGGAGCTCAACTTGTTTTTATAACAAACTCTCTCCCGTGATAACTAACCTATTCCAGTGATAATGATCATGATCTAATCACCTCCCATTAGGCCCCACTTGCCAGCACTGTCACATATGAGATTAAGTTTCCAGCACATGAACTTTGGGGGACACATTCAATCCATAGCACAAGGACTGCTTGCACATAATAGGGATAATTTGAGAATGTCATGGGGGTACATAATAGAGATTCCCACTCAGTCTGTGGGGTCAGAGAATAAATTCTTGGAGAGATGACATATAAGTTGAGACTTGATAAATGAGTAGTAATTATTTTATTAAGGGGGAAGTGTAGGGAAGATTGCTCCAGGCAGAGGGAAGAGTATGTGTAAAGCCCCAAATGCAAGAAAGTACATGGGACTTGGGGTGGTAGCCATGGTTGCTTCAGGCTGACTGTGGGTGACAATCCAGTTCCATTATCTTGACTTCCTCCAGCCATGCAGGCTGCTGCTTTTGGTTACCAGGCAGCACTGGCTGCTGTAACTGGGGACTTCAAATGCTCTTTTTGGGACATTCATTTGAAGCAGGTGAAGGGGAGTCTACTGTCTCTTCTACACCAAGAGTCGCAGTTGGGGCAGCTGGGAAAATCACCAGGAAAATAAAACCAAATCAAACAAAATTAACTTAGAAGATAGTTTATATACATAAGATAGGGAATACTAACGATTCAGATGCAAACACTCTAAGTACAGAATGATATAAGACAGAAAGAAAATCCCTTTCACGAGTCACAATTCAGACGGTCAATTCAAACCTTTAAATGATAAACCACATTTCTAGTCAAGTTGAATACAGAGTACAGTATTTTATCTGCTAAAATCTGAATGGTTACTATGAGCCACACAGCCTAGGTAACACACCCAAAATAATCTCTATGAATTCCTACAACACTCTTATGGGATAGCCATTATTATCTCCATTTTATAAACAAGAAAACAGAGGTTAAGTTACTATAAAGTCACAGAGCTTGGATCCAAACCTAGTGCTTTTTTTATAGCCTGTGCCTTCAGCAACTACACCACCAGTATATTTAATCATAACTAATAGAAACAAATACAAATATTGAGTGGTTACTTTTATGCTTTTACAAGATAAACAGACAAAGAGAAATGCTAGTTAAAAGCATTTATCTTTAGAGCAAGAATGCTCCATCCTTGTAGAAACATTGAGACAAAAAGAATGCACAAGAGCAGCAGTTTTAAGAAAAGTTTGGTGAAACTAAGTGAAATTCCAGGCATGAGCAATCTATTTAAGATTCTATTAGGAAAGCAAAACAATGAGATTATTTCAATTATTGAGTTAACAATGAGATTTCACCATCTACATTCTAGCCATGAGTAAGACATTTAGTTGAATCAGATAAGAAGCTAGAACTAAATGTACCATATGACCCAGCCATCCCACTACTGGGTATTACCCAACAGGATTATTAAATTATTCTACTACAAAGGACACATCACACCGTGTAGTTTATTGCGGCACTATTCACAATAGCAAAGACTTGGAATCAACCCAAATGTCCATCATGTGACATGACTGGATTTAAGAAAATTGGTGGCACGTATACATCATGGCAATACTAACTGCAGCCATAAAAAGGAGAGGATGGAGTGCGTCCTTTTGTAGGGCATGAGATGGCAGCTGGAAACCATCATTCTTAGCTAAACTTATCACAAGAACAGAAAACCAAACCACCGCATTTTCTCACTCATAAGGTGGGGAACTGAACATGAGGGATCACTCTGGACTCGGGATAGGGGAACATCCAACTGGGGCCTCATCATGGGGAAGGAGTGAGGGATTGCATTGGGATATATACGATGATATAAATGATTGACTTGAGGGTGCTGACGGATTGATGGGTGCAGCACACCAACATGGCTACATATAATATGTACAATCGCTGGCACTGTTATGCACATTGTACCCCTTAAAGTATAATAATAATAAAAAAAGAAGATACAATGTCGTTTGAAGGAGGCCTGGTACTTTTAATAACAGAGATAAATGAAACTGACAATGATCTCATACTTTATAAATCTCAACACAGGACCAAGTTTAGACACAGGGGTCCTAGTGGTTGATGAGTTAGTTTAAATGCCGCTTTTTACCTTATCTATTGGATACCAGACAGGATTTTTGTTTTCTTCCTCTAAACAAGGAGATTAAGAAAGAATTAATCCAATTGCATTTAAAACAAAGTGCAGGAGCAAGAAACAACCTTGAACCTTCCTTACTCAAATAGCAGCTCTGTTGGTAATTTAATCACTAACTGAGTTGTGCAACTTGCGTATGAGAAATGGTAAAATACCTACAATGTGGAAGTCTGCCAGAGTAATTCCTTCACAGGAATGGGAGGGAAAGACTCAGCCAGCTCACACTCACACCCTGCCTCCCTACGCTCAGTGTCTGGAATTGCTTCTGTATTAGGAGAGAAAATGGGAACAGTTCTGGATCTCAGGAGAGTGTGAAGTCACTGAAATGTTTTTGAATACCCACTTCCCTTCACTCCCCCTCCCACCCTACTTGGTACTCGCTGGCATGTGGCACCACGTGAGCTACAGGCTGCACATAATGAAGTCAAAATGTTAGCAAGGAATGGACCGGAGATCCTGTGGTGTGTGATCTGGCTTGTCCTTATCATATGCCCCCTTTCTGCCTTCCTTGCGCCAATGTTTAGTTTCAGACACGGAAATTTTGAATGGGATCAATCTGAACTGTTCCTTCCTTTCCTGATAACTACAACTTTTTGTTCTCCAGTCTCAGCTTAAGCTTCATTTTCTCCTGGAGGCTTTCCTAAGTCACCTGAACTACATTAGGACTCCTTGGCACACACTTCCACATCTCCCTATGCTTTCTAGTACTAAACACACTTCTTCCATCTTCTCCACTGCATCAGAGGGTTCACCGCGACATTTCAACACCCAATCACAATGTCTGGCATGTTGCTTGCCTTTAGTCTATGTTTGCAGAATGAATGGTTGCCTTCGTCGTTTTCTTTTTTAAAAAGGTATTGTAGACAAAGGCAGTGGTTCATGCCTGTAATCCCAGTGCTTTGGGAGGCTGAGGTGGGTGGATCACAAGGTCATCACAAGGTCAGGAGTTCAAGACCATCCTAGCCAACAGTGAAACCCCATCTCTACTAAAAATACAAAAATTAGCTGGGCATGGTGGCACATACCTGGAGTCCTAGCTACCCGGGAAGCTGAGGCTAGAGAATCGGAACCCAGGAGGCAGAGCTTGCAGTGAGCTGAAATTGTGCCACTGTACTCTAGCCTGGGCCACAGAGTGAGACTCTATATCAAAAAAAAAAAAAAAAAGAAAGAAAAGAAAAAAAAGTATTGTAAAATATTTAAGACAAGCACAAATGTGTAAATAAACATATTACAAACCACTACATACTGACTACAGATTAAGAATGAAAACAATATTAATACAAGTTTAAGTCCCTACTTAGTCCTCTTTGATCACATTCTGCTCTCTAGAGGCAACTAGTGGTTTGAATTTGGTGACTACTATTTCCATGCATTTCTTAATATTTTCACTACACATATATGCAAATTTATTGTTTTGCACATTTTTTATAGTTTGTACAAGCATTATACTACGTGTATCCTGATATTGACTTCTTTCAGACTGTGTGTGATTCATGAATCATTCATGCTATTGTATTTAGCTAGAGGTTATTTGTTTTCACTGCTGTGTATTTCATTGTATAAAAGCCTCACTATTAATCTGTTTTCTTGTTGATGGGTTATTTTCTAAATTTTTGCTATTGCAAAATATTATGAATGTCCTTGTACTTGCAACACTTTTCTTCTTTTAGGTCACGTTGTGGTTTCCAATATATTAGGCCTTTTCATTATTTGCCTGCCAAAAATGACCTGCATGGGACCTCTGAAAGCTGTATGAGACATAGGTGATAAGCAAACTTATGCTTGTGTGAAAATGGGTATCAGTGGATTTACAAAAAGCAGTGTGGAACAGTGACATGAACATTGATCTGGGAATTCAATAGACATGGATTCCAGTAACCACTCAACTGCTTAGCAGCCATGCTGCACTGGGGAATATAGTGCTTCAGTTTTCGTTCTGTATAACTTGAATAACAATCTCCTATCTGCCTACCTCACAAGGTTGTAACTATGATCAAATGAAATAATATTGCTAAAAAGATTTTGAAACCTGATATATTATGCAACATTGGAACATCAACACCAAAATGTATCACCCAAGTGTAATGTGGCAAAAGAGTTATAACAAAACAACCATACAAAAATAGAAAATAATGTGTTATCGCCTTCTACATTTAAACTTGTTATTGTCTACAAGCTGTTATCCTTTATCTACATTAAATTGAGGTGTTCTAGAAATGATACTTTATTCCCAGAGGAAAGACTGGAAGAAAATCAGGCTTTTGAGAGAAATGGACTTTGGGTTTCTACTGCCTATAAAATCCTACTGAGAAGATCATTGAAATGAATTGAACTGGTTTGAAAAATGGTGCTTTTGCCAAGGTTCTGTCTTTAGGCTTACGTGTATGTTGAGGTAGGAGAGTTATAATGGTTCAAATGAGGATTTTAGAGTGCAGATGACCTGGTTTCAAATCTTGGCTCTATTTTCCTTCTTTTTAATGAGTATAATATGATAATTTAACAGGACTGTTGGGAAGATTAAATGAGCTAATGTAGGTAGAGCTGCATATTTGGCCCTTTGAATATGTGGCTCAAATCCAGGCTTAGTTGAGATTTCCCAACAGGTGAGGCAAGGTTGCTGGGGTTTTGTTCTTGTCACATGATCTCAGTTACCTCAGTTTAACTCCTTCTCACTTAAAAAAAAAAGTGTTGGTACAGCCATTATGTCAGGACTTGCAGTTGTCATATGTCTACCGATACTTTTGAATAAATGACTGAGCTAGCTATGTTCAGTGAACAAAGAATGCTGTCACTACTAACAAGAGTTTTGGATGTGCCAGATGTTTTGCCCTGAAGTGCTGACTTCTGGTTTGGAAACTGAGAAAGAGTAGCCTGGTTAATCTGTTTGATTAACCAGCAAGGAACCAAAGAGATGGTTTCAAAGTAGTTAAAGACTAATTTTAATCATGCAATCTTGTTCTCAAGCAAGAGCTAAGAACAGATAAGACTGAGACCTACTATCAGAACTCTGGGTTCCAAATAGCTATTCCTGAAGCACTTTTTTTTTCTTTTGAGACAGTTTCTCTCCATCATGCAGGCTGGAGTGCAATGGCACAATCTCAGCTCACTACATCCTTTGCCTCCTAGGTTCAAGCAATTCTCCTGCCTCAGCATCCTAAGTAGCTGGGATTATAGGCAAGTGCCATGACACTTGGCTAACTTTTGTATTTTTAGTAGAGATTGGGTTTTGCCATGTTGGTCAGGCTGGTCTCGAACTCCTGACCTCAAGTGATCCATCGCCTTGACCTCCCAAAGTGCTGGGATTACAGGCGTGAGCCATTGTGTGCAGCCTTCCTGAATTTCTGGTACCCACATCTGCTTTACCAGAATCCTCTTGTGTTATTCTCATGGTCGTAATGAGTCAAAGACCAGACTGACCTGGTGCATTTGCTCACGGATGTTTGATTTCTCGGGAACTGGCTTGCTTTGCAAGTACATATTTCCACAAACACATTTACTATAAAGGTCTCTCCACATCCAAGAGGAGGTGAAAAAGAGCAGGGAGGAGGGACAGAACAATGTCCTCTCTATTCTAGTAATCCTGGGAGGCTTCCTAGAGGGCATGTGGCTGGAAAGAATGGGCGGAGATGAGCAGATGGAATTTTGCTGTCATGAATTTCTTTTGTTGCTCTATAACCTCTACTTGTTCACTCAAGTAGATTTATTAAGCTCCTCCTACCAGACAACATAGCATAGTGACTTGGGAACTAAATTCCCGGGTTTAAACCCCCAATTCTGCCATTTACAAGTTGCATAGTCTTGGGCAAGTGTCTTTTAATCTCTCTGTACCTCAATTTCCTTATCTGTAAAATAGAAATAATAAGAATACCTGTCTCACAAGGCCATTGTGGAGATCAAGTAAATTAATTATCTATATCTATATCTATTATCTATATCTAGCTTTAAACAGTGGTGGGTCCACTGTAAGAGTTTAAAAAATTTTAGCTGTTATTATTTACAGCAGTAATTGGTGCTAAAATAGTAGTCCCATAAAATTTTGGTAAGGACAGGGCTTTTCTGATAAGTTTATCAGTTCTTCAGGGTTAAGAAGATACTTAACAACTTTGAGGTTATAATTTTCTTGGCTGTGACAAATGACTCCAACTTGGTAAACAGATGTGCAGAACTGGTTTGGGGGGTAAAGACTCCAAGCTATGTCTAATAGTAAAGAAAATAAATACTATTATGTACCTGCTAAATAAGCTGTTCTTTCCAAATGGAAAACATTGCAGTCATTTCAGTTTGCCACTGAGTTCGGCCAATGCCATTGGAGGAGCACAAATGGAACATAATATAAAAGTATACACACAATGTACTGTTCTAAATTCAAAGAGTGCATTTCTCTTACATAGCTATTCCCCGAAATTTTCAGAGAGTTGATGCATAGAATGAGGTGGTTATTAAGCTGAAAATGAACAGCAGTAAAACAGAGGAGGCATTGCAAGGGCTGATAGAGTTGAAGGGAAACCATTAAATATTATAGATAACAGGAATGGAGGGGTATTGTAAGAAATCTCATTAGCCCTGTTACTTTTGGGAAGACTAAGGCTACTATAGTTTGAAATTAATGCATAAAATCTTTAAAGAAACCAAAAAGAAAAAAGATGTCCGCAGATAGAAAACTTACTTGTTTGTGCAATAGCCTATTGTTTAGTAATGATCCTAAGGAAATGACTTTTGTGCAACCTAAATTCCTCACACTGCAGTCAAAGTCTGCCTAAATGATGTTGCTGCCACCGTAGGGGAAAAAAAAATACATAACTGGTTGGCTCTATTGTTACTGTTTTTGTTGTTCTACTTAGTTCAGACTGAGAAGAAAATATATTTCAAGCTTTCTGTTTATATACATTTTGGAGAGGGGCTCATGCAAGTCTTAGAAATACAGTAGAATGGAAGTATTTTAATCATTCTTAAATAATTCAGGACACTACAGGGCCTTGGGGCTCATTAGAAAGATGATTATGACTGGGCAGGCAGATGTAGAAAGCTGAGAAGACCTGGCTTAATCTTTGTTCATACTATACATATCTTGGAAGTAATACTTTTTATGGGGTGTGGGGTGAAAAGGCAGTCAGTGTCAGAGCCTTTTCTGAAGAGAGTGAAAAGTGAAACAAAACAAAATAATGCAGTTCCAGAAAATTAGAAGATTGTGACACTAATTCTAGTTCATATACTTTTTAATACTTTTATTGAGATATGTCACATACCATGAAATTACCCATTTAACATGTACAATTCAATGGAAGGTTTTCATTATATTTATAGGGTGGTGCAACCATCACTATAATCAATTTTAGAACATTTTCATAATCCCCAGAAGAAACCCTATACCCATTAGCAGCTACTCTGCATTCCTGTTACCCTCTTCGTGCCCCAACCTCAGGCAACCACTAATCTACTTTCTATCTCTATGGGTTTGCCTATTTAGTACACTTCACATAAATGGAATCATACAAAATGTGATCTTTTGTGACTGGCCTTTTTCACTTAGGATGATATTTTCAAGTTTCACTGATATCGTAGGATGTGTCAGTACCTCATTTCTTTTATTGATAAGATTCCTTTATATACATATACCACATTTTGTTTATCCATTCATCAGTTGATAACATTTAGGCGGTTTCTACATTTCAGGTCTTATGAATAATGCTGCTAGGAACATTCACGCATACGTTTTTGTGTGGGCAGATGTGTTTCTCTTAGGTCAATACTTAGCAATGGAATTGCTGGGTCAAATGGTAACTCTATGATTACTATTCAGAGCAACTGCTAAACTGTTCTCCAAAGTGGCTGCACCATATACTATTCTCACCAGCAATATATGAGGGTTTTAATCTCCACATCCTTGCCCAACATTTGCTGTTGTTCAGCTTTTTATTATAGCTACCCTAATGCATGTGAAGTGTTACCTCATTGTGGTTTTGATTTTCATGTTCCCAATGACAAAGGATGTTGAGCATCTTTTCATGCACTTATTGGCCATTTGTGTATCTTATTTGGAGAAATGTCTATTAAAATTCTTTGCCAAGTTTTGAATTGGGCTATTTTTAATTGTTGAGTTATAAAAGTTCTTTATATATTCTAGATATAAGTTCTTTGTCAGATATATATGATTTGCCAGTATTTTCCCATTCTGAGGGTTTTAAAATCAATTTATTGTTAGTGTCCTTTGAGACATAACTATTTTCGGCTTTGATGAAATTCAATTTGTTTCTTTATTTTTAAATTGTTTGTGGTTTTGGCGCCATATGCAAGAAACCATTGCTTAAGCCAATGTCACAAAGATATATACCTATGTTTTCTTGTAAGAGTTTAAGAGTTTTAGGTCTTAAATTTAAGTCTATGATATATTTTGAGTTAATTTTGTGTATGCTATAAGAAATGGTCAACTTCATTCTTTTGCATGTAGATATCCAGTTTTTCTAGCATCATTTGTTGAAAAGACTATCTTTCTCCATTAGCTGTGTAATTTAAAAGCCATAGGGAAATATTTAAAATTCATCTATTAAACACACATCTGGGTGATCTCAAACACTGATTTTGTGAATTTTTCTTCCTTACCAATACATGGTTTGACTTTGGACCAAACAGCTTTCATGTATTTGTCCATGTGTTTCATTCATTTATCAGTGGTATGTTGAATGCCTATTAGGCAACACTGGGCACACAGTGAAAAATTTGATAGTGGGTGCATTGAACCTGAGGCCAGTTCCTTCCTTCATAGAGAAGGGATGGGAATAGTAGATCGCTGTTTCAACAGATTCTTGCATCTTCTGTCTCTCTTCCTGTCCAACATGTCAATCTTAATATGCAAGGGCCTTCAACATGCTATTTTGCCCTATCTTCAATGCTTTTCTCATTTGTTCTCTCCTGATGAACTCTTACTTCAGTTCTCAGCTAACCTTTCACTTTCTCAGGGAAGATTTCTTATTCCCCTAGGTCAGTTCCTCCTTGACTTCAGCTGTGTAGGACTTACATAATGGTAATGAATGAATTAATTGGGTAATTATTGGCTTGATGTCTATCCCCACTGTTGGTGTGATGGCTTCTCCAGGATGGGTACTATGTCTATCTTTTCCTGCTCCCTACTGCATATTGCTTGAGACAGTAGGTGCCAGAGTCAACAGGCTGATCTGGTGGGACTCCTAGCTGTACTTAGCCACTCTGAATCTCTGTTTCCTCATCTATAAAATGGGGATAATAATGGTACCTGCCTCACAGGACTCTGTAAGTATTAAAGAATAATAGTATGTGAAGTGCCCAGGATGGTGTTTGGCACATGGAAGCCGGTTAAAATCTATCAAATGAATGAACAGTGCAATTTGCCATGTCCAATGGATGCATGTGGCCTATGTACACTTCCCATGGAGGCTGGAGAGAGAAGGTTGAATGACTGAATGGGCACAATGAATCTCTAATAACACATTGGAATCTCAGGCAACCTTCCAGCATCCTGAATGGAGGTCAAACATTCTGAGAAGGGGCAGTGGGGGATGATATCTTTCTAAGCCATTGTCTCCAAAACCACTAAAAACAATTATTAGCCAAATCATTTTCCACAGAACACCAAGTAACCAGTTTGGCTGATTTAAAGAACAGATTTTTGTGCCAACATTATTATAGCTTAGTGTTTAACATAGTGCTTAAGAGAAAAGACTTGAGTCCAACTGTGTGGCTTCTCTACTTACCATTTAGGCAAGTCATATCACCTCTTTGAGCCTCAGTTACATCTGTAAGATGAGAATATTAATCACACCTCCATTGCAGGGTTGTTGAGAAAATTCACTGGGACAATGCATAAATAGCACATAGCCTAGTGCCTGGCATATTCCACTGGCTCAAAGAACATGAATTACTTTCTGTTGTTAGTGTTGGAGAGGCTCTGATTTCTGGCTATGAGAGATCTAAAACCCAAAGTATTAGTTTCATTAAACTCTTGACAATCTTTCAAGGAGAATGAGAAACAGAGGTCTTATAAAACACCCATTCGTGCTATTTTATTGTAAGCTACAGTGAATCAGATTGCCAAAATTTCCATTCAACCCCAAGAAGTCATATTTGGGAAAACAAACATACACACAGTGTGTGTGTGCTTGTAACAATTTGGGGATGGTTGAAATTCAGTCAATTTATTTTTGTCTGGGTTCATAGAACATGAAACAAGTCAATCTCTTGAGTATTTCAGTTTCAAATTAAGGTAAAAAGTCAGTTTCTATTCATCTTTTGTTTTAGGCCTTCCACAGTCATTCTATTATTCATCCCAGAAGAAAGCTGAGCTTGGGAACTCTGCCACTTTCTTTCCTTCTTCCCTTCCTTTCCCCATTTCTCTCTCTCCCTCCCTTCCTTGCCATTACCTTCCTTCCTTTCTTCTCTCCCTTGTCCTGTAAAGTGACAGCCCTACATCTCTGTGTTACATGGGAATAATTAAAATATTTACCTCATGTAGTAAGCACTCACTATATGTTAGTTATGATTCTTATTACTATTTGGAAAAGGCACATTCTCCATTATTCCTTTTCTCTTGGTTCTTCTGAGTTTGTCTCTTCAAACTCAAAGTCTTGGGAAAAATTTGCCGGTATTTCTTTCCCTAGATCTTTCATTTGAGCCTGGCTAGCAGCTGTCAGTAATGGGAGAGCATCAGAGTTGCTAATAAATGGTTTGTGTATGAGACTCCTTAGGAACCAGGCGTCAGGCCAGGTTCTTAGATGAGGATTGATTCCTCACTGGGATGTGCTCATGGCATTGGTTAGTGTGTGCATAGGTCCTGGCTGCTGCTGTCATGTTAGACCTGTCCCAAGGGGGCTGGGGCGATGACCTTTACTGTGCAGTGGACAGGCAGAGACAGACTCAGACACAAGAAACCGTTTCCATAGGGACCAGTTAATACCCTCACGGTCAGTTGTGAGTGCCTGCAGCCTTGCACACCATATTAAGTAGCATCACATGGATCTCTGAGGCTCAATGTTCTAAATCAATGCATAGATTGTCAGTTGGCCAGCCTACTGCAAGGGTTTCTTGTAGTCCATTTCTCTGGCTCTGGGGACTGGGGCAATATGAAAAGTAGGAAAGATGCTGGCATTCTTGCCTGATTCTTCCCCTGAGCCTTAGCAGGGAAAGCCATGGCTCTTGCACTTTAGAGGGCAAATGACTCACTTTGTTAAAAGCATATTTTCCCCTAGAGACCCAGATAGATTCAGTGAGGACGGAGACCAGGAAATGGCATTTTTAGAAGCACCTGGGGTTTAGAACTTAGTTGTAACCATTTTCTTATTTGTGGTCTGTTTCCCTTTCCTCTAACAGTGTGGAGGCTGATGAAGGCAGGACCTTGTCGATGCTGTTTACTGCTGTAGCCTTGTGGCCTCACCTTGTAGGACAGGAATGAAATGTAGCATCTGTCAAACTTCATTATTCACACTTACATGCATAATTCTCATAAATGCAAATTCTCATTAATCCTGTCTGGAGTAGGGTCCAAGAGTCTACATTTCTAACTATCTCCTCCTGAGAAATGCTGCGGGAGGTTGCCCCTCTGAGTAGCAAGGGTGGAGTCTTTAAGAATACGACTTTGGAATCACACTACCTGAATTTGAATCCTGATTCCTCCCCTTGCTAGTGGGGAGAAACTGAACAGGCCCCTGCCCCTCAAAGTGGGGCTAATACCTCCATCACAAGGTTCTTTTGGGGTTTTCATAATACACTGGAAGCAGTTAGGCCAGTATATTGGGAGTGTTCAATAAATGTTAACTCTTATTATAATTATTATGAAGAAATTTGTTCTCAGATCACAACTTAAGAGACACTGGTGTTGTGGGTAATGCACAGAGTTTAGTGTCAGACTGCCTGGGCTTATTTCCTGGCTCTATCACTTACTACTTATATGGTCATGGGCAAGTTTTTTAACCATTGCTGCAAATGGGAATAAGAGCAGCACTTTTCCTATGTTTTTGGGAATGTTGGACAAGGTAATGCATCCAAAGTTCTCATCTAATACTTGGTGTCTGGGAGCCTCATTTGTGTTACTATCATTATTGGTCAGCTGTAGCTACCTTTACGGAAAGTTTGGTATGAGATTGTAAATTACTGGGACCTCTGCTCTGATTAATCCAAACTAATAGTCAGTTCCATTACATATCCTCAATTAGGCATAAGTCATCAACATAGCCACCATTCTTCAATGATTTCTTAAGAATAATCACAACTTCATTTATTAGCTGTGTGCCTTTATAGAGTTATGTAACATTGGTGTACCTCACTTTCCTTATTGATAAGTAGGGGAAAATAATAATAGCTGCCTCATAGTATTGTTATAAGCAAACAAAGCATAAAATACTTAGAACAGAGTATGGTGCATGGTTAGTGCTTAGTAGATGTCAGCTATAATAGCAATTATTATTATGGCTATATTATTACAATAGAGTATATAAAACAGATGTTAGCTATGATAATTATTATAGTTATAGATTATGTAAAGCATATAATAATCACATACTAACATTATAAGCACATTTTAATAATTAACATTACTTTTGTGGTGGAAAATGTCTTTGTTTTGCCTTCATTGACATTTATTTTATTTAAAAAAAATTTTTTTTAACTTTCAATTTAGGTTCGGGGTATATGTGTGGGTTTGTTATATAGGTAAATTTGTGTCATGGGGGTTTATTGTATAGATAATTTCATTACCCAGTTACTAAGCCTAGTACCCAACAGCTATTTTTTCTGATCCTCTCCCTCCTCCCACTCTCTACCCTCAAGCAGGCCCCAGTGTCTGTTGTTCCCTTCATTGTGTCCATGTGTTTTCCCTATTTAGCTCCCACTTATAAGCGAGAACATGCAGTATTTGGGTTTCTGGTCTTGTTTCAGTATACTAAGGATAATGGCTTCCAGCTCATCCATGTTCCTGCAAAAGACATAATTCATTCGTTTTTTATGGCTACATAGCATTCCATGATGGATAGGTACCACATTTTCTTTATCCAGTCTGTCATTGGTGGGCATTTAGGTTGATTCCATAGCTTTACTATTGTGCACAGTGCTGCAATGAACATTCACATGCATATTTCTTTATGGTAGAATGATTTACGTTCCTCTGGGTATATACCTAGTGACGGGATTGCTGGATTGAATGGTAGTTCTGTTGATAGCTCCTTGAGGAATTGCCACACTGCTTTCCACAATGGCTAGACTAATTTATGCTCCCACCAAGAGTGGATAAATGTTCCCTTTTCTTTGCGACCTTGCCAGCATCTGTTATTTTTCGACTTTTTAAGAATAGCCATTCTGACTGGTAGGAGATGGTATCTCATTGTGGTTTTGATTTGCATTTCTCTAATGATAAGTGATGAGATGTTTTTCATGTGGTTGTCCACATGTATGCCTTCTTTTGAAAAGTGTCTGTTCATGTCCTTTGCCCACTTTTGAATGGGATTGTTTTTTCTTGTAAATTTGTTTAAGTTTCTTTTAGATGCTGGAATCAGACCTTTGTTAGATGCATAGTTTGCAAATATTTTTTCCCATCTGTGTGTTGTCTGTTTACTCTGTTGCTGTGCAGAACTCTTTAGTTTAATTAGATCTCATTCATTAATTTTTGCTTTTGTTGTGATTGCTTTTGACATCTTCATCATGAAATCTTTGCTGGTTCCTATGTCCAGAATGGTATTGCCTAGATTGTCTTCCAGGGTTTTTATAGTTTTGAGTTTTACATTTAAGTCTTTAATCCATCTTGAGTTTATTTTTGTATATGGTATAAGAAAGGGGTCCAGTGTTATTCTTCTGCATGTGGCTAGCCAGTTATCCCTGCATCATTTATTGAATAGGGAGTCTTTTCTCCATTGTTTATTTTTGTCAGGTTTGTCGAAGATCCAATGGTTGTCCATGTGTGGTCTTATTTCTGGTCTCTGTATTCTGTTCCATTGGTCTACATGTCTGTTTTTGTACCAGTAGCATGCTGTTTTGATTACTGTAGCCCTGTATTGTAGTTTGAAGTCAGGTAGTGTGATGCCTCCAGCTTTGCTCTTTTTGCTTAGGATTGCTTTGGCCACTCGGGCTCTTTTTGGTTCCATATGAATTTTAAAAGTTTTTTTCCAGTTTTGTGAAGAATGTCATCAGTAGTTTGATAGGAATAGCTCTGAATCTGTAAGTTGCTTAGGGCAGTATGGACATTTTAATAATATTGAGTCTTTCTATTCAGGAGCATGGAGTTTTTCCATTTGTTTGTGTCATCTCTGATATCTTTGAGCAGTGTTTTGTAATTCTCATTGTAGAGATCTTTCACCCTGGTTACCTCTATTTCTAGGTATTTTATTCTTTTTGTGGCAATTGTGAAAGGGACCACATTCCTGATTTGGCTCTTGGCTTGGCTCTTGTTGGTGTATAGGAATGCTAGTGATTTTTGTAAGTTGATTTTGTATCCTGAAACTTTTCTGAAGCTGTTTATCAGCTGAAGGAGCTTTTGGGCCAAGACTGTGGGGTTTTCTAGATATAGAGTGTCATCTGCAAACAGGAATAGTTTGATTTCTTCTAAATAAATTTAAAACATTTATTTATAAATTTTAAATTTATATTTATATTATAAATTT
>NW_016805589.1:2943995-2969020 GCF_001698545.2 Rhinopithecus bieti
TTTAAGATTAAAATTAATATAAAATTTATTTTTTACAAATGTTAAATATATTTTAAATTTGAAATTTATTTAAAAATTTAAAATAATTATAAAATATGTATAACATAACATTTACCGTCTTACCTAATTTTAAGTATGCAGTTCAACAGTATCAGTTATATTCGTGTTTTTCTTCAACCATCACTATCTTTCATCTCCAGAGTTCTTTTCTTCTTGCAAAATGCAAATTCTGACCTCATTAAACAGTAAATACCCATTAATTTCTTCTAATTCCTTGTAAATACCATTTTGCTTTCTGTTTCTATAAATTTGACTACTCTAGCTACCTCATGAGTAGAATCATGTAGTATTTGCTCTTCTATAACTGGCTTACTTCACTTAGCATAATATCTTCAGGGTTCATCCATATTATAGTATGTGTCAGAATTTTCTTCCTTTTTAAGGCTGAATAATATTCCATTGTATGTAAGTACCATGTTATTTATAGTTTCAAAAAGTTTTATTGGCCGGGTGCGATGACTCAAGCCTGTAATCCCAGCACTTTGGGAGGCCGAGGTGGGTGGATCACAAGGTCAGGAGATCTAGACCAACCTGGCTAACACGGTGAAACCCTGTCTCTACTAAAAATACAAAAAAAATTAGCCGGGCGTAGTGGCAGGCGCCTGTAGTCCCAGCTACTCGGGAGGCTGAGGCAGGAGAATGGCGAGAACCCGGGAGGTGGAGCTTGCAGTAAGCCGAGATCGTGCCACTGTACTCCAACCTGGGCGACAGAGTGAGACTCCGTCTCAAAAAAAAAAAATTTATTATCATTTCTGTGTTCATCCATTATCTATCAACAGGCACTAGGTTTGCTTCCATCTTTTAGTTATTGTGAATAACGCTTCAGTGAACACGGATGTATAAGTATCTCTTCAAGGTCATAGACATTCTATCAGTTCTCATGACTTCTCACTGTAGTCAGAGATGTCTCTCCTTACATTATCATACCTTACCTTGAGGAGAAAGCCAAGAAACAAACAAGTAGGAACTTTTTTCATTTATTTATTTAGCCGTTATGTAACCTTTATTTCCAGCGTTTCTTTGATTACCTACTATGTGCAAGGTACGGTGCTAGGTGCTGTAGGGCTTAGTGGCCAATATTCTAGTCAGCTGTTTGTGTGTAGAAAAGTTATATATACATAGCGACTTTTCTTCTTTCCCAAGTCACTACACAGAAGCTCAGAGTTTAGGTTAAAAAAGGTTCCTTTCACTGGTGTTTGGATAGAATTCCAGCTTCAGGCATACTCAGAAACTTTGTCTAAGTCAAAAATGGAATAGTTCTCTCACATGAGGCAGCTTTTCTACCCAAAGGATTTCAAAATAGTCTCAAGACTTTGCAAGAACTGGGAATCTGTAGAGGTAAGACCTGTGTAAAAATTGTATAGAAGTACAAACCTGTAGTTATACCTTCTATTGCTCAGAAACATATTTGGAAAAGTTTTTTGTTGCTTTTTTTGGTATACAGACAGGTTACTTCACACTAACTTTAGGGAAACCACAAACGTAAAGCAGTATACAAAAGCCCTTTCCTACCCCCTGTGTCTTAAAAGGTGAGCTGCCATGGTGGCAGGAGGTGCAGTGGGAATGTGCCTTTGGGGAGGTACAGTGGTTAAGGGTGTGACCTCTCAAGTCAGGGTGTCTGGGTAGAAATCCTAGCACACTTATGAGATGTCAGTCCTTGGACTCAGAACATCGTATCTTGAATCCTAACTTCTCTGATGATTCTCCGCTTCCCCATAGTAAAATGAGGTGAACAACAGTTCCTAGCTCATAGGATTGTTGTGCAGATTTCATGAGCTAATACTCCTAGTTGGCCTGCTTGTCACAGGGCCTGGCACAGAGTAAGTACAAATTATTGTTGACAAGCCATCCTAAAATGAACATGCTCCATGTTCCCTGCTGCAGCTGCACAGACCATCTTTTAATCCCTCAAGTATGCTGCACTCTCAGTCTTCTGTTGGCCCTTTGCCCATGCTCTTTACTCTGCCTGGACCTTCTTTTCTACTCTGGCCCCCTCTGCCTTTCTAATCTTACTCATTTTTCATGTCCCATCACAGACATTTTCTCTAAGAAGCCTCTTTGTCCCCAAGACTGGTTTCACGTCTTTTTCCATGTGCTCCATGCATACCCTGCCCAGACCCCTGTCATGGTAACCTACCACGTTGTATTCTCATCCCCTCACTGAGCTATGAGTTCCATGAAGCCAGGGACTGTCTACCTTGGTCTCTGTAGCATCTCAAATGAAAGAAATTAGTGAAACCTAGACCTGTGTGTGGTGTGAGGTTCCAGTGGAAAGACCCCTGCTTTGGAGAGCCAATCCCAGGCATCTTGGAGACCCCCTAGCACAGTGCTCCATGTGGCCCTTTCTCATAGAACATCTTGGAAAATGTCCTAGTCAGTTCCCAAGTGGAATGTCTGTTCCCCAAAGCATCATTTGTTGGCTACCAAAGGGCAGACACGTGACCCTTCTTAAGCTTTGCAGAGCTCTGATTCAGCTTTCAGATACAGCCATGAAGATTTTCCAAGGATGTTCTTGCCTGGGACCACTGGCCAAGGCTGTCTCCACAGCACACTAGATTTACTTGCTTCTTTTCTTCCTCAGACCACTGTCTCAGTCCTCATTAGCATTTCTCTATCCTGGTTCTTACAATGGCATATTTGTCTCTGTTTCATTCCAAATGAATTGCAATTAGCTACTGGGCATGCCGGTTGGCTAATTTCTCAGAAAGGCTATGTTCTCGGTGATGAGACACTTTTGTGCTATTTCTATTCAATCCATCAACCTTCCTGTCAAATTAATTCCTTTCAGATTAATGTAAGAACCACGGCTATCATGGTAAACATTTATTAAGTGCTTTTCTGTGCCAGATGCTGTATGAGTACTTTACATGGGTTATCTCATTTAATTTTTATAACAACCCTGTAAATTATTAGTATCCCCCTTTGCAGCTAAGGAAATTGAAGCAGGGAAAGATTAAGTCATTTGTTCAAGGTACACAGAAAGAAATCGACAAAACAGGAACTCAAACTCAGGTCTGCATAACTTCAAAGGCTGTGCTCTTAACCATGAGGCTCCATCACTGCCCTATAATTTTCAGTTATTATAATGTCCCCATTTGAAAGTACCAGGTACACTCAAAAATATACACTTTGTACCCAAAGTGACTTAGCTATCAGGATCTTACTAAACCCATGCTTTTTGTGTTTGAAGGGTAAATGGGATGGAAATATTTCATTTTCTCCTCTTCTTTCTTTTGGAATCAGGCATTGTTTTATTGTTTTGGATGTAAAATTGAAGGTTATGAGATTGTCAATGGATAGATAGCTAGGCTAGTGTCCTGCCAGCAAGATTCATTTGATGATTTTGTGTAATGGGGGCCACTTTGCTTCTGTTTGAGGACTGGCAGGCTTCACCCATCTGCAAAAAGTGATCTTAGTTACGAGAGGTATGGAGGTATGGAAGTGGTAGTATGGACAGCTCTGCAGGCAAATCCACTCTTGTTATTTAAAGAAATACTCCAAGATGTTCTCTAAACTGCCTCCATTGTTCGTGTATGTGTGCGTGCACACGTGTGCGCGCGTGCTGTGTTTTAAGATTAAGAATAGAGAGAGAAGAGAGGTTGGAAATCAGTACCTCCCAGTTTTGCTTTCAAGGTAAGTTCTTGTGATTCACCAAATTCGGAAAATGAAGTTTGATAAATATAGCAACTTGTTCATTCTTTTTCAAATTGCTTTTATGTAAAAACTCTAATAGAGGAAGAACTTAATACTTCCCAGGAGAAAATAATTGTTTCAATCTCATCTTAATTCATTTATCAAATACTTATTGAGTGTCTAATATTTGTTAGACATGCTGAGCACTTAGGGTGTGGAGGTGAATAAGAAGTCAAAATCCTTGCCCTCACTAAATTGAGAGAATGCATACAAATACTTAGATAATGAACAAAATTAACTTGGCATTGGAACATGAGAAAGGAAGAACTGTCTCACAGGTATTGTTAACACATGTTTGGATAAGACTCTTGGCTGGAATATAAAATGGAAGAAACAATCTTCTCTTGCCTTTGATATAATCTGTTATTAGGAAAGCATTTTCCATATTTTTGACCTAGTCTGCTGTTGATAGCAACCACAGTTAATATTCCATTGCTTCTCCTTGTTTCTAAGTAGCTTGATAAATTCTTGATTTACTGTGGTTTTATTGGTCAGAATATGGAAGAAACCACAAGAGATCACTACTGTTTCTCCTATGAACAACAGGCCACTGATTGGTGGTGAGGAAAGGATGGGAATCTTGCAGAAAGTCACACTCCATTAAAAGTACGAGATTCTGGGCACTTACATATGTGTTCCAGGTTTTGGGAAGATAGCTTTCAAATGACTTAGGCAGGTTTGTTATGGGCAGAAATTCTAAAACAGATCTAACTCAAGAGAAATGTAGGCACCAAAGAAGGTAATTCTGACTGCCCACTTATGGATAATTCTAATGAACAGAAAAGAGAACATCTAAAGCAGGCATGGTAAATAGATTTAATCCCAAATTAATCAGACTCAACGGTAGCAGAAGCTGTAGCACTATTTGAGAAATATTCTTAGCCTAATCTAGAATGCCACTGATAAAAGATTATGCCTTAAATACACAGACATCAGCCCCAAATCCCACAGTACAATGTAACTCCCTGAGTGTATGATTGAATTAGGATCCAAAATAATGTTAATATGCTAAACAGTGAATCAAAACCAACATGAAAGCTAGTGAGAATAACTATATGTATATATATTTTTATTCAAATTCAAAATTCAGTGGTGGGTTACATTTTGGGATTGAGGAAACTTGACTTGATAGTGGCTCAGGAAGAAAGGTTTGACCCTAAGTTCCACATAAATCATAGAATTACGTGACTACAAAATATCCTAGAGCCACAGTGGGCTTGCTAGGGTTGTACAAGGTAGCTCAACATTAACCACTCCTCTGTAACTGAATTTTAAAGTGTCCCCTCCTCCTAGTGTGCTGCTTCGCTTGTAGACTGAAATGTCTGCATAAGCCCTAGATTTTAGGAGTTGGACTTTTCTCTCTGTGAGACTGGGAAGGAGCGTACCCATATAGAAACAAAGGGGGAAGGTCCCCAGAAAAGACCAGTAACTCTTTATTTTTGAAAGAGGCCAGATTTGGAATCAGTTAAAAAATAAAATGCATCGAATGATTTTGCAAATGTATGGGTTTTGAAAAGCTTGAAATGTGTTTTGCCCCACATGCTCTATCCTTAAACACACCCACATGCACTTCAGGAAGAATTTCATCCATATGGTACATTCATTGGAAGTTAACTCATCAAGATCACTATTGTGTCAGAGCCATTTGATTTCCAAGTTGCCATTTAAGTTGTTCCAAAAAAGCTCCTGAAAGCTTATTTTCTTGAGCTAGGATATGGAGTTTGGTAGAAGACATGAAGAGAATGTGGATTTTTCAGTTTGATCTTAACACGGAGGGAACTCAATAATTTTAAGCTTGTTAGAATTCATTCTTTTAAAAACCAGGTTGACCTTTGCCACTCCCCTTTAAGGATAATGATAATGATGGCGATGATTGATGATGATGGTGATGATGATGATAATGACTGTGGTTATTTGACTGATTGGATTTAGGTTATTTTTCTGATTGCTCCTTGAGCAAACTTTTTCCTAATAATTGTGACTGCAAAAATACAGCAGTCATAAGAACTAGAAGGGAAAGTTAGAAAATAGCCAGAGTAGTTAGGCTACAAGCATTGGCATAGATTATGGACATTAAGTTTGCAGGCAGAAAACAGTCTGGGAATAGACTTTCTAAGTAGAAAGCATCTAATTAGCTGTCACTTTGTCTTTCTTCCTGTAGGAAGGCAAATTGCAGGGTTAGGAAGCCAACAACTGGTCTGGTAACCCCCATCCAGGCACCATCTGTTTGCCATCCAACTAACAAGAGGGGATGAGGACCTGGCCTAACCTAACATAGTGAGTGTAAGTTGGAACACAGGTTTCCAATCTCTGTGAAGTGGGCATTTACTATTTCTTTTTCACCAGTTTTCATAGTCTTCTTCTTTAATTGCCTTTTCACCAAAGACAGGGAGAAAGACTAAAGCAATATTCTCTGGCATCCTACATAAGTAAGTAAAATTAACCTACCTGTAGATTTAAAGTCACGATTTTGGTCTTATGAAGACATGGTCTCGTGATTGGTCCTAGCTCTGTTTTCAGGTGAATGCCTCAGCTGTTTTTTTGACTCAATAGGTGATGACTATAGATTGAGGGGGTAAATAATTCTACTTTACATTCTTTGGTATATTTACCTTTTTTCAGTTGATATTTGAGGAAAGGGGCATGAAAAATTTTAGTTAAATTGAGATTCATAATATGAGTGATAGTATAGGTACCACGTGTGGGTGGTCACAAATAATCTCAACTCAGGTATTTTAGTGGGTACAATGAAGGGCCATGGATAATATTTAAGCAGAGAAGAAAACAGGATTTAGCATCTCTAATATTAGTACTGGCAGCCTCTGGAAAACATTATTTGTTATGCCCTATATTATTATTCCAGAGAAGTAGTTAGCTTTAAACAGGCCTTGCCTCATCTCCTGTGCCTCTTCTACCCAAAGAACTTTGAACATTTTCTGGTAACTAGAAATCATCAGTTTAGGCTGTAAGTTGTAACAGGCACAGGCAAGTTGCACGTTCACGGGTGCTGGGTGTTTATTTTCTCAGGGAGGTCATAAAAAACGCACATTTACCCAAGCAACCCTTTATAATATTCTAGTTCTGGGCTCCTTTCTGAGATTCCAATACTTTCCCTAAGGCCAATAGAACCATTAAATTGGCGCCAACATTTTATGAAATAGCAAGGATGGTGTTGATTTTGAAAACAAAAATGGAAATGGTGCTTGTCCAAGGAAGGAAATAAGACAAATTTAGATGTGCAAAAACTCACTGTCTCAGGAAGAAACTTCCCAGGTAGCTGGCTAACCAGATTTGCTGCATGAACAGTTTCTAAGAACTTTCAGTTCAGACTCTTAAAAAAGCCTGAGTGGCTGGGCGCGGTGGCTCACGCCTGTAATCCTAGCACTTTGGGAGGCTGAGGCAGGTGGATCACCTGAGGCGGGGAGTTTGAGACCAGCCTGGCCAAGATGGTGAAACCCCATCTCTACTAAAAATACAAAAATTAGCCAGGCTACGGTGGCATGCCCCTGTAATCCCAGCTACTCAGGAGGCTGAGGCAGGAGAATCGCTTGAACCGCGGAGGCAGAGGTTTCAGTGAGCCAAGAATGTGCCATTGCACTCCAGTCTGGGTGACAGAGGGAGACCTTTCTCAAAAGAAAAGAAAAGAAAAAAAAAAAAGAAAGCCTGAGTTCCAGTTACAAACTAAGGGTTCTCTCATTCTTCATTGTTAACGGTTCTGATTCCAGCCCTTTTTGGGCAAAGAGTGGTAAGTAAATAGAGGAAAGTGAAGGTTTTGGGTCAAACATTCTATCCAAACATAAATAACCATATTTTAAAGAACTGTTTTTTTCCCCATATTATCTAATTCATTCTCTGACCAACAAGGAAATATTCTTTGAATAAACAAAGAAGATTATACTGTTTTAAGGAAATTAGAAATTGTATCACCATGGTAGAATTCAGTTTTATATGTGATTAAAAATTATCACTTCTTTGGCAAGCTCTTTTTTTTTCTTTTAAATGTCCTAAGGGTTTGCCTTATTTTGCTTTAACTTATTTTATTTTTCCCTGTCTCTGTTATTTCTAAGTCCAATTTTTAAAATCTCATCATATATTGAGAACAGATGGACACACAGAGGACAACAGCATACACTGGGGCCTATTGGAGGGTAGAGGTGGGAGGAAGGAGAGGATCAGGAAAAATAACTAATGGGCACTAGGCTTAATACCTGGGTGATGAAATAACCTGCACCACAACCCTGCATGACACATGTTTACCTATGTAACAAACCTACACATCTTGCACATGTACACCTGAACTTAAAAGTAAAAAAAAAAATTCATCATATATATCTCCTGGTTATTCCCTATTTTTATTTCTTCTTTTTAAAACTTTTATTTTAGGTTCAGGGGTACATGTGCAGGTTTCTGGTATAGGTAAATTGCATGTCAAGGGGTGTTTGGTGTACAGATTACTGATTTTTACTTCTATTTGCATTAAATCACTCTTAGAAGTACACATATAGCTACAGAAAACTACAATATATTCCTGAAGAATACAGTAAGTGCTCAGTAAAAGTTTATTCTATTAAGTAGCAAAAATAAGGTCTAATGGAAGAATCTAATTGCCTAGAAACACTTCATACATTCATACAAATTCATATTAATTCAGCAAATATTGGTTGATTACCACTTATCTATGTGCCAGACACTGCTGCAGGTGCTGAGGACCTCTCTGAATACATTTAAACTGAGGTTTCATTCTTACTGTGGCTTCGCTGTGAATTACCCTTGAACTCAGTGGCATAAAACAATGTATTATGCTCACGGATTGTCTCGGTCAGGAATTCTGACAGAGCATAGTAGAGACAGCTTGTCTCTGCCACACAGTATCTGGGGCCCAGCTGGGAGGCAGCTTGAAGGCTGAGGCTTGGAACCATTTGACGGTCTGCTCCCTCACATATCTGGTGGTTGTTACTCACTGTCAACTGTGTGTCTGCACTCCTATACAGGCCTTTCCATGTGACCTGCTCTCCTTACAGTCTGGTGGCTGGGTTCTGGGGGTGAGCGTCCCAAGAGAGAGATTGAGCCAAGTGGAAGTTCTATTGTTTTTTTATCACCTAGCTTTGGAAGTCACGTAGTGTTGCTTCTGCCAGACTCTTTCAGTTAAGTTGGTTACAAAGATCCACTTCGATTCAATGTGGAGAAACATAGACACCATCTCTTGTTGGAAGAGTTTCAACATATTATAAGAAGAAGAGCAGAAGGGATAAGATACGTATTGGTGTGGTCATCTTTGAAAAAATCCAGTCTGCCACAGTCTGAATTACAAGATGCAGTTAGGAATGTGAAAATCAAGAAGAACATTGCAGGAAAAGGCCTTGGTAGAAACTAACCTGGTGGATACTTGGGCCATAGGTAGAAGGCCAGGGTAGCAGGATATAAAGAGCAAGGGCCAGAGTGCTACAAGGTAAACTTGGAGAGTTGGGCAGGGGCAAGGCCACGGAACACTGAGAACTGCCTCTGCTTTAGGCAAAAGGTAAAGAAGACCAAGTTTGTCTTGGGGATCATTCCTTCCTTGCGGGAATCTCTTACTATTGCTTTGGTCAGTTTGACAATTTGGGCCTATATTTCTCTACATTCTCATAGCACTCTTCTTAGCGGTGCTTTCATCTGAAATTCTCACCGGTCTAAATTTTTCCCTTACTAGACATGGGACACTGTGGGGTAGGGTGGGGAATATAAAGAACCACTTGATTTCCCCAGCTTTTCAAGGGCCTTTTAATCTATTTGAATAAATTCAGGCACACACACACACACACACACACACACACACACACACACACATACAGATGTTAATTTAAATATGAGTACAAGTTGTGTCAAATATGCAGTAAGAACCACATGTGCTTCAGAAGTCAGAAAAAGAAGAGATAATTAAATATCTAACGAAAAAGAATTCATTGCAGTAGGTCTAAAGGAAAATATTGTACATCTATCTACATCAATGCTTAAAACTTTGATTTTTAGAAACAGAAAGAAATGCCATAGACAAAATAAAAAATGAATGATAAACTAGAAAAAGATTCACTGCACACACGACAAAGGCCACTCTTAGATAGAGATAGCTTATACCATTCACTGCACAAAATTGAAAAATTAAAAAATGAGCAAAAGTACAAAGCAGAAGCTCACAGAAAGGAAAATATAACCAATAATCATGAAAAGATGTTCAACCTCATCAGAATAAATAAAATAAATCACTTTCACCAAATTTACAATGTTGACATTTGGTAAAACTCAGCATTGGTGAGTATGTGGGGAATAGCAGCACTGTTGTAAACCATTGGTTTAAACTTTTTCAGTGGAAACTTGGCAATATTTAGTATTTAGCATTTAAAATGAGTATTTTCTTTGCTTTGGCATTTCACTGTTTGAAAATAATCTTACGGTTATACTTACTCCTATATGCAGTAATGTATGTTTGAAGATATAAATTTTTATAGCATTTGCTTATTTGCATAACAGCAGAAAATTAAAATTACCCAGATAACCTTCATTAGAGGACCAGGTTTATAATTGTAGCACATTCAGAGGAGTATGAACCCTGAAATATCATGCAGAGAGTAGAAAATTAAACAGTGCTGAGAAACAGAAGGATAAACACCAGCCAATTCATAGATTATTATATAGAGCAAGAAAGTGGGGGACAAGGGAAGAATATGACATCACAGTGACAAATTCTTCACAAAAGGTGACAGATTTGCACTCAAGAGCAATGGGATATTTATAAACAAGATATCATGTTATTAGTGACCTATTTGTATCTCATTGGTTTTCTAAACTGAAGAACATTTAAAATCTCAGACTTAAAATTTCTATCTAAACATAACAATTATAAGCATACTATTCGTGATACTTGCTCCCTTCAAAATGCAGGCATAGTTGGGACTTTCTAAAGCATGGGAAGGCAAAAGATAGAAGTCTACAAATCTTGAAGGCCCAAGTAGACTCCAAGTAGCAATGATCATGTGTTCTTGCTTAACTCAGTTCTTTCCATCCACCCTATCCCCATCCTTTCATATTCCCAGCACCCCCACAACCGAAATGAGGGACGAGTAGACTTGTGAGGTGTCTGCCTCACAATTCAGTGATTAATTCAGCCTGCCTCATTTCAGTGATGTCTGCTACTGAAATTAGGGTAGAGTACTTTTGCAATTATAGCTTGGAATAGAATTTTCTCAAAGGTGGAAATTTTTTAGATTTGATAAGAGGAGTCAAAGAGGTAAAACAATGTTTTATGACTTTTGACTTTAAACTGAGAGTATTACTTATAGCCTATGCTTTGGCACAGCCAGCCAGCAAGGATGGCAAACAGTATAATTTGAGGGGCACCAAAGAACCTAAGATATGACAGCATATCAGTGCTTGACATTCCCCCCAATAACTTCACTACCTAAGGACCTTGTAGAGACATGCTCAGAAGACATATAGTATTCTTCTTTAATTTTAAGATCAAAATAAATGCACATGATAGAAGGTATATGATAAAAATGAAAATTCTTTCTAATCCTTTCAGAATTCTATACTTCAAAGGCTACCATTAACGTTTCATAAACTGTATATCCTTCCAGAATTGGATTATGTACATTTTATATATTTAACAGTATATGAACTGGTGGTCATTTACCTGCCTCTTTCCCACTAAGAAAGTTTTTAGTTGTTGTTTAGTTTTCCTATTTAAAAAAATTCAATGATAAATGTCTGTCTTCCACACCCATATGCATGCACATACACATTCTATGGCAGTTAAGAGCAAAATTCCAAGTTAAACACAATACCAAGGACAGTCTGGAAGGGAAAAAGCACATAAAGGTAGAAGGCAGCCTTTGGGTTGAAAAAAAAGGATCCATGGCTTTAGTCTTTTTTTTTTTTTTTTTTTTTTTTTTTTAGTTTCGTTTTAAGTTCTGGGATACATGTGCAGAACGTGCAGGTTTGTTTCATAGGTAAACATGTGCCATGGTTGTTTGCCGCACCTATCAGCCCATCACCTAGGTATTAAGCCCTGAATGTATTAGCTACTTATCCTTATGCTCTCCATCCCCTTGCCCCTGAGACGGGCCCCAGTGTGTGTCGTTCCCCTCCCTGTGTCCATATGTTCTCATTGTTAAGCTCCCACTTATGAGTGAGAACATGCAGTGTTTGGTTTTCTGTTCCTCTGTTTGCTGAGGATGATGGCTTCATCTATGTCCCTGCAAAGGACATGATCTCATTCCTTTTTATGGCTGCATAGTATTTCATGGTGTATATGTGCCATATTTTATTTATCCAGTCTATCATTGATGGGCATTTGGGTTGATTCCATGTCTTTGCTATTGTGAATAGTGCCGCAATAAACATTCATGTGTATGTATCTTTATAACAGAATGATTTATATTCCTTTGGGTATATACCCAGTAATGGGATTGCTGGATCAAATAGTATTTCTGGTTCTAGATCCTTGAGGAATCACCACACTGTGTTCCACAATGGTTGAACTAATTCTCACAGGCTTTTCCAAAGCAGCTGGTGTAACCACCTTCTTCATCCTCTTTTATATTTCCTTGAGCCATTGTGGAGATTTCTTCCCTTGGCTCCTTTACAGTTGAGAGTTCTTTACTCATACCTTGGCAGCATGTATTGAAAATAAAATGTCACCCTATGGCCCAGCAGTAACATCTCTAGGTATCTATCCTCGTAATTTTTTGCCTTTGCACAGGGGACCATGATAAGGACATTCAGTGCTGCATTGCTTTAAAGAGGCCCAAAGTGGAAATGACCTTTAGACCTTACAGAATGGGAATAGCTAAATAATTATGGTGAAATGATAACAGGAAATGCCATACAGCACTTAAAATGGATGACTAAACGTGTATCAATATGATAGATGTCCCAAACATATTTTGCACTGAAAATAGCAAGTTGCAGAACAGTATGACACCATTAATGCAAAAAATCTAAACGCATATTGTATGTTTTATGTGAATTATGAATATGCATATTGTGTGCATGTAAAAGTGTGTGTGTGTGGGAGGGGGGACCTCATTACCTCTGGGAATATGGGGAAGGAATTAGGATGAGGAGATTGGTCAAAGGGGATCTTAGGTATATCCACAATATTCTAACTTTTAAAAGTAGAATTGAGTCATACAAATTACTTATGGAATTAAAACTAAATTTAAAATATCTAAAGAATTATTAGACTTCTGCCTTTACAAAATGTCTGGATAGGGTAAAATCAGCAAACTGCGTTCTGTGGAACCCTTGGGCTCTGTCAAACATCAATGGGTATTTGTTGATTTCTAATGTCATTAATCATATAGAGGTCACAGAATAAAATAGAATTAGCATTGGACTCAGAGGGATCAGCAAACTCAAACTTTCCTTCCATCCTCACTTTCTGCCAGGGAGCTTGTCAAGAATGGAATGGCTCTAAATGGCTCCATAGCAGCTTGCCTTTCTTTCAGCGGTGTTATCATATTTTGTTAAATATGTGTCTTTAGATTTTAGGACTTTGTTTCAGGCCTTTGTAAATAAGACGGTAGGTGGGAGAGGTCATGTATTCTTTCTGCCATCTACATATAAACTCAGAATCTTTGCGACCTAGTAAAGGTTCAAAGAAGCCTGCCAGTGGCCTATCTGCAATATTAAGAGATGAGATGAGATCTAACAGGACCTAACAGATGACATCTATCATCTCTTTTGATAGGCTCCTCTCCATTCTCTCCCATTTCATGATATAGGAAATCATGTTGTGTGACAGGAGTAGGTTGGAATTGGAGGAAGAGATCTCAGGCAGTTGTTATCACTTTGGGGCTCTGTAAATTCTTTGGGAAAACTTCTCTGGGTCAGGTTAATTCCAGGACTCTCAAGGGCAGGGGAGGGAGGATGCCATGAGGTCAATGAAATCCCTTGAGATTCGACTGGTCTTAGCATTCTATATTTTTAATTTTATGCCCCAGAATCAAGGGGACACGGCCATGGGAGAATGTGGCTTTATAGCCATGATGGTAATCTCCTCCTCAAAAACATTTGGGGGCTCAAATAAGGAAACACTGGGTAAAATGAAGTTAATATGTGTCTGTACTGTAGGACTCTTCATAGCCTTTAAAATGCCAGTCCACCCAGGGACTCTCCAAAATTAGGGTAGCATATGCAATGGGTTTCTACATGTGTTTGACTTTTTTTCTCTTCCTTCCTTACTCACCCCTGTAGTAAATAGCACATATGGAATACGGGATGGTAAAAGGCAGAATGAGAAAGTGCTACCTCATCTTAGTGAAGTTCAGTGAAGTTCTCAAATTGCTATGATGGCTAATTTTATGTGTCCACTTGACTGGACCATGGGATGCCCAGATATTTGGTTAAACATTATTTCTTGGTGTGTCTGTGAGGGTGTGTCTGGATGAGATTAGCATTTGGATCAGCAGACTGAGTAAAGCAGATTGTCCTTTCCAGTATAGGTGGGCCTCACCCAATCTGCTGAGGACTTGAATAAAAAGGTGGAAGAAGGGAGAATTCACTCTCTTTGCCTGACTTTTTGTGCTGGGACACTGGTATTCTGCCCTCAGACAGGGACTCACATTATTCTTGTATGATCAGTGCTCCTGGTTCTCAGGCCTTTGGACTTGGACTGGAAGGTCGTCACAGGTGTTTCTGAGTCTCCAGTTTGAGATGGCAGATTGTGGGACTTCTCAGCCTCCATTATACAATAAGCTATTTCCTTATAATAAATCTTATATATATTTATATTTTATTGCTTCTGTTTCTCTGGAGGACCCTGCCCAATACACACCAACTAAAAGGGATGCTTACTGGACTCCATACTGGGTTCTCACACTTACTATAGCAAGAAAAGAGTAGAGATTATGAGTAGCTTTGCTGGTAAGAGCCTACAATTCCATCATATAAAGCCTACTGTCAATTCAAGCTGAAGTACCATGCCATTGGTATGTGCTGCCACCACCAAGTTGGCTCTCACAGGGACTGGCACACAGCCACACACATCCCTGCAATCATGACCTTTGATAGTGAGGTGAGGAGTTGGATAACCAGGCGACATCTCTGCTCCAGCCAGAGACGACTGGAAGCAATTCATGGTGAAGATGGATGAAGATAAAAAATTCAGGTTTGGGGAGTTTGTGGGCATTTAGGAGAATTCTGTTATCCTCTTTCTTGATTTCTTGGAGGACAGTGTCATCTTAACCATAACTGACGTCTGTCTGAACTGCTTGGGAGTCCATGATGATAAATTACTGAAAAGACTGAAGCAATTATCCAGTTAATTTAGGTTGAGCACCTATATTATCTTCAACACCACAAAAATGTTCTTCTCCTAGCAGGAGAGCTCCTCTATTAATATTATGACTGCCTAATAAAAAATGTGACGTAAAGCAGAGAGCAGCTACGTCTGCATGTGTTTGCTGATGAGGAACAGCACACACAAATGGTGACAGGTAATGATTAACTTAAAGTGTCTAAATATGTCTGAGCCCTGCTGAATAAAATGCTTAAATCTAAGAATGGCTGTCGGTACAGGAAGGGTGTGTGGAGTATTTCCAATGCCTCCTTTCTCTTATAGTAGCCTATGCTAGATGAAACTACACGTTCAAGATTCCACTGCTGTGGCAGTGCTGTGACATGGTTGGGAGCACAGGCTTTGAAGTCAGGAGCCCGAGGCCAGGTCTCAGGTGTGCTGTGTCCTAGTTGTGCATGTTTGGGCACTGGGCAGGTTTCTTGTAAGAATCAAGAGTAAGTGCGAGAATGTTAAGTGCTAAGCAGCGTGCTGGGCATGGAGTGAGTGCTCAGTAAATTAAAGCTGTTATCATCACCATCACCATCACCATCATCATCATCATCATCATCATCACATCATCAACATGATCATGTTTACACCCAACAGCTGGGACAGGTGCATAAGAAATAATTTGGCTTCTAGTTTGAAAGAACTGTGAAATAGGATCTATACACAGATACATCCTAGTTAAACTATGGGAAAGTGGCTTTTTCCTTAAAAGTTTCAGAAAGAGTTCTTCAAAAAAGTTGGGCTTTGGTGGTTTAGTTGTGGAATGGTGGTGAGACAGGGAAAGGACATAGGTTTAGCATTCACAAAGTCAGGTTTGAATTCCAGCTTCACTCCTCACCAGGTAAGTGACCTCAGGCTTTACTTTCTTGAGCATCAATGGCTTTATCTACAAAATGGGATAATGGGCCAGGTGTGGTAGCTCATGCCTATAATCCTAGCACTTTGGGAGGTCAGGATGGGAGACCAGGAGTCTGAGAGCAGCCTGGGCAACATAATGAGACCCTGTTCCTACAAAAAATTAAAAAGTTAGCTCAGCATAAATTAAAAAGTCATGCATAAATTAAAAAGTTAGCAGCATAGTCCCTGCTACCTGGAAAGCCAAGGCAGGATTGCTTGAGTCTAGGAATTTGAGGTAGTAGTGAGCTATGATTATGCTACTGTACCCAGCCTGGGTGACAGAGTGAGACCCCCATCTCTAAATCATAGAAATAAATAAAAAAACAAATGAAAGAAGCAGGGATGCCAATTCCTGGGCTTCAGGGAAGATTGTCAGATAACAGTTGAACAGCATCAGGCACATACAGGTTCAATAACAGCTGGTTCTAATATCCAATAGGGACTGGACAAGCTCTTGTGAACTTCAGGAGAGCATTTTAATCTGCCTTTACAACATGAAACACCCAGCTAAAAGGTGGCTGGATCTAGTATTTCAGTTAACTTAACCAGCACAGCCAAATCACAGCTTAGTTGCTGGGAGCCATGGTGTCACTTAACAGAAAAACCCCATAATGATATAACAGAGCTAAGAAAATCTTCTGAGACATAGAAGTCACTCTGCCAATACAAGGTATCATTATAGAGGTGAATTCCTAAAACAGGCCAGATCTGTGACTCCCTGGTGCCCCTGCCAGAATTGATCTCGAAGTGGTAGATTACAACAGCCAGGGTACATCTACAAGCTGCCTGGGAATTTCTTGTCTTCTCCTCACAGTCAAAATGGCTTCCTGGCTTGGTTCCACCAGCCTTGCCTTCATTCCTACACCAAGAGTCATGACTGCAGCATGCCTTCAGGATGACTGTGCATCATGGGCTTTGGCTTCCACATCTCAGCACCCAGCCAGTCCTCCCAGGGGCTTGGAATGGCTTCTGCTCCGGCTTGGTCAGCCTGCTGGGGGAAGGACTGAGGAAGAGGGCAGGAATGTGGAGGTGGCCTGCAGTGGACACCCCATCTGAGGAAGCATCTTGGGAGAGTGGCAGTTTCTGAGCAAATGGGGAAGAGCAGAACTGGCTGCCTTGAAGTTCTGAGGGGGACAAAGAGGTTGTTGTAGCATTTGTAAAGTCAAAACCTGGAATCAACTGGAATGCTCATGAATAGGGGAATGGTTGACTAAATGAGAATGTATCTGTGCTATTGTAGAATTACCTAACTGTTACAGAGGGAGTCAGAGCTCAGTCCTTTCACTCAGAGGAATGTCAGTGCTATTAGGAAAACAAAGTGCAGAGCAGTATATGTAAAACCATATCCATATGTGTACAAATAATAATGGCTTCCCTTTATTATCTGTTGTATGCCAGGGACTGTGCTAAGTGCTTCTAACTAATGCGTTAACAATTTGAATCTCACAACAACCTGATATACGTATTAGACATTTCCCTGGAGAACTGAAGACGTTTAGTAGAAAGAGGCAGATGGTAAAAACCTCTCTCTATACATACTCTCTTTCATTTGCTTTCATGTGTATGTGAACTGTTGAACTTGTTTGGCTGTGTCTGTACCATTACTGGATTTAATTTGTGTTGTCTGACAGCTTTTCAAAGAAAACACCTTCACTGAATCCTCAGGGCCCACACATAACACACACTAAAAACCAAACAGAAATAAGGTCCTTCTCACCACAGACTACCAAGAAAACCTTTTTCTCCAAAAGTACATTTTGGAGGCCTTATGTGAAATATACACTGCTTAATAAAACCCATACTTGAGTGGAGGGTAAAGGCAGGAAACAGACAGGCAGAACGAACAACTCATTTTCCAAGAGTTCAATTGCAAATTTTTAAAAATTGTACCCATAGCTGGCTATGCTAAAATGTCATTTTAGATAAAATAAATTGGTATAAATCCAAAAGGGTCAGACAGTATCTGTTAATTATTATGATTTACAAAATACTGGAAGTACACAGGGAGCTTCAGGGCCATGTACAGGTTACAGTTTCTCCCTTGAAGGGTTCTACTTGTTTATAGATGAATTCAATACCCAAGAAAGCAGGTCTGTCTGTGGATTTATCAAATACCATATTTCAATGGGGTATGGGAATGTGACAGTAATTCTGAACTTAGGTGAGTTTTATAGATTAATTGCAGTACAAAAGAGAAATAGTTTAAGTTACTCCTGATGATAGAAAAGCAACATTTTGTCTGTGTAAAACCTTCAGACTACAGAAAAAAGAAAGTACAACATGTTAGAACATAAAAATTACCCTTAATACTACTCTTGGAGATAATTTCTAACATTTTTGGTAGATGTCTATTCATCGGATAGTGCCTGTTAATTATTATTATTTGTAAAGTATTGAAAGTGTATAGGGAGCTTTAGGGCCATGTACATGATATGATTACTCCCTTGAAAGGCTTGACTTCAAAGGTTTTCAGCAGCTATCGGACAGTAAGTTTGAAGATCTACTTAAAGTGGATAAATTCCTAGAAAAAAGATGAAATGCCTAAACTGGTATAAATAAGGTATAATAAACTGGTATAAATAAGAAATATATATATTTTTGTTTTGAGATGGAGTCTTACTCTGTCACCTAGGCTGGAGTACAGTGGCGTGATCTTGGCTCACTGCAGCCTCCGCCTCCTGGATTCAAGTGATTCTCATGTCTCAGCCTCCTGAGTAGCTGGGACTACAGGCGTGAGCCATGATGCCTGGCTAATTTTTATATTTTAGTAGAGATGGAGTCTTGCCATGTTGGCCAGGCTGGTCTCGAACTCCTGACCTCAGGTGATCCACCTGCCTCGGCCTTCCAAAGTGCTGGGATTACAGGAGTGAGCCACCACGCTTGGCAGAAATATATAATTTGAATATATCAGTGAATATTAAATAATTTGAAATGATAAACAAAGATCCTCCTTACTCAAAGAACTCTAGGCCCAGATGGTTTTATTAGAAAGTTCTACTAAATTTTCAAGGAATATTTATTCCCATCTTACACAAGTTGTTTTGCAAAACAGAAAAAGGGCAAAATCTATACACATCATTTTATGTGTAACAAGCATAGACTCATTCCAAAATTAGATGAGGATAATACATTGAAGAAAATAATAGCTCACTTTTTAATGTATAATTATATACATTAAAAATTTTACATAATATATTAGCTAAACTAATTATAGATTTAAAGAAATACCTTAAGATCAAATAGGACATATTTAATTTTTTTTTTTGAGATGGATTCTCACTCTGTTGCCAAGACTAGAGTGCAGTTGGATGTGATATTGGCTCACTGCAAACTCCGCCTCGTGGGTTCAAATGATTCTCCTGCCTGAGCCTCCTGAGTAGCTGGGATTACAGGCATGCACCACCATGCCTGGGTAATTTTTGTATTTTTAGTAGAGACGGGGTATTGCCATGTTAGCCAGGCTGGTCTCGAACTCTTGGCCTATTAGAGTTTATTTTAGACATGCAAGGATGCTTCAGTAGAGAAAATTCATTTATGTATGTTAGTGTATTAACAGATTAATGGAGAATAATAGCATATGATTATATCAATCAACCTCCAAAATATAAATTTGATAAGGTTCAACACAAATTTATGATCAAAACTCTTAGGGAATTAGGAATAGTAGGGAATTTCCTTAATTTGGTAAAAACGATTTCTGCTAACAATTTATAGCAACTCTTATACTTAATGGAGAAACTGTAGGCTCATTTTCTCTATGCTAAAGTTAAGACAAGGATGCTTACTATTACCACTAGAGGTCTTGGCTAAAGCTAAAGGAAAGACAAATAAATAAGAATGAGGGTTAGAAAGAGTAGTAGATTATATTCTTATTTCCAATTATCCATTACCACCTTCCCTGCAAGAGTTTTGCACTTGCCTGCCCATTACCATGTGATTTCTAGAGCCTTCCTCTGAGAAGAGAACACTTTTTACCCTATTGTCATTTTACTTAACCACGGGATTTGTTTCAGCCAATGAATATGAATGAATTTGACAGTTGTGAGCAGAAGCTTTAAAAATCATTGTGTAGATATGCTGGTTTCTTTGCATTTTTCCTTTGCTCTGAGAATACTGTGTTCCTGATCAGGGCTGCTGCTTCTGTTCAGATCCCAGAATAAGAAAATATACAGAGGGAGCTGCAGTCAATATATATTCAACATGTTACATAAGTGAGAAACAGATGTTTGTGATTGTAAGTCACTGAGTTTTGGGAGCTGTTTGTTATCACAGCATAACTTAGTGAGAGCTGACTAATGCAGAAGGTAAGAGAGAAAACTTTCTTCATTTGCATATGATATGACCATTTATCCAGAAAAATCCAACAGATTTCAAAAGCAAAGTGTTAGAACCAATAAGAGAACAATTAAAATCGTTGGATACATCAATCCTTTTTATTTTTTTTAGTGCTAGCAATAGCAAATCAGAAAACATAATAAATAATAATATATCATTCCCACAACTAAGAAGTCTATTAGCTATATGGGAGCTAATTATATTAATAAAATAATATAAAAGCTATCTACAGAAAAGATGATCTGAATAAGTGAAGAAAATTCCTGAGCTTTTGGATGAGGCAATATTATACTAGAAAAACATAAATTCTCCATTTAATCTATAAATTTGATGCAGTCCCATCAAAATTCTACTTATATATTTTGAGCAATATAATAAAACTTACTTTAAAATTTATGTGGAGGAATAAAAGTTTATAAACAGCAAAGTCAAGCTCAAAAACATAAGTAGAGAATGGTCTTGGCCTACTAGATATGAAAACATGTGACAAAGTCACAGTAACAAAAACAGCGCTACATTGGTGCAAACAGAACAAAACACACAAGAAACCAAAAACCCTAGATAAACAGACCAATAAAATAGGACACAGAGCTCAGACACAAACACATGTATATAGCTGGAAACTTAAGTATGATAAAGAGAATATCATAAGTCAGTATCTAGCAGCTTACTTTGGGAAAATTGGCTCACTATACACAGAGTAAACTAGATCCTTACCTCACATAACGAACGAATGTGGCCCCCACTTGAATTAAAGATCTAAAAGGAAAAGGTACAACTATTCAGTTAATGGAGTATGATGTAGGAGAATATCTTAGTGACTGAGCTTAGGGCAGGAAAACCTTTTTAAACACAAGTTCAAAATGCATACTCATAAGGAAAAGTGTTGATGACTTTGAACATCAACATTATGGCTTTCTGTTTGAAGAAGACACCACGAGCAAATTTATTACACAGATGTCAACATGAGAAAAGTATTAAAAATGTCTAAAACCCACAAGGGCCAAATGAATAACACAAGTAACTGCTGCAAATCAACAAGAGAATGGCAGCAACCCTCAGTAGAAAGATAGGCAGAGGATACCAACAGGCAATTTACGGGAGAGGAAGCTCAAATTACTACTAAACATATGAAAGAAATGATGTCCAAATCCTGAGTTATCTGAGAAATGTAAATTAAAACAACAACAAGTTGTCTCATGTTTTACTTATTAGACTGGCAGAAGTTAGAAAGATGGATAAGACCAAGTGTTGGCAGAAATATTCCCACATACAGACATACAGGAATTTTATTGTTGCTGATGGAGTCACTGCGTCATTACTGCAGCCTTTTTGGAAAGCATCTGTCACTACTTAGTCAACTAAGAAAATGCACACTCTATAACCCAGCCTCTAGGTATGTACTTCAAAGAAAATATTGTATGGATCCTTCAGGGGATGTGCATGAGGATATGAATTACATGTTACTTGTAGCATTAGAGACTTGGAAGCAACCTGTGAGTCCGATAACTGAGAAAGCAGATAGAGAGAATGTTGAGGACACACATTCTGGAGTACTAAGCAACATTTAGAAAGAATGAATTAGAGGTACACACAGCAACATATTGTGAATTGTGGATCTTCAAAACATAGTGCTTAATGAAAAAAGTAAGATCAATGAGATGTATGATAGTTTCACATAATTACAAAACATTGTATAAAATAATAATTATTTTGCAATATACATATACAAAAAAGCACATGTTAACACATTAGAGTGGTTGACGAAGGTGGAAATGGAGCCCAAAGAAGCACAGAAAAAAGTCATTCTTAAGCCCACACCCAGAGGTAATAACTATTGACATTCTGTATCATCTCATAGGTCATAATAATAATGGCTATGGTTTACAGATCACTCACTGTGGGGCAGGAACTCTGCTAAATGCTTAAGATACTTTATCCATTGAATCCTCCCAGCAACCTCAGGCAGCCAATTCCATTATTATTTTCTTTAAAGAAGAAAGTGAAACTGAGAAAGATTAAACAATCTGTCTAAGGTCATCTAGCCAGGAAGAGAATGGATTTGAATCCACGTCCATCTGACACTAACATCTTTGCACTTAATCATTACCCAGGTTTGCTTTCATCCAGACTTTTAGCAATGTGACACCACAAGCTCACATTTCCTGTTACGAGAATGAGATCACACCACAGCACTGCTTCATAGCATGCTGTTTAAAATATTTAACATTTAACCATAGAATGAATCTCCACCTTAGTAAACATACATCCTCAATCTCATTTTAAAAGGCAGCATAGTATTTCACTGTCTAAATGAATGATGGAGGAATATAATAGAATAATGGGGGATGATTCTATCTCCAAAAGCTAAACATTTAACAGGCCCTGAAAGAAAGACTCCACCTATGTCAGACATGTGTTGATTGAAGAGGGGTTCTTTTGCATGTGTGTGTGTGTGTGTTGGGGTGGGTTTCTTCTTCTTTTGTAAAATGCAGAAAACCTGCTAGACAAATTCAAAAAGAGCAGTAACGTTGAGAAGGAATTCTTGATAACTATTAAGTAGTGAGGAAAACAAGAGCTACTGGATAATCTTTCCACTTAATTGGATAATCTTTCAACTTAATTGGACCCTGGAAATATGTAGAGGATGCATTTTGATGATTTGTTACACTGAAAACAGTGCCACCAGATAATGTAACCAATACAAATACAATTATATTTATTTAAGGCAGTGGTTATCTTTTAAAAGATAGACTTTTGGAAGTTGTTGAAGGATGCTGAAGGAAGATGATAAATTTCACTCGTGGATTAGTCTTAGCTGTCTAAAACCAGTGATTTTCTCAATGAACTTTCTGGGCATGCCTCACAGAGCTAATTCTTAAGTAGATAACAGCGTCAAAGGATTCAAGCTCACGAGAAGGGAAATGTTGTGTCAGTTTCTGCTGGTTAGTCTCAGTAATAATGACAGCACATGGCACGGGAACAGAGCTTTACACTTCTTAAACTCAAATAGCCACTGGCATATTTGATTGTCCGGCTAGCCAAATGAGCTATAGTGGGTAAGTGACATTATCACCTCCTTGAAGATGAGGAAAAGGTTTAGGAGATTTCGTCAAGTTCCACGGTAGTATCTTTTTGGGGATTCCAAGCTCAGTGCTCTTCCTCCTACTTCATACTTTCTCTGAACCTGGAGTAAAACATCATTGTTTGTTATGGAATTGTACAAAATTATTAATTTTTAATGATATATAGAGAGTACAGCCACAGTAAATATCAAAACTGATTTTTGTGCATGTCCAGATGAGCTTGCTTTGTTTCACACATGCAGATGTGCAAACTAGCATTTTAACCAGCAGAATAACTTGCTTTTATTTCTACACTGGGAATTTTGTTTAGAGAGCACAGTGAGGTGGGAGAGGGGAGAGTATCCATGCTGTTTTGAAGTACACAGGATGGAGTTTATCCAGAGGCCAAGTTTTACAGGTATTGTCTTTTGGTCTCCCAGTGGGTTAGACAAAGGCCATTTACTGTGATGTCACGTAATGAAACAAAACCAAAAACAATGCAGATTTCCTTCAGATCACAATCTGCTCTAAGGAACAGCTCTATAGAAGCCCTTAAAATGAACTGTTTAAATGATAATCCATTGAAAACACATTTGCTGAGTGCCCACTCAATTATTAGCTTGCTGTTTTGCAAAAGTAATAGAAATATTTGAAATGCTGTCTGGTAAACAGAAGAATGTAGCTGGCATTCCATTAAAATTAGAGGTGAAAAGTGTCCTCAGAAAAGAGGGGGGAGATAGATCACAGTGTTTTGGGGTAGAGGAATAGGGAAAGCAATTTGAATTAGACCTTCAAGGACAGGAAATAGTTTAATAGAGATGACGGGAGGCCGCAGGATGGGACAGTCCAAGAGTTCAGAGGTGGGGCAACTGATGGCATTTTCAGCACATCCTTGTTGAGTGCATATGGCTGTGAGAATAGGGTTCTTGGAGTGTTTCACACCTTTTCTTATCCTCATTCTGCTGCCTCTGTTTAGTGAGCATTGCTTACTCCCTCTCCCTTTTTGCTCTCCTGGAAAATTCCTACTCATCCTCAAGAGTCAATACAAATATTTCCAACTTTGTATGCCCTTTTATGGACACTCCCAAATGTGACTCATCCCTGTTACTGTATCCAAACACACCTCCACTGCATTTGTCCCACTGTATGGCAATCATCTGCTTGGGCACCAGTGTCTCCTGCCAGCCTGGTTGGTAGCCTTGGAAAGAAGGAACATGCTGTCTTACCAGCCTTTGTATTTCTACTACCTAGCACAATGCCTGGCACACTGCTAGCTCTTAATAAGTATCCTTTAAATAGTTTTTCCACTTTTCTACCTAAAGGTTTACAAGTCTTTTGTAGGTTGTTTTCCTCATTACCTTATATCTTTGGTTGCTATCATAGTGGTATCTTTTTTTTTTAAATAAAATTTTCTCACTGCTTATGGATGAATAACTAAATTTGCAATGGACTTTTATATATTTTATTTATTTATTTATTTATTTATTTATATTATACTTTAAGTTCTAGGGTACATGTGCATAACGTGCAGGTTTGTTACATATGTATACTTGTGCCATGTTGGTGTGCTGCACCCATCAACTCGTCAGCACCCATCAATTCATCATTTATATCATGTATAACTCCCCAATGCAATCCCTCCCCCCTCCCCA
>NW_016805589.1:2970432-2985608 GCF_001698545.2 Rhinopithecus bieti
CTCTGCACAGGCCTCTGCTGCTTCCCCTGTTGCTTTTTAGCTGTGCCCTGTCCCCAGAGGTGGAGTCTACAGAGACAAGCAGGTTTCCTTGAGCTGCTGTGAGCTCCACCCAGTTTGAGCTTCCCAGTGGCTTTGTTTACCTACTTAAGCCTCAGCAATGATGGGCGCCCCTCCCCCAGCCTTGCTGCTTCCTTGCAGTTAGATCGCTGCAGACTGCTGTGTTAGCAATGAGGGAGGCTCCGTGGGTGTGTGACCCTCCCGGCCAGGTGTGGGATATATTCTCCTGGTGTGCCCGTTTGCTTAAAGCGCAGTATTGGGGTGGGAGTTACCCGATTTTCCAGGTGTTGTGTGTCTCAGTTCCCTTGGCTAGGAAAAGGGATTCCCTTCCCCCTTGCGCTTCCCAGGTGAGGCAATGCCTCGCCCTGCTTCAGCTCTCACTGGTCAGGCTGCAGCAGTTGACCAGCACCGATTGTCCGGCACTCCCTAGTGAGATGACCCCAGTCCCTCAGTTGAAAATGCAGAAATCACCGGTCTTCTGTGTCGCTCGCGCTGGGAGTTGGAGACTGGAGCTGTTCCTATCCGGCCATCTTAATGGGGCGTCTCTTATCAGACTTCCTCTGAGTGCTAGGGTACGTGCAGCATGGCTGGGGAGGCCTCTGGAAATTTACAATCATGGCAGAAGGCGAAGGGGAAGCAAGACACCTTCTTCACAAGGTGGCAGGAAGGAGAAGTCGACTTTTATGTATTAATGTATCTAAAAATTACTTTATTATCTGAATTTTAAGAATTTGTCTGAAAATGTTTTTGTGCTATGTAGATAATTTAGCAATTGCTAATGCTAGAGTTTTATTTTCTGTTTTTTAATGCTTATATATTTAATTTTTCCATCTTCTTGCTATTCTGGCTAATATTTTCAATATATTATTCAATAGATATGGTGATAGAGGGCTTCATGGTCTTAATCCTGATTTTAATAGGAATGCTTGCAATATTTCTTCACTAAATGTGATGATGGTTCCAGGTTTTCTATAGATACCATTTATCCGGGTAAGAGGCTTATTTCCTACTCCTAGTAGCTAATAAATTTTGTCAGGAATGGTTGTTGAATTTTATTGATTCCTTTTTCGAATATGTTGCAATGGTCATATATATTTTTTTCTACTATTCACTGGATGATGTGGTGAACTATATATTAGTCCGTTCTCATGCTACTATGAAGAAATACCCAAGACTGGGTAATTTATAAAGAAAGAAGTTTTAATTGATTCACAGTTCCGTGTGGCTGGGGAGGCCTCAGGAAACTTACAATCATGGCAGAAGGCACCTCTTCACAAGGTAGCAGGAGAGAGAATGAATGCAAGCCAGGGAAATGCCAGACACTTATAAAACCATCAGATCTGGTGAGACTCACTCATTATCACGACAACAGCATGGGGGAAACTGCCCCTGTGATTCAATTACCTCCACCTGGTCCTGCTCTTGACACATGGGGATTATGGGAGTTACAATTCAAGGTGAGATTTGGGTGGGACACAGAGCCAAACCATATTAACTACATTAACAGATTTTGTAAATTTGAATTAAACTTGCATTTTGGGAAAAAGCCCAAACCCCAAATTGTGAGTCATATTTTTGTACATTGCTTAATTTAGTTTGCTAATATATCATTTAGGGTTTTTGCATCTATTTTCATGAATGAGACTAGAAAATAATTTTTTCTTCTATTTTTCTTTTTTTCTTTTTTGAGATAGAGTCTTGCCCTGTTACCCAGGCTGGAGTGCAGTGGCACAATCTCGGCTCACTGCAACCTCTGTCTCCTGGGTTCCAGTGATTCTTCTGCCTCAGCCTCCTAAGTAGTTGGGACTACAGGCATGTGCCACCACCCCCAGGTAATTTTTGTATTTTTAATAGAGCCGGGGTTTCATCATGTTGGCCAGGCTGGTCTTGAACTTCTGACCTCAGGTGATCTGCCCTCCTCAGCCTCTCAAAGTGCTATTTTTCTCGTTAATTTTCTCTATCAAGTTTTATAAGGCTGTGAAATGAACTGGAGAGTGTTATCACCAACCTTTTTTTTTCTATTTTTTGAGTAAGTTTAAGGTTGAAATGATCTGTTTGTTGACTACTTGGTGGAATTCACCTATAAAACTGGATCCTAAGTAATCTATAAGGAAGATTTCAAACCACTGATTTACTTTCATTAGTAGTGATAGGATAAATTAAAATTTTCTATTTTTCTAAGATTGGTTGTGGCAATTTTCATAGCAATTTTATCTACATTTTCAAGTTTGTTGACATAATGCTGTTTATAACATTCTCTTGTTTTATTTTTTAAAGCTTTACTGTATAATTTAAGTGCAATAAAATGTACCCACTTTAAGTGTAAAGTGCAGTGAGCTTTGTAAAATGTATTTGGTTATGCAAACAACACTACAATATGCTTTGAATACCTTTCTCACCTCAACAAAGTTCTCATGCCCTGTTATGCTCAATTCCTGCTTTTAGACAACTAAATATCTGTTTCTGTTCCTACAATTTTACCTTTTCCATAACTTAATATAATTGAAATCATGCTATTTAGTCTTTTATACCTAATTATTTCCATTAGAATGTTTTCATCCATGTTGTTGCGAATATCAGCAGTTTATTTTTCTTTATTTTGGAGTAGTATTCCATTGTATGGATATACCATATTTTGTTTATTCATTTTTCAGTTGATAGACATTTCGATTGTTTCCACCTTTTGGCGATTACATACAATGACTGCTATGACCATTGTATACCAATATTTGTGTGAACATATGCTTCTCATTTCTCTTGAGTAGATACCAAGGAGTGAAATTTGTGTATTGTATAGAAAGCATGTCTTTAACTTTTTGAGAAACTACCAGATTTTGCTCCAAAGTGGCTGCACCATTTTGTGTTCCTATCAGTGATATATGAGAGTTCCAGTTGTTCCATATCACTTTGTCAACGCTTGTTATCATCAGATTTTAACAATTTTAAAGACTTTTAGCCATTTTAGTATATGTGTAGGCATATCTCATTGTGGTTTTAATGACCAATGATATTGAATACTGTCTCCTGTACTTCTTTGCCTATCTTCTTTTGTGAAGGTTATGTTCAAATCATTTGTCCATTATTTATGCATATGCCCGTTTACATTTTTACTAGATTGCTTTCTAATTTTGAATTGTGAGTTCTTTTATGAAAGGTCTTCAAAAGTTCATGGAAAATGGAATTAAAAGATGAAAATAAAATTCATTTCTTTCTTCTTTTTTGAGATCCCAGCACTTTGGGAGGCCAAGGTGGGTGGATCACAAGGTCAGGGGTTCGAGACCAGCCTGACCAACATGGTGAAACCCTGTCTCTACTGAAAATACAAAAATTAGCTGGGCGTGGTGGTGGGCACCTGTAATCCCAGCTACTCAGGAAATTATTTCTTAATATAAGCTCTATCAAGGTCAAGACACTTTTGTAAGCAATAAAACCAGCCATTTAGCTCATCTTAAAGAACTGAGGGTCCTGGGAATTTAACCACATCAATGCAGTTTTTTTTTTCTTTTCTTTTTTAAGAGACATGGTCTCACTATGTTTCCCAGGCTGGTCTTGAACTCCTGGGCTCAAATAATCTTCCCACCTTAGCCTCTCAAAATGCTGGGAATACAGGCATGAGCCAATGTGTCTGGCCCCATAAACACAGTCTTTTTACATTGCTAACTGAAGAAAAATGAGGGCTCTTTACAGGTTTTTTAAAACTAGGAAACAAAAAGAAGTCAGAAGGAGCCAAAGGACTATAAGGTGGATACATAATGATTTCTCACCAAAACTCTCACAAAATTGCCCTTGTATGAGAACAGGAATGAGCAGGAACATTGCTGTGGTGGAGGAGGGCTCTCTGGTAAAGTTTTCCTGGACATTTTTCTGCTAAAACTTTGGTTAACTTTCTCAAAACACTCTCATAACATTATCATTCTTTGTCCCTCCAGAAAATCAACAGCACAATGCCTTGAGCATCCACAAAAACTGTTACCATGACCTTTGCCATTGACAAGCTCACTTTTGCTTTGACTGGACCATTTTCACCTCTTGGTAGCCATTGCTTTGATTGTGCTTTGTTTACAGGATTGTGCTAAGTAAATGCTTCAGGATCTTGATCCCACTTCTATACATTTGTATTGAAAGCTCTGCTCTTGTCTGCAGCTCATCTGGGTGCAGTGGTTTTGACACCCAGTGAGTGAAAAGTTTGCTCAACTTTAATTTTTCAGTCAGAATGTGTAAGCTGAACCATGCTGTTAATTGTTGGTCCTCTTCAGTTAGGGCATGAACAAGATTAGTTTTTTCCTGTCAAATGGTTTGCTGCTGCAGGCTTCATCTTCAAAATTGTTTTGTCCCTTCTTAAATTGTGTTATCCATTCATAAACTGCTGATTTCTTTGGCATTGTCCCCATAAACGTTTGCAAAGCATTAATGAGTTCACCATTATTCTCTCCGTGCTTCACCAGAATTAGTCTTGTTCCTACTTTTGGAGATAGGGTTACTATATTGCCCAGGCTGGACTCAAACCCCTGGCTCAATCGATTCTCCCACTTAAGCCTCCTGAGTCACCATACATTTGTTGTTTGTTCTTGCTTCAATTTTAGGTGAATTCATGTTTCTTTGATAGGGGTTATTTTCAAATTAATGTCTTATCCTTCTTAGTGTCTAAAACTAGATCCTGTTCAGACATGTTACAATAAGTTAGTATGAGTTTATTCTGGTGCAGAAAAATTTTGAAATCTATGCATACTTTTTTTTATAATATGCCTTTTCCATGAAGTTTTTGAAGTCCCACAGTATATTCTGGATATGAATCCTTTGTAAGACCCTCTTATCTTTTTATTTTATTTATTTATTTATTTATTTGGATATGGAGTCTCACTCTTGTTGCCCAGGCTGGAGTGCAGTGGTGCCATTTCAGCTCACTGCAGCCTCCGGGGTTCAAGTGATTCTCCTGCCTCAGCCTCCTGAGTAGTTGGGATTACAGGCGCCCACTTCCATGCCTAGCTAATTTTTGTATTATTAGTAGAGACGGTTTTCATCATGTTGGGCAGGCTGGTCTTGAACTCCTGACCTCAGGTGATCCACCCATCTCGGCCTCGCAAAGTGCTGGGATTATAGGTGTGAGCCACCTTGCCCAGCCCGTCTTATTTTTAATGTCTGCAGCATACATATGCTAATTATATTTCTTTTGTATTTCCAGAATTATTTATTTGTGCGTTTAAAAATTTTTACCTTGATCAATCTTGCCAATTATTTATCATATTATAAATTTTATTAGTCCTTTCAAAAAACAAACTTTTGGTTTTGTTAATCATTTCTAATTAATGTTTATTTAACTGACTTGTAGTCATATATTTTTTCAGGTTTATTGAGGCATAAAGATTGAGATATATCAAATCCTCACATTGTATATTTCCAATTTTACTTTGTATTTTTGTCTATAAAATTGACAAATAAAATTGCATATATTTTATGTATATAATGTGATGATTTGATATACATATATATTGTGAAATGATTACCACCATCAAGTTAACTAACACATTCACCACTTCACATAGTTACCTTTTTGGTGTTATGAAAACTCTTAAGATCTACTCTGTTAGCAAATTTCAATTATACAATATAATAATATCAACTACAGTACCCATGCTGTAAATTGATCCTCAGAGCTTATTTATCCTATAATTGAAAGTTTGTACCCTTTGACCAATATCTCCCCATTTTCCCCACCCCAGAAACTCCTGGTAACCACCATTCTACTCTGTTTCTATGAGTTTAACTTAAAAAAAATTCCACATGTGAGTGATATCATACATTATTTGTCTTTCTTTGTCTGGTGTATTTCACTTAGCATAATGCCCTTCAGATTCTTCCATGTTGCAAATGGCAGGGCTTTCTTCCTTTTTTATGACTGAATCATATTTCATTGTATGTATATATGTCACATTTTCTTTACCCATTCATCCATGGATGGACACTTAGGTTGTTTCTATATCTTGGCTATTGTGAATAATGTTGCAGTGAACATGGGAGTGTAGATATCGTTCTGAGATACTGATTTTGTTTCCTTCAGATATATGCTCAGAAATGAAATTGCTAGATCATACAGTAGTTTTAGTTTTACTTTTCTGAGAAACTTCTGTACTATTTTTCCTAATGGCTGTACCAATTTACATTCTCCCCAACAGTGTACAAAGGTTCCCGTTTCTCCACCTCCTTGCCAACATTTGTTAGCTCTCGTCTTTTTGATAATAGTCGTCCTAACAGGTATGAGGTGACACCTCATTTCAGTTTTGATTTGCATTTCCCTGATGATTAGTGATGTTGAGTACTTTTCATATACCTATTGGCCATTTGTAATATCTTTTGAAAAAATACTTTTTTTTTTTTTTTTTTTTTTTGAGATGGAGTCTCCCTATGTCACTCAGGCTGGAGTGCAGTGGCTCAATCTCTGTTCACTGCAACCTCGACCTCCTGGGTTCAAGTGATTCTCCTGCCTCAGCCTCTTGAGTAGCTGGGACTACAGGCGCATGCCACCACGCTGGGCTAATTTTTGTATTTTTAGTAGATACGGGGTTTCACCATGTTGGTAAGGCTGGTCTCAAACTCCTGGCCTCATGATCTGCCCACCTCGGCCTCCCAAAGTGCTGGGACTACAGGCATGAGCCACTGCCCTTGGCCTGGAAAAATACTCTTATCTTTACTAGTTATTTTCTTGTACTATACTTTCCTTTATTTACCTAGCAACCAAAGTAGTTAGTTAGCTATATAACTTACAGCATTTCTTAGTTTTCTAATGTAAGATCACACTTTCCTTTAGCTGCTGCTTTAGCAGTTATTGTTGTCAGGGATTTTAATTCTATCTTGACTTTTTAAATTTCATGAATTAGGCATTTTTCCTTTGCTTTCAGTTATGCAGTAACACTATATGTTATGTCTGAGGATGTATTTTTTTTTTCCATTTGTTCTTTCTCCTCTTCCTCATTTCTCCTCCTCTTGACTCATGTTTGGAATTTCTAAATTTGAATTGTTTTATCAATTTTAGAAAATTCTAAGCCCTTTTACTCTTCAAATATTTTTGCCCTCTCATTTTCTCTATGAGCTTCTTCTGTAACTCTAATAAAATGTATATTAGATTAAATTAGTTTCCTTTGTCTCTTACCCTTTCTTTTAATATAATTTTTTCTTTATGCTTCTTTCTGGATATTTTCTTGTGTTCTCTCTTCCACTTTACCGATTGTCTCTTTAGTTGTGTATAATCTGCTTTTTAACCTCTTCTTGAATTTCTAATTTTGATTTTTATGTTCTCATTTCTAGAAAGTGTTTGGTTTTTTTATGTCTACCTAATAAAGTTTAATAGTTTCTAATATCTTTGTTATAATTTTAGTGCCTTCTTTCTTTCAATATTTCTTCAACCCTGTTTATGTTTTGTAACTGATATTTTGAATGTAAGTAGACTTATTGGTCTGATTCTATAGTTTGTAGTTTTGACCATCTCTTGCTCATGGTGGTTTACTTCCTCAAATGTTTATTTTTGATGGTGAATTCATTTTTTTTTTTTTTTTTTTTTTTTTTTTTTTTTGGCAGAAACATCTGTGAGATGTTTTTGAGGCTTGTGTTTGAAATGAATTTTTTTCCAAGAGGATTTGTGTTGGCAGAAGCAGGTTTCTGGGGGAATTCCTGACCCCATATTATTTTAAATTTCCTTACCCTTCCTTACCCCTCCTCTTCCGCCTTCTTTATCTTGCCACAAAGATTTTATAAATTATCACCCCCAAACTGTGTTTGCAGTACTATAAACCTTAGGAATTCTCAGAAAGACTCTCTTCTCTCCTTTTTTAATACACCATCTAAACCCTTAATCCAAGCAGGCATTTATTTCCATAAACTCCCTCTGTAGGATGGTGTTTTGTTTTTTTTTTTTTTTTTTTTTTTTTTTTTGAACAATGAGGTGTGAACTCTGAGTTCTATGACTTCATGAATAGTCTCTGATCTGGTGTCCTACTCTGCTTAGATTTCAGGATTTACCTCATATCTCTCGGAAGAAAGGGCTTTTAAAATTTAGATTCAAAGTCACCAGAAATTGGCAAATGATGCTATTGCAAATGCTATTCTGGTGCTTCCTAGCCTCTCTGGAATTATATTTTTAGCCTCCAGAGAATTCCCTACATTTGTGTCAGCTCAACATACGTATGTGTGTGTGTGTGTGTGTGTATTTGTGTGTGTGCACACAGTTGCATGTACGTGCAACACTTTTAGGCATTTTATATCAGAAAGGGGTTCTCTAAATAGCTAGTCTACTTCTGACTCAAAACAGAAGTCTTTACTCAGATGGTTTTAATGTTGTTTGGGATTGTTTAACCCAAAGTTTCATCGGATCATGCCTTACTCAAAAGCCTCCAGTAAATTTCCATCACACTTAGCATGATATCCAAAGTCCTCCTCATGGCCTGCAAAGTCTCGCAAAATCTGACTTCTACTACCTCTCCAACCTCATCTTCTCTTACTTTCCTTCTCACTGACTTAAATATTCTGGCTTCCTTGCTGTTCCCCGACTATGGCCACACATGCCTGCTGATGCCTCTGGCACTTTGTGGTTCTCTTCTGTCTACCTGGAACTGTCTCTAAATATTCATACGCCTTACACTGTCATTCCATTTTGGTCTCTTACTTGAGTGTCACCTTTTCTGAGATATCTTTTATTCTTTGTAAAATTGCATCCCTCATCATTCTCTCTTCTCTTTTTCTTCATAGTGGATAACATACTATATGTCTATTTGTTTATTTATGTATTTAATCATACCATTAAAGCTTGTCTGCCTTGTTCACTACTGCATTCCTATTGCTGAACATACAATAAGTGCTCAAATATTTGTTGAATGGATCATCATCATTTTAATGCAAAACGAGTTATTCCCTTTTATTAAGGGAGCTATTTTCTGGGGCATGTGGCTTTGAAACTAATGCTGAAAGAATATCCTGTAACACATGGAATCATTTATTTTATTAACAAGTCAATTCAGTTTTTTTGCAAAATGCGCAATTCCCAAGCAGCTGCTTAAAATGAGGCAACTCATTTCCAAGATGTTTCCTGCAAGTACAGTTGATGGTGTTAAATATTTATTAAGTGCCAGTGTGCTAAATTAGGTGCTGGAGGACAGTGACCACATTTTAGTCCAGACCAGTGGGTCCAGAGAGCACAAGGAGGGAAGATGTGGAGTTGGCCTGGTCCTCTTCCTCAGAGCCCTCAGGATTCACTTCCCAGATGAGGGGAGGTGATTTTAGAGAAGGTGGAATTATTATGTGTTAAGTGTTACAATGGCCCCAAGTGTTCAGGTAATTTAGATAAGAAAGTAGAAGGGGACCTTCTTTTGCGTGACTTGGTTGTTCTTGAAATAACTAGGTGCCTCTAAGTTTTAACTGAACTGGCTCAATAAAGAGTTGTTAAAATTTGTTTTGGGTCTGTGCTTTAACAATTGCTCTCTCACTTCCTTTAATTCCTCTGAGTCCTGATTCAGCTTGGGCCATAGTTGCCTGTTCATGGCCAACTGTAGGTCATTCTCCGAGGTTCTAGTGATGTTTTCTATCGTCTTGATATTATTGCATCAATTCCCTAAATCCCCAATTACCTGCTGACCTTAGTCCTCAATTTCTCAACCATTTCCTTGAAAACACACTGAGCCTTCATAAATATGGTATTTTAGCATTGTGTTTTAACTAAAACTGGTATTTTAGTATCATCCTGTTGCTTCTTTGTGGTAAGTCCAGTTCTACCATCTGTCGTCTTTGTCAGCCATTGTGGGTCAGAATTGTCCACAAAGGCTAAAATGAATGGCAGGAGGAAGCCATTCATGTGAGGTAACAACTCACAATGTAGAAGCACATGCAGCTCAGTGGGACTCAGTGGGGCACTTCTTGGCTGAGAAGGCTGTGTGGTATAGGGAACTTACAGGCTGAGGCTGGGTGTGCTGTCTCTAGTACTGCATTGAAGTTAAAAGTATATATAAGCTATATACAGCAGTGGACTGTGTTATCTATTTATTTAGGAAAATGTTTGAGACAGTATTATACAAAATTCTTACTATACGGGGAGACTTTAATCACAGTAGGCACTTACTAGATGGAATTCTGTAACACAACTGACTCTAGCTGTGGTCACACACAAATGAGCACTATGGGCTTTTACATTTTGTGTATGGTAAGACTATGGGCATAACTTGTCCTTTAAAGGTGTCTGCCTACAAGGGATGTTTATATACCATGTATACATGTATAAACATATGTTATAGATATGTGTAAATTTTGTAAAATCCAATTTAATTTAATAACAATTTACTGAGCACACACTATGTCCAGACACTTTTCTTAAATGCAATGATGGATCAGAAATAGATCCTGCCCTCAAGGAGTTTAGTGCAGTCAAATGAAATACAGACTTATTCCCTCACTCCTTCCTGGCAAGGGTGGGTACAGTTTCCAAGACCCAAGAGGCGTTAAAACATTCATTTATGGCTTTAGCAATCACATTACTTTCTAAAGTTGTCATCTGGCGTGGGTTGGGTGGTAAGATACGTTTTTTTTTTTTTCTACTTTTTTTTTTCAATANCTTACTTGAGTGTCACCTTTTCTGAGATATCTTTTATTCTTTGTAAAATTGCATCCCTCATCATTCTCTCTTCTCTTTTTCTTCATAGTGGATAACATACTATATGTCTATTTGTTTATTTATGTATTTAATCATACCATTAAAGCTTGTCTGCCTTGTTCACTACTGCATTCCTATTGCTGAACATACAATAAGTGCTCAAATATTTGTTGAATGGATCATCATCATTTTAATGCAAAAACGAGTTATTCCCTTTTATTAAGGGAGCTATTTTCTGGGGCATGTGGCTTTGAAACTAATGCTGAAAGAATATCCTGTAACACATGGAATCATTTATTTTTATTAACAAGTCAATTCAGTTTTTTTGCAAAATGCGCAATTCCCAAGCAGCTGCTTAAAAATGAGGCAACTCATTTCCAAGATGTTTCCTGCAAGTACAGTTGATGGTGTTAAATATTTATTAAGTGCCAGTGTGCTAAATTAGGTGCTGGAGGACAGTGACCACATTTTAGTCCAGACCAGTGGGTCCAGAGAGCACAAGGAGGGAAGATGTGGAGTTGGCCTGGTCCTCTTCCTCAGAGCCCTCAGGATTCACTTCCCAGATGAGGGGAGGTGATTTTAGAGAAGGTGGAATTATTATGTGTTAAGTGTTACAATGGCCCCAAGTGTTCAGGTAATTTAGATAAGAAAGTAGAAGGGGACCTTCTTTTGCGTGACTTGGTTGTTCTTGAAATAACTAGGTGCCTCTAAGTTTTAACTGAACTGGCTCAATAAAGAGTTGTTAAAATTTGTTTTTGGGTCTGTGCTTTAACAATTGCTCTCTCACTTCCTTTAATTCCTCTGAGTCCTGATTCAGCTTGGGCCATAGTTGCCTGTTCATGGCCAACTGTAGGTCATTCTCCGAGGTTCTAGTGATGTTTTCTATCGTCTTGATATTATTGCATCAATTCCCTAAATCCCCAATTACCTGCTGACCTTAGTCCTCAATTTCTCAACCATTTCCTTGAAAACACACTGAGCCTTCATAAATATGGTATTTTAGCATTGTGTTTTAACTAAAACTGGTATTTTAGTATCATCCTGTTGCTTCTTTGTGGTAAGTCCAGTTCTACCATCTGTCGTCTTTGTCAGCCATTGTGGGTCAGAATTGTCCACAAAGGCTAAAATGAATGGCAGGAGGAAGCCATTCATGTGAGGTAACAACTCACAATGTAGAAGCACATGCAGCTCAGTGGGACTCAGTGGGGCACTTCTTGGCTGAGAAGGCTGTGTGGTATAGGGAACTTACAGGCTGAGGCTGGGTGTGCTGTCTCTAGTACTGCATTGAAGTTAAAAGTATATATAAGCTATATACAGCAGTGGACTGTGTTATCTATTTATTTAGGAAAATGTTTGAGACAGTATTATACAAAATTCTTACTATACGGGGAGACTTTAATCACAGTAGGCACTTACTAGATGGAATTCTGTAACACAACTGACTCTAGCTGTGGTCACACACAAATGAGCACTATGGGCTTTTTACATTTTGTGTATGGTAAGACTATGGGCATAACTTGTCCTTTAAAGGTGTCTGCCTACAAGGGATGTTTATATACCATGTATACATGTATAAACATATGTTATAGATATGTGTAAATTTTGTAAAAATCCAATTTAATTTAATAACAATTTACTGAGCACACACTATGTCCAGACACTTTTCTTAAATGCAATGATGGATCAGAAATAGATCCTGCCCTCAAGGAGTTTAGTGCAGTCAAATGAAATACAGACTTATTCCCTCACTCCTTCCTGGCAAGGGTGGGTACAGTTTCCAAGACCCAAGAGGCGTTAAAACATTCATTTATGGCTTTAGCAATCACATTACTTTCTAAAGTTGTCATCTGGCGTGGGTTGGGTGGTAAGATACGTTTTTTTTTTTTTTCTACTTTTTTTTTTCAATAAGCTTTCAATTAAACCAACCAACCAAATAAATAAACAAAAAAACCCAAAAACCCTAAACATTGCAACTAATTTCAATAAATTATTGTTTAAGCTTTCTTCTATTTTGGTATATAACATGGAAACTATTTTATTATGTGAAGAGAAAGACTGCTTAGTATTAAGTGTTTAAACTAGACTCAACCCAGCTTGGTTTTATTTATGAAATATCATAAATAGTTAATAGAAACTGGGGAGAGGGAGAACCAAAAATGCAGGTGAAACAATGAGTAATATGTCAATGAACTGATGACGCTTCTCGTGTCCTAAAGACAGTTTTCAAAGGTGGGATATAAACTGAGAAACACATTTAGCGTAAACGAATCTCTCTAATCTCTTTCTTTGTATAATGACCTTTCATTCACTCAATAAACAATGAGGGCTGACTATGTGCCAGGCATTTTGCTAGGCACAGAGGAAATGGGAATCAGCTAGCTATAGTCCCTGTCTTCAAGGAATACATAATTAAACTAGGGGAGCTAAGTGTGTAAACACATGTGTATGGGAGGTGAAAGAGAGATTTCTAAAACCTAAATATGCCCATATACAAAGTTAATACTGATGACTGGGCAGAGCTTTTTATCTCCATATCATGGACACTAAGATTTTTTTTAAACCTTGCTCGTGGCATTTCATATTAGTCACCTACTCGATTTGGCAAAGCAGAGCACATGTCATAGACTTGAATTCTGGTCAGAGTCCTGCCAACTTCTAGCTGAGTGGCCTTTGGCTAGTCATACCATCTCTTTGAGAATATTGCCTCATCTGACAAAAATGGAGTAGGTTTACCGCAGGAGGATGTTGATATGAGAAAGTAGTTTACAAAATGAGAAGTGCTGTAGGGTATGGCTGCATTCTTACAGCTGGTGTTTCATCTGGATGATCTCTAAATTTTCCAGTTTCCCATCTTGCACTTCCAATAGACCAAGGAGTTCATGGATTAATAGTTGGCTTCCAAGTTTAGGATTCTAGCTGAGATCATTTGTAAAGTTTTGGGTATATATGCACATGCATATCTTTCTAGCTCCTCAGGTTTCATCAGATTCTCAAAGGGGTCCATGGCTGTAAAAGAACCCAAGACTGCTAATCTAGACAGTCTTGGTGTTTTTTGTGGGGTGCAGAGAGTGCCTTGTTTATCTTTGTATCCCAATACTTATATCATAATGCCCTGCATAAAGTAAGGGCTCCTAAATTTGTTACATTAATAAATATCAAAATGGATAAGTGCTATGATGACAAATATTAACATTCAAAACAAGTCTGGCCTCATCCCAGGGATGAAACATTGAATTCTGTTGAAGCCTGTCATTGACTGTCAATAGGGAGAGGTGCCAAATTTAGAAGGCCAGGCTACTGCACAGTTTTAAGCAATTGTTTTTAAAATTTCATTACTTCTTTCCTTATGTTTTCAATCAACTTGGGGAAGCTCCTTTTCTCCTCTTTCTTGAATTTGCAGATGGTTTTGTTTGTTTGATTGTGTCAAGGCTGAAGGTCACTCAGTCATACAGGCCTCCTACAGACTCTTTTCTGAGCACATGGGAAGGATCTGGTGAACACATGCATCCCACAGGGGAGGGCTTGCCTGAAAAGCTGAGGAACTTTGGAGGAGTAGACACAAACTTTTCAGTCATTTGCTTATGTCTACTCTGACTAAATGTTTCTTACACAAATGCAAATATCCTAGTACTAAAACTTTCCTGCACAAGTACTTGAGATTGTAAAGTCTAGATATGTGCCTCAAACATAAAATTTATTGCAATAGGTTAGGAGATTGGCCTGTCAAATTGCATCACAACTGGAGGTAAAGTGCAAGATTGTCCATTGCATCATGATTGCAATATTGAAAAGCTGAAAAACAATCTAAGTGTCCATCAAAAGGAGACTTGCTAAAATAATTATCATATAACTTAACAATGGAATGTTAGTACCCATTCAACAGAATGAGGTAGTGTAATGCTCAGTATATCACTGTACAACAAACAATGATTTTTTTATTATACTTCATGTTCTAGGATACATGTGCACAACGTGCAGGTTTGTTACATATGTATACATGTGCCATGTTGGTGTGTTGCACCCATTAACTCGTCATTTACATTAGGTATATCTCCTAATGCGGTCCCTCACCACTCCCCCTACCCCACAACAGGCCCAAGTGTGTGATGTTCCCCTTCCTGTGTTCAAGTATTCTCATTGTTCAATTCCCACCTATGAGTGAGAACATGTGGTGTTTGGTTTTCTGTTCTTGCGATAGTTAGCTGAGAATGATGGTTTCCATCTGCAACCATGTCCCTACAAAGGACATGAACTCATCCTTTTTATGGCTGCATAGTATTCCACGGTGTATACATGCCACATTTTCTTTTTTTTTTATTATACTTTAAGTTCTAGGGTACATGTGCATAACGTGCAGGTTTGTTACATATGTATATTTGTGGCATGTTGGTGTGCTGCACCCATCAACTCGTCAGCACCCATCAATTCGTCATTTATATCAGATATAACTTCCAATGCAATCCCTCCCCCCTCCCCCCTCCCCATGATA
>NW_016805589.1:2986764-3036107 GCF_001698545.2 Rhinopithecus bieti
CTATATCTCTGTTTCGGTACCAGTACCATGCTGTTTTGGTTACTGTAGCCTTGTAGTATAGTTTGAAGTCAGGTAGCATGATGCCTACAGCTTTGTTCTTTTAGCTTAGGATTGTCTTGGCAATGTGGGCTCTTTTTTTTGGTTCCATATGAACTTTAAAGTTTGGTTCCATATGAACTTTAAAGTAGTTTTTGCAATTCTGTGAAGAAAGTCATTGGTGCTTAATGGGAATGGCATTGAATCTATAAATTACCTTGGGCAGTATGGCCATTTTCACAATATTGATTCTTCCTATCCATGAGCATGGTATGTTCTTCCATTTGCTTGTGTCCTCTTTTATTTCATTGAGCAGTGGTTTGTAGTTATCCTTGAAGAGGTCCTTCACATCCCTAAAATTCAACAGCCCTTCATGCTAAAAACTCTCAACAAATTCTGTATTTATGCAACGTATCTCAAAATAATAAGAGCTATTTATGACAAACCCACAGCCAATATCATACTGAATATGCAAAAACTGGAAGTATTCCCCATGAAAACTGGGACAAGACAGGGATGCCCTCTCTCACCATTCCTATTCAACATAGTGTTGGAAGTTCTGGCCACAGCAATCAGGCAAGAGAAAGAAATAAAGGGTATTCAATTAGGAAAAGAGGAAGTCAAATTGTCCCTGTTTGCAGATGACATGATTGTATATTTAGAAAACCCCATCATCTCAGGCCAAAATCTCCTCAAGCTGATAAGCAACTTCAGCAAAGTCTCAGGAGACAAAATCAATGTGCAAAAATCACAAGCATTCTTATACAAACAGAGAACCAAATCATGAATGAACTCCCATTCACCATTGCTTCAAAGAGAACAATGATATTTTTGAAGTGAAAAGTTTATTGCTTTTAAAACACCTTTTATTTTAAAATATTTGTAGACTCACTAGATGTCAAAAAAAATACGGTAATCCTATGTACCTTTTACCAAGCCTTCTTCTATTGTACATTTAAAATACATCTTAAAGAAAAATATAGTAGGTTCCAGAATGGAAAATATGGTAGGATCCTATTTACGTAAAAATAAAAGTATACCAAACTGTTAACACTGGATATCTTTGTGGAATGGAAAATAACATGCAGCAGGAAAAGGAGGAAAATGAGGATTTTTGTTTTGTTTTGTTTTTGAGACAGAGTCTCTCTCTGTCACCCAGACTGGAGTGCGGTGGCACAATCTTGGCTCACTGTAACCTCCACTGCCCAGGTTCAAGAGATTCTGCTGCCTCAGTCTCCTGAGTAGCTGGGACTACAGGCCTGCACCACTACACCTGGCTAATATTTTGTATTTTTAGTGGAGACGGGGTGTCACCATGTTGGTCAGGCTAGTCTCGAACTCCTGACCTCGTGATCCACCCATCTCGGCCTCCCAAAGTGCTGGGATTACAGGTGTGAGCCATTGCGCCTGGCCTTAATTTTTTTAATTTATAAATATCTATACTATTTAATGTTGCTGTCATTATCTACATATTTATGTAGATGCCTATATATATATATATATGCAGATATAAATACATACTTCAAAAGGAAGTATTACTTTTATTTAGAAAAATACCTCAAATAGCAAATTTAGCAGAATAATTTATATGATGGCAAATCCAGGCTCTAAAAAATCAGTTATTCTCAGCTTGACAGATTTTTTTTAAAAAAGGAAGCTATGATACAGGACTATATTATGAACATTTGATGCCTATTGTCCTAGAACTCAACACTGCAGTGCTTAGACAATATGTCCTGTAAGAGGGTACTGTTCGTGAAGTACAAAATATATTTTCTGTGATTCCACGGATTGTTGGACCCTGTAGCCAAGACTAGAACACATACTTGGAATCTAAAGTATAAGGTAATTCTAAAAGGCCTTGGTTTCTGTATTATAAATATAACTGTACTCGCAGAATTATGCTTTGACCATTTCTCACTAAGCCAGCAATGAATGGGCAGGAACCACTGAGAGCTAGAGCTCAAATCTGGCCTTGGTATGCAATCTTGACTATTTTAAGCTCTCTGATTCCCCATGTGCCTTTTATCAACCTTTCTCCATTCTGCAACTATTTTAATTATCTGGTACATGATCAAAAATGCATTCCCAGCTGTATTGTACCAGTCAGTAGTGGGTGACGAGGCCTTCCCACAGCATTTCTCTTTAAGCTTCAGCGTACGTATTTGTACTCTTCATCCTATCTATTTGGAGTAGTCCCAAATTCCACAGGCTACTCCACAGTGGAGAGGTGGAACAGGAAGGGGAAAATGAAGGAGGTGACTGCTGCTGAACGTCCAGGGTGTGTAACATAATACCCAATTGGTCACTGCTAATGTATTTAAACATTTGTTTATTGAGTAATTTATCTCTGGCACATTAAGAGATTGTTAATGGTGTTAGAGAGGAGTAATTGCTGTCTCTGTGATTAAGTTGAAAGGAACACAGACGCATAGTTAACAAGAGACAGTATTTATATGATATTTGTAAGTCATATAAATAGATTTTTCCTTGAATGGTAACCAAAGGCACATGAATCATTCATGGTGTTTATGTGACTGAATGAATGCTGATTCCTTAAGCAGAATTAGCAAAGAAGTTGATTCATGTGAAGAATACTGTCATTTCTACTTCCTGTTTAATAGAATAGCCTGAATTAAAGAGAACTGAAAAATATCCTCTGCTAGTTACATTAGTAACATTCCCATTTCCTGAAAGACACACAGACATGCATATACACATACACTCATGTTTATTAATTCGTGCATGCATGCGTCCATCCATTTTCTCACTCAATTTTAATTGCAAGCCAGTTATGTGCCAGATTCTATGTGCCAGGCTGAGGAGATGATGGTGAGCAAAAATAGATCCAGTTTCTGTTCTTATAGGGTATAAAAAATCTAGGGTAAATAATGCCATTAATTAAAAACTACCCAAATGATTATATATTAATAATTACCCATTGAGTCAAGTGCTCTAAAGGAAAGGAATAAATTCTATGAGAATATGTAAGACAAGATACCTGATCTAATGTGGGAGGGTCAGGGTAGGCTTCCCTGCACATGTGGTGCTTGCATTGAGATCTGAAGGATGACTGGTAGTGCTGGGTAGGAGAGGGTTTGTGCTTGATGAGTGTGTGTGGTTTGTGAGTGTGTGTGTGTGTGTGTGGTGTGAGTTGTCCAACACTCAGAACTATATGTATGAAGGCTCCAGGGTGGGAGGGAAGATGAATATGTCAAGGATTAAAAAAAAAATAACAGGTAGCTGAACTGCAGAGAGACAGGGTCAAGTGATTAAGAATGAAACTAGAAAAAACAGGACCCAATACATGCAGGACATTGGAAGCCAGGGCAAGAAACACATGCAAGAAATACAACTTTGAAGAAACATGATCAAATATACTCCCTTCTGTCATCTGTAACATACATTATACACAAAATGAACAAAAAGGAAACACATGTCCAAAAGACATTGGGGAACTGTGTTATATTTTAAATAGGAGTATAATAAAATTGTCCCATATTCTTATTCAGGGTCCTGCATACAACCATGCCAGAAAAACTCCCAAAGAGATTTAATAAAATGAAACACATTTATTTGCATCACTGTATACTTTGTCCCTTCACTGAGCCCTTTATGAAACTGAGACAATTAAATGTACATGACCACCTTGCAGACATCAGGAAGGTACAAAATTCCCAGCTGGTTCCGTAAGGCTGTACTACTTCAGTGCCTGGTTTAGGCTTTCATTGTGTGTATACAGCTACTAGAACCTCACAAGTTGGAGACAAATGGGAACAATCAATAGAAGCTGGACACATTGCACATAGAGTTATAACAATGGTAATTAATGTGGGCATTTGTGGGACCCCCAGAATAGTACCTTTGGTGTAAGAGAGCCTGCTTACCCTGCTATTTGACTCTCAAAGAATTTTGATGATTACAATGTGTCTTATGTGTCTACCACTTTGCAGAAGCATTTGGCCTGAGAAGATACCACACCCTCTCAATTGTTTTCATATCTACAGATGCACCCACCCAAGCAAAGCCAGTGTGCTCTGCCTAGGAAGCCTGAGATGACGGAGTCCACATGCTGTTTATTTAGTTATCATAGCTTTATGACTTGAAAATGTTGACAGAGACATGCATCTAGCAGTCACCATGGAAGGGATTCAGTAGCCCACTGTGCCACAGAGGGCATGCCTTGGATGTAGAGAGTGAAGACTTTCCACAACTCGTGAATGAGCCCTCTGTGAGTTTAGCCAAAACATTCGTGTCAAAGAAATGGAAATCTCAAATAAAACCCATCACAGGTCAAGCTCAGGAGGGCTGGCTAGCCAACAAATCCTGAGCAAGGGGGTTCAAGGGAAAAGGAAAACATATGTTTCATAAGCATGTATGAATTATGAAAATAATCTCCTCTTCTATAGCTTTTGAAATGAGGATAATGAAATATCAATCGGTCTTTGAGGATGATAAAAGGAAATTTTTTTTGTAAGTTATAAAACAACAGTGTCTGACTTTAGCAAGTAATCTCAAGAGAGTCACTTTCAGAGTCCAGACTGGAAGAACACTTAACTTCAAAAGAGTTCTTTACAAATACTAATCAGATGGTCCACAAAACTCTCTACCATATGAAAGTTATCTTAACCCAAGTAGGGAAGTCACAGATAGCTGTAAATATCTGTGTGCCTAGCTCTGTGTTAGAAGCAATGGTGAATGTGTGTGTGTGGGATGGGGTGGAGTCAGTGGATGTGTGTAGGTGTGTTGGTGGGTGGAGAAAGGGTGCATTCATTCAGGTGCAGGAAAAGGCCTTTTTTTTTTTTTCCTGACCAGTTATGTTTTTGACTGAATGGACCAAACTGACTGTTGTGGTGTCATGGAAACCTAGCCATGGAAACCTTATAGAAATATCAGGAGATGAAGGGAGGGAGTGTTGAAGAAAGCATCATAGAGAGATTGCTACCAACTGATTCCCATAGATACTATAAAAATAACTCCTTTTATCTTCCTATTTTCAGTGAGAGAATCTCACTATTTGGAAAATCATGCTTGCTATTCTGCAGCTTTTTCTGTACAGATAACTAATAAACAACTGGGAAAACACTCACTCATCTCAAACGGGACTGAATTGAATCAGATGTTCAGTCTGGAGGGCCGAGGAAATGAAACTTATCTTTATATCTAATGCAGTCCCCCAGCCTTCAAAACTAGTACATCAGCAAGTCCTATTAATTTTATGTCATAAATAGATCTCGAATCTACCTCTCTTTACCCCTACCACCAAGCTACAACTTTTATCACCCCTCCCAGTCCCCTCTTATGTGTTTTCATGGCACTCTATGCTTTTTTCAAAGCACCACCCTTTACATGTTCATTTATGTGATTACTTCATTCATTTGTTGTTTTATTAATTCATTCACTCATTCATTCAACAAATACTTATTGGGGGCCTACTCTGGGCCAAACACTGTTTCAGCGACTGTTGATACAATAGAGGAAAAAAAAGACAAGGTCCCTACTCCCATGGAGCTGACATTTGAATGGGCACAGACAGGTATAAGCAAATAAGTAGCAAATAAGAACAATGCCTGTTGTCTAATTGGGAAGACAGACATTCAATCCATTATTCCCTCAGCACCCAGTATGAACTTCAGATACAAATCAGACCAGGTCAGTCTCTGCTGAAATCCTTTCTATGGCTTCCTATTGCACTTAGAATAATATGCAACCTCCAAACATAACCTAATCATGTTGAGCCACTGAAGGTAGTATCTTGGTTTTAAAATATCATTAAGTAAACAAAGAAGGTATTAAGCTATTAGGCCTACTTTACGAAAAGCAAATGAACTCTCAAAAGAATGGGTGTCCTCCTTAACACTTTCTTTTTCAACATCTGCAATGCATGAGTTGCATTTTGTTTTTTACCATTTTTTTCTATTTGTACTCAAATAGATAATTTTTAAAAAGGTTAGTTTTCTTTTGATTATCATACCATCGCTCAGAAAACTGTTATTTGACGAGTCATGTGACCTCTCCAAGCTTTAGTTTTCTCCTATATGAAATGTGGATGGTCATATTTTATATCATACATTTGCTTTGGTGATTAAGTGAACCAAAGCGCATAATACCCTGCCACAAAATAAATGTTTAATTAGATGTTTTTCCCTTTGAGCAAATGAATCAGTGCTCATCATTATTGCTGTAAATAAATAAACTTACTGACATAGGAATGAGAATGTCACTGAAATAAAAATAACATAATTGTTTACTTCACAGCAGGTTGATGGTTGGGGCAAGAAGGCATCTGCAGCGTGGGTCACTGGTAACCTGTCACAGTGACTGAACTGACACCAAGCCTTGCTCTGAAGCAGGTATTTTTATGCAGTTAACCTTCTCTGGGCTGGTGATTATGCAACATGTTTGTTCCCTGAGCACACGTTGTTCTCAGGCGGCCGGCATGGTCACTAAAAATCCTACCTGTTTTAGAATCTTCCTATTTGTAAATACCAGGCAATGTCACTAAAAAGCCTTACAGGCTGGGAAGAGGAACTGAACAAATCGTGGAGCAAAGATGCATCTCTTTTGCAGGTGGTACTTCTCCAGGGAACGACGTCCTTATCCGTGAGACCTTGAACTGAAGGCAAGCTCATCTCCCATCATTCACCCTTCAATTGCCTCACTCCTACAAACCTGCTCTTTAACTGCTTTTATAACTTCATCAACTTTTTCTGATCGTAAAATAGAATATATAGCAAGAATAAAGAATAAAGATCACTACTCATTCTACCCTCTCCCTACCTCCAAATAACAACATAACTTTGGTTGATATTTGATTATAGCCTTCCAGGATTTCCCCCCTATTTCTCTATATAGATGTATTAAGTGGTTTAAGAGCATGGACTGTGGAATAAGACTGCCTGGCTTAAATCCCAGCTGTGTCACTTATTAGCTATGGAGCCTAAGGGAAATTACTTTTAGCTTCTCTGCCTCAGTTTCTTCACCTATAAAATAGAAATATTCCTGGAGTATTGTGAGGATGGGTAATACATATAAAATGGTTAGAACAGTGCCCAGTAGGTACTCAATAAACGCTATCTAGATGTATAATTATATGTAAAAGTTGAATAAGGAACACTTAACTATGTGACTTAGGAAAGAGAAGAATGTCTCTACTTCACAGCTGATTTCCCCGAATAAATAGTCGGTACACAAGAAACATTTGTTCAATGAATGAGAGCATGAACCAATAAATGCATTGATAAAACATGCACGAGTGGATAAATGATGAGAATGGATCAATGGAGTGTAAATGCAGAGGAGCCCAGTGGAATATTTCTGGTTGAGGAGAATCTGTGGGTCTTGGTGATTTTTCTAGGAATATTTGTAAGACTTGCATTAGGCACTTGAGGCCTTCTTGGTGGGAAGAAGAGAAACCCACAGAATTACTCTGGATTGCAGGGGGAGGAAAGGAACTGAACTGTTTGGCGGGTCTGTAACTGACAGTGGAGCTCCTGGTCTCCTTTGTTGTCAGGTCTCCTCCTGCTGCTCAAACACCATGCTTACCTTTCTGCCGGGAGCGGAAGGTTCCATTCCTGAGTCTGGCACCTACTTCTCCACGTGCTTAGGAAGAAGCTCCTGATCAGCAAATGCTAGAACTCTTCTCTAAGTCCCAGAACCTCATTACCTGCTGTTTACTTGGGTTTATTTATAGACTTGAAGAAATAACAGAAGTCAGTCACTCACCATGAGGTTTCTGAAAAATCTCTTTAGAACTTCTCCAGGCAAAGTGCCCCATCTTACCTCCCAACTCAGAACAGGGAAGTCTAGCTGATAAGCAACTGTAAGCTCTTGGTGAAAGGCAGCACTCTGGAATGAACCAAATGTTAGTATTTTCCATGGTGGAGTTCTTAGAAGAGAGGAGTCTCAAGGGGGCTTGAAGAGGAGGTGTGAAGGGGTGTGTGTCCTGTAGACGCATGGTAGAACGGGCTGAGGGCCTGTCTGAGGCCTGGCACGACACAGGGTGGTTTCACACATGGCTCATGGTGAGGCCTGTTTTCCACCTTCGTCGAATGTCATTACATCACTCTTTTCCAGTTACAGGAAATTCAGTGAGTGCTGGCCGCAGTATTTCCCTGAGATCCAAAGCAAACAAATCCGCCTCTCCTCAGTCCTGGAGGCTGACGACATGTGAGGGAAAAGCCAATTCACAGTATCTTTCTGTTGGGCCTGAGCAGCTGAGGGTGAACCCGCTGGGCAGGCAGACAGTGGGCAGCTTTCTAAGCACATATGTGGCCAGAGAGCAGGGACGCACGTGCTCGTCTTTTTCTTTTTTTTTTTTTATAAGAGACATTATTTCAAGTCCATTTTTCTACTTGACAGACTATGAGGGCTGGAGTCCCAGCTCTCCTACTTACTAGCTGTTTGAGCTCAGGCAAGTCCCTTGAGCTTGCTAAGCCTCAGATTCTTCATCTGTAAAATGTGGCTCATAGAAGGACCAATCTTCATGGGAAACAGGAGCATTAAATGACAGCTTCCATGTGAAGTGCTTAGCACAGTGCTTGATGCATATTACATACTCAATAAGTGTTTTCTATTCTTGTTATCACCAGGTAAGATGATCAGTCCATATTATTTAGGATTTTTAGTGCCATTTCTCCCTCAAATGCAGTACACAGTACCTTTTTTTTTTTTTAAAGTAAAAGCTTTTTTAAGACAAAAAATCCACACTGTAATGGGCAGAAGCCACAAGCGAGTAGCTTGAACAACGTGTATAGAGTGAGTGCCATGTAACCACACCCATGTCAAGATGCGCAGCATCAGCAGCTCACGGAAGCCCACTTATGCTCCATTCACATGCACTATTCCCACCTTTCTGACCTTTGTCATGACAGATCAAGTCTTTAAATGAAATCAGTGTCCTAACCACCATCCAAATAAGGAGATAGAACATTTTCAGCAACCCAGATGAATTCCTATCTCACCCAAAGAAAACTGCTCTTTTCACTTCTATTACAATAAATTTTGGTCCTGAGTTTCTATAAATGGAATGATGCAGATGATATAGTATGCACACTTTGGTGTCTGGCTTCTTTTATTACACTTACTCAACCATATGCTTGTGAGATTCATCCATGTTGTCGTGTGGAGCAGACATTTCTTCTTGTTGCTATATATAATACTGCATTGTATAAATATTCCATATTTGTCTGTTTTATTGTCGATGAATATTTGTGTTGTTCCCAGCCTTTTGTTATTACAAATGATGCTGCTATGAACATTCTTGCACATATTTTTGGTGCATATATACACCTTCCTGTTATTTATATATTTAAGAGTGAAAGTGACTATATCATAATGTCCATATTCATTTACTTTTAGTAGGTAATGCCAGAGTTTCAACATTGTACCAATTTACATCACAGCAGTATGTGAGAGCTCCAGTCACTGTACATTCTCATCAACACTTGTGATTACAAGTTCCTTTTAAAAAATTTAGTTATTCTGGTGTGGTGGGTGCATTGCATTATCTCACTGTAGTTTTATTTGCATTTCCTTGATGAGTAAGATGTTAAGCTCTTATATTGACCAGTTTCATATCCTCTTTTGTGAAATAGCTTCTCAAATATTTTTGCCAATTTTTTCTATTGGATTATCTGACTGATTTAGGTGAATTTAAAATGTAAATATGTTCTGGATACACAAAATATGTAGATATTTGTAGGCAAATATTTTTTCCCACACTATAGGTTGTCTTTTCATTCTCTTGATAATATTTTTTGATGAGCAGAAGTTTTAAATTTTAGTATAGTTCAATTCATCAATCTTTTTCTTCTGTTCGGTACTTTTAATGTCTTATTTAAGAAAGTATTGCTTATCCTGATGTGATGAAAGTATTTTCCTATGTTATCTTTTCAAAGAGTATTGCTTTTCTCTTCATATCTGAAGTTGATTTTTATAAATTGTGTGAGGTGGGTTCAGTACTCTTTTTCCCTTATTTCTTTCTCATATGGGAATTCAATAGACTCAGCACTGTTTGTTACAAAGGCCTACTTTCCCTATTGCAGAGTAATAACACTATTGTCAGAAATTTGGTGACCACATATATGGGGGTCTTCTTGGGATTTTAATTAGAAAAAACTGTGCTTTTTACCCCCTTAAAATATTTAACTTATGGGCCAGGCAAAGTAATCCCAGCACTTTGGGAGGCTGAGGTGGGTAGATCACTTGAGGTCAGGAGTTTGAGACCAGCCTGAACAACATGGTGAAACCCCTTTTCTACTAAAATACAAAATTAGCCAGGTGTGGTGGTGCATGCCTGTAATCTCAGCTACTTGGGAGACTGAGGCAAAAGAACTGCTCGAACCTGGGAGACAGAATTTTCAGTGAACCGAGATCGCTCACTGCACTTCAGCCTGGGCGACACAGCAAAGCTTTGTCTCAAAAAAAAAAAAAAAAAGAAGAAGTTTAACTTATGATTTTGTGATGTTGGATACATAGATCCATCTCCCAAAAGCAACAACTTCTTCTGTTCACAAAAAAATTCAGGTTTGAGATGAACTCCCAAAGTTCTTACACTGAAATAATTTTTTTCTTTTCTTTTCTTTCTTTTTTTTTTTGAGACGGAGTCTCGCCCTGTGGCCCAGGCTGGAGTGCAGTGGCCGGATCTCAGCTCACTGCAAGGTCCGCCTCCTGGGTTTACACCATTCTCCTGCCTCAGCCTCCTGAGTAGCTGGGACTACAGGCGCCCGCCACCTCGCCTGGCTAGTTTTTTGTATTTTTTAGTAGAGACGGTGTTTCACTGTGTTAGCCAGGATGGTCTCGATCTCCTGACCTCGTGATCCGCCCGTCTCGGCCTCCCAAAGTGCTGGGATTACAGGCTTGAGCCACCGCACCCAGCCTTTCTTTTTCTTTTTACCACACTGTGGTGGACACTAATTTCAAAGGATAGAAGTACTAAGAAAGCAATTACAAGTTTGTATGTGCACCAGCAGGAATCAGTCCATAGTGCAGTGATTTCATACAATTTATGATTGGTAAATATTTTTGAAAACACATTATTTTCTACTCAAATGTAATTGGATACTACATTCAATATAATGAGCAATATCAACTGAGATTCTAACACTTAAGAGATAGTAAATATACGACATGATCCTCCTGTGATCATGGCAGACACTGCTAATTATGACATTCTCCACCATATATATGGTAAATATATGACATATGGGCCCCCATGCCTGCCTGTGATCATGGCAGACACTGCTAATTAATCATGACATTCTCTACTGTATAGCCCAGTAGTGGCCTCAGAATCCTTCTCAATGTAGAGCCCTAGGCATTCACTATCACCAGTTGATTAGATTTGTCACATAAAATGAAACCTACTTGCCATAATTAACTTAGAATTTCTGGCTGCATTCACCTCTACTATATCCTTAAAGCTCCTAGAATCCTGCCCCTTCCAACATAATCATCCTAAATTTTTCTCTGAATTGTCTGTATTATGTGAGCTGTGATTGAATCATTTAAAGTGGTATGAAAGGAGACAACTGGCTGGCTGGCTAGCTGCCTCCAGCGGGCCTGCTTGGGTAGGCAATTCCTTGGTGGGGTGAGCTCAGGACAGGACCTAAGCCTCACCTTTGCAGCTTATAAAGCTTCATTCAATGAGCTGTCCCTGAGTTTATCAGGCTACCAGGAGCAAACTTATAAAGAAATTAATAGGAGACAGATTTATAAATCAGAATGCTGACTGCCTGATTGGTAGTGGGGTCACAAAACTTTCCAATGGGTAGAATATTGGTTTCTACTACTCAGGAGAGCCACTCTCTTATATAGAGCTACCTGAAAAACTGAATTAGTAATTGGAGGTTTAGTGGTTCAGAGTACAGACTCTGCACTAGGACCTCAGAGTCTAGGTCATGGTGATTTTAGGCAAGTTGCCTTTAGCTTCTAAATCTCAGTTTTCTCATCTTTACATTGGGAGAGGGGGTGATAGTAATTACTTCTGAGGATTCAGTGCACAAATGCATATATATCATTTAATAGCTTAGGATCAGGCATGTAGTAAGCAGTTAATAAATGTTACACAGTACAAAGGGAATGGGATATTTTTAAGGACTGTTTGTCCAGACTATGGAAAATCTTTGAACTCCTTTACTCCTTCTTTTTTTTTTGAGACGGAGTCTTGTTCTGTTGCCCAGGCTGGAGTGCAGTGACTCCGCTCACTGCAACCTTCGCCTCCCGAATTCAAGTGATTCTCCTGCCTCCGCCTCCTCAGTAGCGGGAACTACAGGTGCGTACCATCATGCCTGGCTAATTTTTTGTATTTTTTAGCACAGATGGGGTTTGATCGTGTTAGTCAGGATGGTCTCGATCTCCTAACCTCGTGATCCATCCACCTTGGCATCCCAAAGTGCTGAGATTACAGGCGTGAGCCACTGCACCAGGCCTGCTCCTTCTTAGAAACAAAAATAAGTCAGTTCATTTGATAAAGTATCTGTCACACTTTCTTTCTGTTGGATAGTTTTGGATGAATAAAAATTATTAAACACAAAATCCCCATTCACTAGATTTCATGCTAATTTCCGTCACCTTCCAAAACCAGTCACCATTAGATTAGATAAAATTAAAGGACTAGGTTTTACCATTTATATTGGTCATGTTCTCATACTGAGCATAAAAGCTAGCCACCTTGCTTGGACAACAGGCAGAGAGATAATTTGGTCTTTTGATTGGCCTCGGGAGATCTCCTGTTTCCTTGATAAAGACTTGTGAGAGGCAAGGAAGAAGATCGATGTGCAGGTGAGGGTATTTTTATTGTAATTTTACTGGAGGTGGGGTAAGGAGGAAGATGAGTATGTTTCCTGAATGGCTACTGTATGGCACAAGTACTTCCCATGTGCTACTTCACTTAATCTTCATAACAGCCCTATAACACTGATATCTTTATGCTTTATGGGCAATATCCAGAAGGTGAATAATTACCCGAAGATCCCACAGCCAGCAGGTGGTGGATTTGAACGTTTGAGGAACTTGAACCCAGAGCCATCTGATGTCGGAGTTCATGTTCTCTGAACTCATGACACCTTACTGGCTACTTTTAGCTGAATTTTCAGAGGTTGACATTTCTTCTCACCTCATATGGAAGATTATAGTTTGCAGACTCTATTAGTGTGATTACAAAATCTTTGTCCATTTATATAAGTATGAGAAGATAGACATCAGTGAGGAGATCTAGAAGAATAATACCCAGTGGGAGGGAGAAATTGTTTAAACCAGTGGTTCATAGTCTTGAGTGTGTATCAGATTCAAATAGAGGGCTGCCTAACACACAGATGGCTGGGCCCCACCTTGAGTGATTCAGTGGGTCTGAGGTGGGACCTGAGAATATGCATTTCTGACAAACTCACAGAATTTTGACAAATTCATATATGTGAATATATTCACAAATATATATATAATTAACTTACACAATCACAAGGTCCCACATTAGGCTGTCTACATGCTGAGGAGGAAGGAGAGCTAGTCTGAGTCCCAAAACTGAAGAACTTGGGGTCCGATGTTCGAGGGCAGGAAGCATCCAGCATGGGAGAAAGATGTAGGCTGGGAGTCTAAGCCAGTCTCTCTGTTTCCATGTTTTTCTGCCTGCTTTATATTCACCAGCAGCTGATTAGATGGTGCCTACCAGAAAGGGTGGGTCTGCCTTCCCCAGCCCACTGACTCAAATGTGAATCTCCTTTGGCAATACCCTCACAGACACACCCAGGAACAATACTTGCATCCTTCAATCCAATCAAAGTGACACTCAGTATTAACCATCACAATGCTGATGCTGCTGGTCCAGGGACCACACTTTGAGAAACACTGGGTGATTTAAACAGGGGAGAGAGAAACAGGAGGGAGTAAGAGTGGAAAAGACAGTGGGCTAGAGGGTTAAATATCCACTAAAAGCTGTATTCTCCTATGGCCACATATCCTGTTTTACAGGATTTATGCTCTTGTCTATCACTTCCAGCATCACTCCAGTGTACCCATTGATTCTGGGAGCGGTAGAGATGTGGTTGGACAGGGTAAGGACAATGAGGGTTGAGTAGTAGAGAAGGAGTGAGGTGGTTGTGAACTGGGTGAATTAGATGGCAGCTCTGTTACCTACCAGCATCCAGATTGCCCTTTCCTGAGGGAGAACTGACTCTGGCCAGGCCCTATGCAGGAAGGGGTGGGCTAGAATTAGAGCAGTAGCAGGCAGCAGATCCTCTTGGGCCATTCCAGAGTGAAGAGTGTGGGCAGCCAGGCCTCTAATGGGGAAGGTTCAAACCACAGAATTGGCTCTTGAGTTACTCCCTCATGTTTCTGTACTGATATTTGAACCAGACCAAGCCACAGTTTTCCTATCAAACTGCTCCCCACGCACCCCTCTGTTTCCACCAAATTGCAAAATAGAAGAAAAATTGAAGAGGAGACTCTTTGGACCCTTGCCATGGTAGACTTGGAAACTCACCTGGGGAAAAGGAGCATGAAAAGGTTAAGCAACTTGCTTTACTGCTTACTACCCAATATTGGACTTCAGGTTTGGAATTTGGTTTGAGGTAGATAGGGAAAAATATTTCCTTCTTAACTGATTGTTCTTGGGCAAACAAGAATGTCAACGAACCTGAGAAAAAAGCTTTATCTACAGTTATTTTCCTCAGTGGAGGTGTTTGTTTTGTATCTCTCTAGCTTCATATGTGGCTTTAGGTGAAAATAATAGTGATTAATCTCAGACATTGTTGGCTTTTACTGAGCAATAGGTTTGAAAGATTCCTGAGAGGCCTGTTTTCTTGGCCTTGAAGGAGAAATGTTATGTTAGATGTTTCTAGTCATTTTGAGAGGCAGTGTGATAGTAATTTATGTTTAGCATACATTTCTTGAGCACCTACTATGTGCCAGGTACTGGTGGGTGCCAGTAGTAGCAATAGTGAAAAGATCATTGGACCCAAAGTGTTAAGACCAGGTTTGAATCTTAGCTGTGTGCTTCCTAGCTGTATGTCACTTTGCTTTTCTGAATTTAAATTCTATCTATAAAATGGGTGTATGCTCAGCACACAGGGGTGCTGCAAAATGGCTTTGAAAATCATAAAGAGCCACGTGAGTACAAGGTGGCAATATTGTAGCATTTGAGCTACCTTCTCTTGGCATTATACAGTCGGACATTATTGTGTGGCCTGGGATTAGCACAGTGCTTGGCACATAGAGGTACTCAATAGCCACTTGTAGAAGGAAGGAAAGAGGTAAGAGGCGAGGAAGGGAGGTTTGAGTAGGTCCTCAGCAGTTGCACTTCAGTTTCAGTTCTTCCAGAGCAAAGGTCCCTGATAAAGTGGTAAACTATCTGTGGTTAGGTGAGAGCTGAATTGTACTGGCGGCGATTCATTCAGGGTCAGGCTAAGCACTAACCTGCATTCTCTTGTCCATTGATCATTGATCCTTGAATGCAGACTTTGGTTCTAAGGTGAAATCTCCTCTGAAACATAAACACCCTACTTTCACTCTGCCCATCTCATTGGTTTGTTTGGGGAACTAGATAGTAGATGTAATTGTGCCTTGAAAATTGTGAAGTGTGATACAGAAAAGACATTTTCTTCTATTTTTCTACACACCTATCTCACACTAAGTTTTCAACAAAAGGCTTAAAGGGAGGTCTCATATTTATTTTCATGGCTTGGTATGGTCCTGCTTTCTCATGAACTTGGGGAACTACTGTGGGAAGTTGAAAACAAGGTATTTTAAGTAAGAAGAAAATAACTTTTTTGAACACCTTTAACAGGAATCCCACAGTGAAAACAATAGGTGGTAAGAGAAGTGAGTAAGAATCTTGTTGTAAAGGGAGAGAAAAGAACTAATGATCAGCAGCTAGCAAGGAAGGCAGGAAGGAGAACTGGCAACGGATGGTCAGGAGTTCATGGTGGATGGTGGAACTGCTCAGAGAAAACATCTGCGGACGCAGCCACAGACTGATGTTCCCTGGGTGGAGGTGGCCTGGTCCACACGAGGTCCAGGCTCTCCTCACTTTCTCCAGTGGTAGCAATTACTGATCAAGGACCTCTGCCTTGCTAACTAAAAGCTGAAATACGCCCTAGTTCTGTGCGTGAACCTCCACAGGAGGTTGCCCTTCATATATCTACGGGGGCCAGGCAAGATGTATAAACAAGTGAAGTTTGCAGGAAAAATAGACAGGGAGTTCTGAGAACTGGGCAAACTCAAGAACACATGCGTGGGCTGCAGGCAGCCGTGGATCCAGTTCATTAAAGCCATCTGGAATACGATCCAGTTTTTCTAGATCATCAACTTTTTAAGAAAAGGAAGAAATCTGTATTTGTAAAATGAAACCTTCCAATCTTAAATGTTAAATATACTGTGTGGGACTGGCAAACTATCTCCCTGATTTACTTGTTTGCCATCTCTGGTGTAAATCCTCATGTGCATCTCAAACATGCTTTTATTAATTTGTGTGAATTTCTCATAAGAACCATAAGCACAAGCCCTACATATTCACCATCTCAGAGCACCCTGACCTCTTCCCTCTTAGAATAGTTACTGTACATCTGGTTGGGACACAGGCAACACAGTGCAGTGGTTATGAGCTTGGGGTCTAGAGTTAGACAGCTCTGGGCTCGAATTGCTGCTTTAGCTTTTCCCAGGTGTATGACCCTAAATCGGACATTTACAGTTTCTTTTTTCCAGAAAAAATACTTATTGAGAGCAACCATCATACCAGCACTACCTTAGGCCTTCTGGGAATATGGTTGTGAACAAGTTAGGATGTCTATTCTGGAGGGATTAATAACATGACACATTCTGGATCATAATAACATAGCTTAATGGCACTGAAAATGAGCACATCAGAATACACCGTAAATAACACCAACCACTAATGCTTACATTTAAAAGTAATAGCAGCATCTAAAATAACCTTTAAAATAAAAAAAGTGATTTTCGACATGTACTTAGCTATGCTTTTTTTTCTTCAGACAATAGCAGGGATGACATATGTTAGAATCTAAAATATATCAGTTTAGGCTTTTAGAAGAACAGTCATGCGTCACTCCGTGCCATTTGTTTTTTTTTTTTTGGCAGATGAGGATAATAGCACCTTCTCTATTGATTTTAAACCATTACTGTAAGCATTGAATATTATTGACATCATAAAGAACAGCACCCTTGCAGGATTTATTTTATGAGCAAAACAATATTTAAGATTTGCCTCTTTCTCTTAAAGTATAGCAAGATTGAAGAAATAACCAGTGCTAGGTATTGCAGAGGCAGACAGAATCACTATTCTTCAGGGGCTCTTCAGTTATAGTTAGTCTCTCTTGCATTTGCTTGTGTATCTTTATAATGCCAGGAGCAAGGGGGTATACAAAAAAATCGCAAATTGATATGTGTAGAAGATGTTGACAGGGATCCATTGTTACTGTAGGGTACAATGCACTCTGTGTTTTGATGTAGTGGTCGGAGTCAATAACTCTCAGCCTTACTAGAGAAGCTGTGAGCAACTGCTTTTTTATCCAGAACTTAACCTTTGTGAGCCCTGGATTTCTAATCTGACATGGAGCTAATTATCCTTTGTTTTTCTAAAGGGTTTTGTGAGGATTAAATGAAATATATATAAACTACTTGTGGCCATTCGTGTCACATAGCAAACACTGAATAAATGTTAAATATTCTCATTATTGTTAATAGCAGTTAAGTAATTGGGTTTTCAAGCAATTTAGTTTAATCTCACTGTTATTCTCCTTTGAAGCAGCAGCTCTGAGACTTCCAGTTTATATCCCACAGAGTCCGGGGCCCAGCACAGGTCCTCAAATGCTGGATGATGACATTTGCACCACCACGGTCATCACCATTATTATTACCATTGTGTCTGTTATCGTCACCATCATCGTCACCACTAGGGCTATTGTTTACTGAGTACCATCATGTCCCAGTTCCTGTGTTGCTTCCATATTCGTTCTGTTTATATTCTCACAGCAACCCTATGAATTTAGGAATTATTTCCTCCTCTCCCCACTTTACAAATGAGGATGATGAGGCTCTCAGAAATTAAACACCCAGCTCAAGGCCACCACTAAAGAACATCAGAGACAGAATTCAGACTCAGACCTGTCTGACCACAAAGGCTGAGCTATTTTCCTTACATCACGCTCCAGATCCATTTGGGAAATGGAGGTGGTGGGAGTTACAGATTACGTAACTGGTCTTGGATAGCTTGGCGTTCTGAGGTGCGTGTCCCTTTGCATTTTGGTACACTGCTATCATTTTGTCTCTTTCAGATGGCTGATAGCAGTTTATTTATAACTGAGAACTGACAGTTTGTTTATCCAAATAGCTCTTTGAAAGGTTCCAATTATGGTTCCGCCACATCTCTGAAGGCTAGTGGTGGAAAGGCAAAGTGATGCTATCTGTGCTGCCTGCTTAGGTACAAAACACAAGAAAATACCATTCTTTGACAGGAGGCCCTGACTGGGGCAGAGACAGCCATGTCCCGAGAGAGATCAGCACTAAACAGACCTTCAGAATGGATGCTGACTACCCTCCAGTTCATGTCTTCAGTTGTAATTAATTCTCCTAGGCAGGTCCATGTGTCACAGATACAACTAGGAAGTCCTCTGTCTTGTGTGACTTCCAGAAGGTGGTTTCTTCCCAGCCTTGATTTACAATCTCAGCCATGTGGATATAGCTTCCCTTCTCACTCTGCCTACCATCAAAGCGAGATAGTTAATCCTCAGTGGCCTTTCAGTCCTTAGTCCTTCGTGATGGAGCAGCTCCTGTGAGCAAGACCCTATGCTTAGAATCAGAGAGACACTAAAGAGAGATTCAGAACCTTTAACATGTTGGAGGAAGAAATGAGATCAAATTTGTAAATTTGTAAACTTGATATTTGGGTGCCCATTGTTCCAGCGTGATTCTGTACTTTTGAGTGACTCAGCATGGAAGTGAAAGAACTTACTCAGCAGAGGCAGCGTAGCATAGAGAGAAGCTTGTCAAACATCTTCTGCCACAAACTTGCTATGTAAGCTTGGGATCACTGCTTCATCTGGAGTCAGATTGTCTGGATTCACTTCCCAGCCTTGCCACATATGGGCTGTGTGACTTGAGCAGGCTGGTTAATTCCTCTGTTTCTCAACTTTATTATCTGTAAAATGGGGATAACTTTCTCACATAACTGTTATGAGAATTTAAAAAGATAATGCATGTAAAGTGCACTATGTGCCTGGCATATAGTACCGAGTGTTAGCTGTAAAAATAATAATAAAAAAGAATAAGTGTTACTAATATTATTAGTATGTTTCAGGGCTCAGTGCTAATCTTGCTTTTTTATAGCTGTGCTCACTCTGTGATGACTTCATCCTCTTATGACTTTAAATACCATCTCCAAATTTGTAGTTCAAGCATCAACTCCTCTCCTGAGCTTCACACACACACATGCATTTCCATATGTATCTATGTATGTATATGTATTTATATATTTTTTGCATAGACATTTAATGGGCCTCTGAAACTCTACAAGTCTCTTACTTAACTCCTGTTTATCCCCCTACTCCACCGAACCTCCTCCTCTCCCAAGCTCAGTAATGTCAGCTCCATCTCTCCTAATGTTCAGGTCAACAAGCTTGGGGTCACCCTTGACTCCTCTGTCTCACTGCCCTCTAGCTACTCCGTTGGCAGATCTTGTCGGTCCTATGTTCACACATATCCAGAATCTGATGGCTTCTCACTACCTCCCCCACTTCCATGCTGGCCCCAGCCATTGTCCTCCCTCCCCAGAATGACTCCAACAGCCTCCTCCCTGGTTTCCCTTCTCCCCTGGCCTCCTTCAATCTTTTCTTGCACAGTCGCCAGATTGATCTTGTTAAAATATACATCAGATCATGTCACTACTCTGCTCAGTACCCTGCAATGGCTTCCTATCACCCTGAAAATGAAGTGTAATGTTCTGCTAAGCCTGCAAGTCTCTTCATCCCTGGCCCACAGCTGGTCTGGTGATTTCATCTCCTATCATCCCAACCCTCTCTCACTGAGCTCAGCACCAAGCATGCTCCCCTCGTGGCTCTTCACTTCCTTTCCCTTCAACCTGGAATGCTCTTGCTTTGGAAGTTCACATGGCCTGTCCCTTATCTCCTTCAAGTCCCTGTTCAAATGTGCCAACCAGAGTGGTCTTCCATGTCTACCATATGAAGGATACTTTCATCTCTTGCCCTCCTCTACTGTCTTATTTTGCCTTATTTTTTAAATAGCACATATTCCCTTCTCACCTAGCATATGTTTTTTGTTATTGATATTTATTGCCTCTCTAGAACATAAGCTCCATGAGAGCAGAATATTATTTTGTTCACTATTGCATTCTCATCATTAGAACAGTGCCTAGTACTTAGTAGGCAATCAAGCAAATATTGTGTCCTTATGAATGAAAGGAACGAAGGAAGACGACTCCTCATGAGCCCACTTTTTCCTATCTCTAAAGTACAGTGACTGAGTTAGAGGCTTTGTAAAAGGTCCCTTCCAGCTTAAAAACTTTATAACTCTGTGAGGTCCACTGAATTCTCATGCATTGGATTCAGCTCACATCTCTTAGCAAGGCCAGTTCACTCAGAAGGCAAGAGTGCTTCTTCACAATAAATTAAGCCATTTACCACTCCCTGCCAACACCAAAAATCTCATGAACAGAATTAGATTGTCTAAAAAGATCATCTTCAGCAAATTTCAAACCTGCTCACTCTTAACCCCAGCACTGCCTATTTTTCATGTGCCCACTGCAACTATCCCTTCCCTGGGCCATCCACCCCCACTGCCTTTCTCTGTGCCTCAGGAGGCTGATCCGTGGACTGCTTCTCCTGGGCTCTTTCACCTGCCAGCTTTGCTGGCTGGGTTTGGCCAATGGAAGCAGGAAATTCAGGACAGGAAGAGAGGGGCCGGAGTGTTTTGTCCCTACTCCCTCTCTGTCTTTCCACTGCCATCTGGCCATGAGCTGTGAGCCTAGATCCAGCCAGGCAGCCCTCGCTTCTCAGCTCCAGCTCCCACAGGGCTCCCACAACACTCTTTCCTCCCCTTTCTTGTTAGCTTAAGAGGTGGAAATGTCTTTTGGCTGTTGCTGGCCCCTGAAGCTCCAGCATTCCTCATTGGCTTCATTTACCCTGTTGATAATTCCTTCATTAAAGTCTCTTCAGTTAGACTCCATGCATGGAATTCTGTTTTCTGTATACCAGGATATTTACAGGATATTAATTAAGTGGTGAGTGAGTCTATTTCCTTTGTACTTTAAAAGGTGTATAAAGGTTGGGTGTGGTGGCTCACGCCTACAATCCCAGAACTTTGGGAAGCTGAAGTGGGGAAATTGCTTGAACCCAGGAGTTTGGGACCAGCCTGAGCAATGTAATGAGCCCTCATCTCTACAAAAAAATCAAAAAAATTAGCCTGGCATGGTGGTGTGCTCCTGTTGTCCCAGCTACTTGAGAGGCTGAGGCTGGAGGATCACTTGAGCCCAGGAGTTTGAGGCTGCAGTAAGCTATGATAGTGCCACTGCGCTCCAGCCTGGGCAACAGTGAGACCTTGTTTCAAAAAACAAAACAAAACAAACAACAACAACAACAACAACAAAAATGGAAAAACAGACATAAAACTTGAACTATGTAGGATTTTCTGAGTAAACACTTGAGACTGTGTGTTGGCTATACATTTGTTTAGAGCTAGACATAGAGATCTTTCTTTTTTTCTTTTTTTTTTTTTTGAGATGGAGTCTCGCTCTGTCGCCCAGGCTGGAGTGCAGTGGCTGGATCTCAGCTCACTGCAAGCTCCGCCTCCCGGGTTTACGCCATTCTCCTGCCTCAGCCTCCGGGTAGCTGGGACTACAGGCGCCCGCCACCACGCCCGGCTAGTTTTTTGTATTTTTTAGTAGAGACGGGGTTTCACTGTGTTAGCCAGGATGGTCTCGATCTCCTGACCTCGTGATCCGCCCGTCTCGGCCTCCCAAAGTGCTGGGATTACAGGCTTGAGCCACCACGCCCGGCCGACATAGAGATCTTTCATAATCTGGGGAGAAATCAGTAAGTCTTTTTCACTTGGTTCAATTCCCAGACCCATGAAACAAGGACTTCTTGGGGAAACTCATGGGTTGACACACAGTGGAAGTTCCACTGATACATACTTTAGAGTGGGGGTAGAAAAATCTGGCTGAGTATTATTTAATTTGAATATTCTTACTGCCCAAAGGAAATGCTGTACTCATCCTCTGTATGGTACAGGTATGAAAAAATCCCTCTGCATGCCTTTCTTGGAAGAAGAGCTTCAAATTCTTTTTCTTTTTTCAGAACAGTTCTGCACATTCTTGAAGAAACAAGCCTTAAATCCAGAGAGCTGGGTGACAGGGCAGTGGCAGAGTGCCAGGAAACATATTACCATGTGTGCTAACCCTGTTTAAGAAAACAGATCATTTTAAACTTAAGCAGGTTACATAAAAAATGAAGTGAAGTATGACCGAGGGGCCCTTGCAGAGAGACTGTAAAATGAGACTTTAATACAAGCCAAAAAAAAAAAAAAAAAAAAAAAAAAAAAAAAAAAGGAAAGAATATAAATACATGGGGAGGGACAAAAGAGTTAAAGGAAAAGCCAAGTTAATAATAAAGTAAACTATTGTATTCCTTTACCTCTGTACTTTTGTTAGGGATAGAAACATATCACTGACAAAATATATATATCTTTAAAAATAAAAATTTTCAGCTAATTTGGGCTATCCAGCCATCACCACAATAAAGAATGAGCTAGATTTCCTCATATTGTGAAGGGCACTAAATTCACAGATGTGAAGTTGTGGATAGGAAAGGTTTTATAAACTGCAAGGTAGCAGTGATTTGTGTGTGTTTATTTCACCTTTGTAGGATACTGAACTTGTGCATTCTTCAAAGTATGAAGGATTTGAGTTGACTAAATAGTAAGCCCTCTCATTCCTACTGGAGAGAGGAGAAAGGAGAGCAGAGGCTCAAAACTGGGATGAATGCCTGATGACGGGAGAGTTGCTCTCTCAGCCAGATCCTTTGATTCGCCAGCTGCTGAAGCACCAATCAGAGCTCTTAGCTGCAGCTCACAAGAGATCTGTGACTTAAGACCTGGCTCGGACATGCATACTTTCAATAGAGCCCTAAGAGAAGCCTGTATTCTGAGATGAACTCCTTGTCTCCCTCTAGTTCCATAAGCAGGGCCATTTGAGAATCTTTCTGAATCTTCTGAATCTACTGTAGCTCACTAGGTCCCTCCTTTGCACGACGGCCCATATGCCTAGGACACAGTGCTAAGGGGTTTCCTCTCCCGCAGTCTGGTAGTCCATCTTTTACTAGCAAATAAAAGCTACGTGACACATTGTGTTTATTCTTTATTTTCTCTTACGAGTTAATATAATTCATCATGTTTCTCTTTTTGGCTCTGTGGACAGAAATCTTAGCAAATGCAGTAACATTCTCTCTCTCTCTCTGTGTGTGTATGTGTGTGTGTGTGTGTTTCAACAGCAAAACTTCTTCAGTGCAAACTCTATACAGGAGTTTGATATATAAAAGATCTAACAGGCCAGGCGCGGTGGCTCACACCTGTAATCCCGGCACTTTGGGAGGCTGAGGCAGGTGGATCACGAGGTCAGGAGATCGAGACCAGGCTGGCCAATATGGTGAAACCCCGTCTCTGCTAAAAATACAAAAAAATTAGCTGGGCGTGGTGGACCCTAGATTGCACCACTGCACTCCAGCCTGGGCAACAGAGCAAGACTCTATCTCAAAAAAAAAAAAAAAAAAAAAAAAAGAAAAGAGATCTAACAAGGTGCTATTATGAGTGGCACAGAAACAGAAAAGCCTATAAGTTTGGCCCCTTCTCACTGTCCATCTTCCTTGGTAGGCTCTAAGTCACCTCTAAATCCCCTTAGGGCAGGGAGGATTTCTCAAACAAACAAGATCCAGAAATCACACACCACAAAAGAAAAGATCGATACATGTACTATGTTAAATCAGTTGCTATATATATATTTTAAATGGCACCCTAAGTGAAATTAAATAAATAAGCAATCAACCGGGAGAAGATAGTTGCAACTATTGTAACAACAAAGAAATTTGTTTATGGATCATACAATGAATTGCAAATGAACCAGAAAAGACAAAACTTGCAGTTTAAGAAAATGGAGAAAAGATATAAACAATTTCCAATAGTGGGAAACTGACCAGTAAAGATAGGAAAAGATGGTCAACCTTACTAGTAATTAGGAAAGTATAATTAAATGCATGAGTTTGGACATATCAGACAGGGAAATGTTTTCGAAGTCTGACCGTACCTATATGAGGATGTGGCGAAACTGACATGCTCCTGATGGGTTTGTGAACTGGTTAACATGTTGGTTCCCATTTACAACACCCCACTTTCTGAAAGCCTTTCTGCAGGAGTATGTGAGGTATATAAATAATAGAAAGCTACTTGGTAGCCCTTCATGTTTCTTATCATCAGCATACACCCAATTTATGATCTCACAGTGCTATAGACCAGAAGTCCAGGAGGCTGGACTGCTTTCTCTGCTCTGAGGTACATAGGTCAAAATCAAGAGGTAGGCTGTATTAGTCTGTTCTCATGCTGCTAATAAAGATATACTCGAGACTGGGTAATTTATAAAGAAAAAGAGGTTTAATGGGCTCACAATTCCACCTGCCTGGGGAGGCCTCACCATCACGGCAGAAGGTAAAGACATGTCTTACATGGCCACAGGCAAGAGAGAATGAGAGCCAAGCAAAAGGGGGAACCCCTTATAAAACCACCAGATCTTGTGAGACTTATTCACTACCATGAGAACAGTATGGGGGAAATGGCCCCCATGATTCAATTGTCTCCTCCCAGGTGCCTCCCAAAACATGTGGGAATTATGGGAGCTACAATTCAAGATGAGATTTGGGTGGGGACACAGCGAAACCATATCTTCGGCCTCCCCAAGGTCTAGGCGGAATCCACTTTCGGAATCATTCATGTTTCTGGCAGGGTTCAGTTGCATGTGTATGACGCTTTGGTCTTGTTTTCTTGCTAGTTTTCTGGTCAGGGTTGTTCTTCACTTTCTGGGGTTTCCCATATTCCTTGGCTCATTGCCCCTTCATTTCCAAAGCCAGCAACAGTGGGCCGAGTCCCTCACACACTTCGTGTCTTTCCTGCCTCTTCTAACTGACTCTTCTGCCTCTTCCGCCTGCAAGGGCTTAGGTGATTACACTGGGCTCACTCTGATAATCCAGGATCATCTTCCCATCCCAAGGACTGTGACTTTAATCACATTTGCAAAGACTCCTTTTGACATGTCAAGTAACATATTCCTAGATTCCAGGAATAGGATGTAGACATCCTTTGGGTGCTGTTACTTTCCCTGCCATGCCTCTTATTCAACGATTTTGGGAATAATAACAACACAACAAAAATGATTAAGATAATAAGGCCAGTGTTACAGGTGACAAAATGGAGGTCTAGTAAATCCTGGTTCCAAGATAAATATTAGGCAGCCTGACTCCAGAGCCCACACTCTTAATGACGATGCCACTGCAAAAGTGCCTGGCCTAGAAATTCTAGATTTGTAGAGATGACAGATTACTGTGTGGTTCTGATTCCCATGATCCCTTGTGAATTTTCCTGCAGTGCTCTAATATGGGAATGATGTTATGGGAGGTCTAGAGAGATGGGGTTTGAAAGTTCTTTCCAGTTGAAGAGTAAATATGGATCTTTTTATTCACGTATTAGTGACACAGTCATGCCTCTTTTGTATACGGATCTTATGATCTATACATATGAATCCCATGGTAGTGGCATGCATCTTATGATAGTGACAAAGTCATGGGTCTTATGTATGCCACATATACATGTATTATGGGATGTAGGTAGAATCAAATATAAAACTAACCATCATAGGAAATGGTCATGATTTATAAAGTGAAAACGGTTTATTACAGCACAGAAATAAGTTAGTATTTATTGAGCACCTAGAAATTACCAGGCACTGCATTAGGCACCTGTGGTATAAAGTAAATAAAACAGATCAAAAGAAAAAAAACAAAACCCACAAGGGCTTACATTCTAGAGGTCGGTGGGAGACTGACAATAAGCAGCATGCATTATCGAATCAGGAATTATATAATAAGTTAGAAAGTGGTAAATGCTTTGGAAAAAAATAGAATAGGATAAAGAAGATCAGCAGTGGTGGAGGGAGGGCAGACTGCAGTTTTAAGTGGGGTTCTCAGGTGGGATTCATTGAGAAGTTGACATCAAGTAAAGACTTGCAGCAGGTAAGGGTTGTCATGCAGATGTCTGGGGAATATTCCAGGCAAGGAGAATATTCTAGGCAAAGGCAATAATCCAGGCCAAAGGATATCCAGTGCAAAGGCCTCAAGGTAGGAGCATGCCTGGTCTGCTTGAGGGGAGCAAGAAGGTCAGGGTGGCTGCAGGGTAATGAAAGAGGGGAACACAGAAGGAGAGGAGTCAGAGAGTAATGAGAGTCAAATTATGTGGACCTTGGCTTTTACCCTGAGTGAGTCATTGGAGTTCCATGATCTGATCATGTTTTATGTAGATTGGTGTGGCTGTTGTGTTGAGAATGGGCTACAGGGGTAAGGGTGGAAGCAGGTTGGCCACTAATCCTGGTGAGGTCTGCATCAGGTAGTAATTACTGGAGAGGCTGGACTCTGGCTCTATTTTCAAGATACGGATATGCTGATAGACTGGTTAGAGTCTTGAGCAAAAGAGAAGTTTTGGGTTCCATTCGCTGAGATGGCAAGGACTAAGGTAAAGGTATAACAGGTTTCATAGGGATGGGAATGAGGGGAGGGAAAAAATAAGAGTTCATCTGGATATATTGAGTTTTAAAATGTTTATTAGACATTCAAGTGGAGGTGTTAGGTTTGCCATCAGCTATGAGTCTGGGGTCCAGGAGAGAGGTCTGGGCTGGAGATAGAATACTTGGAGTTGTCAACATAGGATTAAATTCATGAGATGAATGAGATCACCAGTGGAGTAAAATGAAGACTGATGGAGCCCCTGGGGCACTCCAGCTTTGTACGAGAGAAGAGGAGGAACAGCAAAGGAGACTGGGAGGAGAGCTGGGGAGGGAGGAGGAAAACCAAGAGGGAATGCTGTGCTACAAATCGACATCAAAGTGAGAAGTGACCATTGAGTTTAGTAATCTGGAGGCACAGGTGACCCTTACCAGAGCATTTTTGCTGGGGACGGGGAGTAGGGGAAATCTGGCTGGACTGGACTGAAGATATCATGGGAGGGGAGGAATTGGAGTCTCTGAGTGTAACTCTTAGTATTGTGAAGGAGAGCAGAGAAATGGGGAAGAGCTGTGGAGGATGTGGAGTTTATTATTATTATTATTTAAGATAGGAGAAATAGCATCATGTTTGTTTGCTGATAAGAATGATCCATTAAAGAGGGGGAAGTTCTGATAATGTACGAGAAGGAGGCAGAATGCTGAAGTGTTGTCTTTGATTGGCTAGAGGGAATTGGGTCAAGTGCACATAAGAGGAAGAATTGGCTTTAGAGCGAAACACAGTATAGGAGTGCTGCCCATCAGGGAGGCTGAGGGAAATGAACTCTTAAGTACCTCTTACATTTCCTGGTCAAAGAAAGGCAATTCTCTTATCCTGTGGTCATTGCAGCAGCTGGAGCTTTCAATATCTGGGAGGCTGGATTCTTTAGTTGACCTCAACATTGGTTTTCTAGCACCAAGTTACCCTAGAGCTTTCTGTTTGTTTTTGTTTTTTGGCAAGTAAGTTCAATCAGCAGGTTGGAATAGTGAAGCTCACTGGACAATGCAGCTTATTCCCTTACAAACCTGGGGCTGAATTATTAATAATACAGAACAGGTATGCACTTAAAGTCCCGCCAGCAAAACAAGGGCTCTAAAAAGGGAGGGAGAGGAGAGAATAATTCAGTTAATGAAACAGATTCTGAATTTTGCCACCTGTAAAAGCCAGAGTGAAATTACTTTCATTTCTGTATGCACATACATTTTCTGTTTTACAGTTAAGCATTGTTTTCAGTTACAGAGAGGAGAGCACCATCAACTGTCAATGCTTATGGTGTCTAAACATCATAACCCAGCCCAGTTTAGGTCAGTTTCCTTCGAGTAGAAGAAATCCTGATCCATGACCAGAGATTATACCCTAGACTATACAAACAGATCTCTTGCACGTGCCTGTCTCAAGGGGGATTGAGAAAGAGCATCCGCAGCTCAGCGATGACTCGTCATCTCTCAGTGAATAATAAAGGAAATGCACATCCTATAATAGTGGACGAGAGTCTCACCTCTTCATGTGACAAATGACACACGTTCAGTCTAAATAAAGCTCTTTACTTTATGAAATACAATTGCACCAAAGCCTTATGCAGCTCCAGGTCTGCCCCACATTTCTCCACAGGCAAATGACATTTAAGTCCATGGATGGGTGCCTTTTCTTGCTGTTCACATAGGAAACATATCATTCCCTATTTGACTCTCTTAAGTTACTTCACTTGATCACATATTCAAGCATTTGTGGTCTTTTTTTTTCTAAAAATTATATTCTCCAGAAAAGGGATGGTGATCTTGCCTTTCCCTTATGCCAGACTTTGAGGAGATGAAAACCAGCTGTAGGAAAGAGGGGGGTAAACATCAGGATATCAACAGAAAGAGGAAGAATAGAGGGGACAGTCAGGTGATCCCGGAGACTGGAAGTAAATTCAGTTCACATTCACCACATGCCACAGCAACAAAGATAACACACTTCCTGGTTTGAGTAGCTTACGCCTTAGAGCAGAGGTTCTCCATCTTTTGAGTCATACCTGATAGATAATATTTCATATGTTCAACCCACTCGCATTACTAATAAGGATGCTTCTGGACTGTGGCACTCAGTGATGAAATACTCAGTGATGAAATACTGTGGCACAAGTGATGTGCATATTGTACACAGTTCTGAGCTCACAAACTACAAATCCTCCCCTATCCCTATGTTCCTCTGTTACACATGTTGTGGCTGAACTCCCTGTCTCCATTTCTCACCTTCCCCAGTGAGTAGTAGTCATGGGGTAAGGGTGATAGTGACCCATCCTTGGCTCTAGGAGTAGGCGCTGATGAACTTAAGCAAACCAGTTATCCATTCTTTTAGATTCAGGGGAAGGCATCTCACCTATGATTTCCTGGAGGGAAAACCAGGACTGTGGTTTGACTGTTGGGTAAGGAGGGGTCGGTGGGGAAGAGAAGATCTTTCTCCTAGATGTGGTAGAGTGTGGGCGTGAAACCTCGAACTGCTGCTGCCATTTTGCTACCATGTGTGAAGTCAGCGTGAGACAAAGTAGCAGAACAAAGAGAATTGCAGATCAAAGGAGATACAGCCAAACAAAACTGTACCTAAAGTCCATATAACACATACAAACATATCTTTATTTATTGGTGTATTTTAGTTATAGGAGCGAATACATTTTCTATTATTATTTTTTAAATAATTTATTTCAATAGGTTTTGGGGAACAGGTGTTTTGGGTTACATGCATGAGTTCTTTAGTGGTGATTTCTGAGATTTTGGTGCACGTGTCACCTGAGCCATGTACACGGTACCCAATGTGTAGTCTTTTATCTCTCAACCCCCTCACATCCTACCCCGCCAAATTCCCAGAGTCCATTATATCATTCTTATGCCTTCGCGTCCTCATAGCTTAGCTCCCATGTATAGGTGAGAATATATGATACTTGGTTTTCCATTATTGAGTTACTTTACTTAGAATGGTCTTCAAGTGATCTCACCACACTAGAACATAAAGTATATATATAATATATATATAAAGAATAATGGTCTCCAACTTCATCCAGGGTTGCTTGCAAATGCCATTATTTCATGCCTTTTTATGGCTGAATAGTATTCCATAAGTAGTGTAATGTATGTATGTATGTATATATATATATATATATATATATATATATATATATAATATATATATACCACATTTTCTTTATCCACTCATTGGTTGATGGGCATTTAGGCTGGTTCCATATTTTTGCAGTTGCAAATTGTGCTGCTATAAACATGCGTGTGCAAGTATCTTTTTCATATAATGACTCCTTTTCCTTTGGGTAGATGCCCAGTAAGTGGGATTGCTGGGTTGAATGGTAGTTTTAGTTCTTTAAGGAATCTCCATACTCTCTTCCATAGTGGTTGTACTAGTTTACCTTCCCACCAGCAGTGTAAAAGTGTTCCCTTTTCACCACATCCAAGCCTACATCTATTATTTTTTATTTTTAAGTTATGGTCATTCTTGTAGGAGTAAGGTGATATTGCAGGATGTCTGGAATTGTGGTTTTAATTTTCATTTCTCTGATAATTAGTGATGTTGAGAATTTTTTCGTGTTTATTGGCCATTTGTATATCTTATTTTGAGAATTGCCTATTCATGCCCTTTACCCCCTTGTCGATGACATTATTTGTTCTGGTACTTGACAAATGGGCAAAGGACATTATTGGTATAAAATCTACCAATAAATAAAGATACATATTTGCTGATTTGTTTGAGTTCCTTGTAGATTCTGAATATTAGTCCTTTGTCAGATGCACAGTACATTCTCTTTATTGTTTAATTCAGTTGGAACTGGGTTTTGGGAACTTGCCACCAATAGCACTGATCCATATAAATGACTTTTCAACACTGTGGCTAAGAACCTCTGGGATAGAGGAAGTTCAAATAAGTTACTGACAAATGAAGTAAATAATAATGATAATATTAAAATCAGAAAGTGAGGGACAGCATTTAGAAAGATGTCCTTGGGTTAAGGTGGTGGTAGTAGTTTTGGAATGCAGCCAAGGAGACAGAAAACAGAAAAGGAAACCCCAGGTAAGGAAATACTTATATTTCTTAATAGGTTCTAAAATATATAGAGTTATTCAAGACAGTTTCCAATCATAAAGCTATAAATTCAGAAATTGTAACAGTAGAGGTACTGCTAGAAGAAGAGGCCCCTAGGAAAGCAAATGAAGGCAGGATGGAGTGGGCAGGCAGCTTGCAGGATGTCTGGAAGGTGGTAGGAAGGTTTGGATGAGAAATGCTAAAAGATTGCTGGAGTAACTAATGAAGCTCATGTCCAATACTGCTGATGTGTTACAAAAAGCTCAGAAGCCTGGAGTATTGAAGCAAATGGTGAATTCAATAAGTATTTGATCACTAACAGAAAAACAAGTGTTCCAGGCATATAGGCAGCTAGTTGGTGTGAATGTAGTGTTTTTAAACCAGCATGTTAAAGGGGCCTACAGAGAAGGTAGTCCCTAGAATCTATCACTTTTGTTGATTCAAATAAGACATAGCATCTTTTGCCATGTCTTCAACCACAGTGTTCGTGTCTTTCTTTTAAGATTGTTTTTCCTCCTTCCCTCCCCGTTCACCTTCTTTCATTTTTTTTCTTCCTTTTTCTTGTATGTGGATGCTGGCATTTATGTATAGATCCCCCTCATGCTGAGATCATTAATGCTGGTGGCTTTAGATATAGGCTGTGCAAGTTCAGCCTGAGTGGGTCTAGACAGTTCCTTAAACTTGACTGCATTCAGGAAACGTTAAATATTTCCTGATAATTGCCGGAGTCAGCACAAGGTTCAATGATAAAGCGTATCCTGTAAGTCCTGAGTGCCACATGTAGGCAGAGAAAAGTCAAAGCAATTTTCCAGCTGTTTAAATAACAAGCACAGGAGTCCCTTCATGGGGTTCCTTTGAGTAAGAAAGCAAGTTAAGGCAGGATAGAGTGGGCAGGCAGCTTGCAGGATGTCTGGAAAATTAAGTGGGAAAGAAGACAGTGTGGTGGTATGAAGGCTTTTGAGCTCTAAGAGGACAGGTCCTGGGAAAGACTTAAGGCTGGAAACAAACTAGAAACATTCTTCATTTTCATCTTTCCAACATAGCTTTGTTAGTATCTAAGACAGTTGAAGAAAAAGAAAAGATTGAAGTGCCTTTGGAAAATTCAAAATGTGTCATTTCTGTCTCAAAAGTCCTGTATTTTATCTTGCAGTTCAGAGATTGGAGATGGCCAGTGTCACCCACGTCAGGTATGTGGTTGGATAATGTCTTAGACACAAAATATGTTCCCCTTTGGTTCCAGATGCTTGGGTTTCTAGAGTCTGGCAGGACTAGCAGTGTTGAGTCTGTATACTTCACATAAAGCTTGACCAAGTCTCACAGGGTTTGGGACCCTCACAGTTTTGTCAGGAAACCAGCCTACATTTTTTCCGTACTCCTCTTCCCTCCCTCCCTCTTGCCATTCATTCAAACAGTGGCCCAAAGAACACTGACAGGTGTCACACACTGAGGTCTGTGTTGGGAATAGACATTAGTAAACATAGTTTCTGCCTGAGGAGCTTATTCCCTAATAAAGAGGTCAAATATGAATAGGTAAGTTATAAGTCAAATATGGATAGATAAGTTATAGTTTGGAAAGGTGAGCGTTATGAAGAACCCAGAACTGTGGGAGCCTGAGTCCAGCTGCAGCTCCCTGGCAGGGGAGTGTCAATACCCTTCCAGTTAAGGTGGGGTGGAGGGAGCTCACTAAATGCCTCCAGAGAGCCAGGCGCCAGAGTTTATCAGCTATCAGGAAGTTCTGATACCAAGAATAATATTTTAGATGGAAAGAAATACTTTCCTGCAGTGGTTTGAGGAGATGGTGTTGCAAAATTTTCAATTTTCTTTTATATACTGTAGGTTAGAGAGGAAATTATCTTTTCTTATGGGGTGGAGGGTAAGTTGGCAGATTTTCTATCGAAATTAAAATAGACATAAAATATACATCTTTGGACTCTGCAGTTCTATTTCTAGGAATCTTCCCTCAGATATAGTCTGAAGAATGTACAGGGATAAATGTACAAGTAAGTTGATTATAACATTGTTTGTAATAGTAAAGAAACTAAATAATCTAAACATCTAATTCTAGGGGAATGGCTAAGTTATGGTATACTATGGAATGCCATTCAGTAGTTTAAAACAATAATCTAGAGCTCCATATACTGAAAAGAAAGGGATTGTTAAGGAAAAAAGAATGCTGTAGAATAATCGATATAGTCTGATGTCAATTATGATTTAAAAAATGCTACACACATACATATACATCTATCTATCTATCTATCTATCTATCTATCTATCTATCTATCTATCTATCTAAATATATGGAAGAAAAGCACCGAAGGATGTGCATCAAGCTGATAAGAGCAGCTATTTCTAGGGAGGGGAATAAGGTTGGGAGTGGGGAATGGGATGGGTAAAAGGGATGTTAACTTGTATATGTTGCTGTATCACTGGCATTTTTCCTGAACATTCCTCTTGCTAAAATATAAAAACATTTTCAATTTCTATGGCATCTGAAATGCTACCATGTGCATAGCTGCATAAAAATGGCCTTTTATGCTTATATGCTGTTGGTGGGAATGTAAATTAGTTCAACCGTTGAGGAAGACAGTGTGGCAATTCCTCATAAACTAAAGACAGAAATACCATTTGACCCAGCAATCCCATTACTGAATATATACCTGATATGGTTTGGCGTGTCCCCACCCAAATCTCATCTTGAATTGTAGTTCTCATAATCCCCATGTGTGGTAGGAGGGACCCAGTGGGAGGTAACTGAATCATGGGGGCAGTTTCCTCCATGCTATTCTCGTGACAGTGAGTAAGTTCTCATGAAATCTGACGGTTTTATAAGGGATTTCCCCCTTCACTCCTCCCTAGCCCTGCAGAACCATGAGTCAATTAAACTGCTTTTCTTTATAAATTACACAGTCTCAGGCAGTTCTTTATAGCAGCATGAGGACGGACTAATACAATACCCAAAGGAATATAAATCATTCTATTATAAAGACGCATGCATGTGTATGTTCACTGTAACATTATTCACAATAGCAGAGACAAGGAATCAACTTAAATGCCTATCAATGGTAGACTGGAGAAAAAAAATGTGGCACATAAACACCGTAAAATACTGTGCAGGCATAAAAAAGAATGTGATCGTGTCCTTTGCAAAGACGTGGATTGAACTGGAAGCCACTATCCTTAGCAAGCTAACTCAGGATCAGAAAACCAAATGCTGCATGTTCTTGCTTGTAAGTGGGAGTTAACTCATAAGAACACACAGATACATAGAGGGGAACAATACACACTTGGGCCTATTGGAGAGTGAAGGGAAGGAGGAGGAAGAGGATTGGGAAAAATAACTAAAGGACACTAGGCTTTATACCTGGGTGATGAAATAATCTGTACAACAAACCCCCATACCACCAGTTTATCTATGCAACAAACCTGCACATGTACCCTTGAACTTAAAATGAAAGTGAAAAAAATGACTTTCAACATCCTGAAAATTCCTAAAACGGAAAAGATCTCAAACTTGATTTTTCTAAATCGTACTTATGGTTCTAGGAAATGAGTTAGCCACACAGCAGTGCTCATGCAAATGTGGGACACCTCCAAGCTGAGTTTCTTGGCTCTGCCTAAATGGTACCACAGTGACAATTTGAAAAGTGAACAGTTCGGTCAATTTAACTAGTTGCTTCAACTACCAAACTGGGTCTCTTCCCCCACCATATGGCTCATTGACAACATCAGTCAAACCAGTTATACTTGTTGTCATGCAGATAATAAACCCAATTATTAGACTGAAATGTTCCCTTTTCCACCAGTAGCCATCCCTTCTTGTATAGACATAACCAAAAATGTTCACAGTGCTCTCCTGTTATTAAATTGTCGGCTTCTCCTTGTTCAAATAATCTTTGAAGCCATTTCTTGGCAGGAATGAAGGACTTCTCAGCTCACGAGATAAAATCAATCTAGTTTTCAGGAAGGCATACAGGAAGGCTTGACTTTGGGGTCTGACAGAGCTACATCTGAGTCCTGTCTGTCTCTCAGAGGCTCTGTGATGGTGAGCTAGTTCCTGAACCTCTCAAGGCCTTACTTTCTTTATCTGCAAATGAGAAGAATATTTTCTAATTCAGTTGCTTCCTGTAAAACTTAAATGTGACTTGTGAAGCACCTAGCACAGTGCCAGTCATATAGTTCCTGTATTGTTGTAAACATATTGAAGAAACACTTTTTTTTTTGCATTTTTTTTTTAAAGTAGAATCATCCTGAAATTGTCATTTAGTCCAAAGCTTTTCTTTTCATTTGCCTTTATCAATTCGACAAAGGCATCTCTTCTGGCTTGAGAAGTGCCTTCGTCTTAGGTTGAAGGGCAGTTTGGTTTTGAGGTGAGCAGGGTTGGCACAGCCTGGGACAACCTAGTGGGATTCTGTCTCCTGCAGTATATCCATGGCTTCAAAATATCCAGTAACACTGAAAGCACACTGTTTTTATTTTTTTATTTTTTATTTTTTTTGAGATAGAGTCTTGCTCTGTCACCCAGGCTAGAGTGCAGTGACGTGACCTAAGCTCACTACAACCTCTGCTCCCAGGTTCACGCCATTCTCCTGCCTCAGCCTCCTGAGTAGCTGGGACTACAGGCACCCGCCACCACGTCTGGCTAAGTTTTGTATTTTTAGTAGAGACGGGGTTTCACCATCTTGGCCAGGCTGGTCTTGAACTCCTGACCTCAGGATCCACCCACCTCGGCCTCCCAAAGTGTTGGGATTACAGGCATGAGCCAATTTTTTCTTTTTATTTTTCAGCTTTACTGAGATAAAATTGACTAACAAAAATTACATGTATTTTAGGTGTATTACTTGACATTTGTATACACTGTGAAATAATCACTCATACAAGCTAATTTATACATCTGTCCCACAAAGTTACTATCTTCTTTCTGAAAGCAAATTTTAATAAACTGGCAATTCCAGGTGAAACTGGACTTCAGACAATTTACCAAGATACCCAGATAAGCATTAACTATTTGGTGTGATGATGATGATGATGATGATGATGATGATGATGATGATGATGATTATTTGAGACGGGGTCTCACCTGTCACCCAGGCTGGAGTGCAATGGTGCCATTTTGGCTCACTGCAACCTCTGCCACCAGGTTCAAGAGATTTTCTTGGCTCAGCCTCCCAAGTAGATGGGATTACAGGTGTGCACCACCACACCCTGCTAGTTTTTGTATTTTTAGTGGAGATGGGGTCTCCCCATGATGACCAGGCTGGTCTCAAACTCCTGACCTCAAGTAATCTGCCTGCCTCGGCCTCCCAAAGTGTTGGGATTACAGGCATGAGCCACTGCGCCCAGCCTGGTCTGATTCTTATGGGCAATTTTACTTCATAGCCCTCTGTATTAGTCTGTTTTCATGCTGCTAATAAAGACACACCCAAGACTGGGTAATTTATAAAGAAAAGACGTTTTATTGGACTCACAGTTCCATGTGGTTGGGGAGGCCTCACAATCATGGCAGAAGGTAAAAGACACATCTTACATAGCGGCAGGAAAGAGAGAAAGCTTGTGCAGGGAAACTCCCCATCATAAAACCATCAGATCTCCTGAGACTTATTCACTATCATAAGAACAGTCCAGGAAAGACCCTCAACCATGATTCAATTACCTTCCACCTTGTCCCTCCCACAACATGTGGGAATTGCAGCTACAATTCAAGATGAGATTTGGGTGGGCACACAGCCAAACCATATCACCCTCCTGTTCTCCTGTCATGGCAATGAGAAGCAGACAGTTCTGCAGGTAGCAGCAAGCCCCACCCACTTCTTGGTCCTCTCTAGAAAAACCGAATAATGAGGGCAGTTATAAAATGTATATTCAGCCGGGTGTGGTGGCTCATGCCTGTAATCCCAGCACTTTGGGAGGCTGAGGTTGGTGGATCACCTGAGGTCAGGAGCTTGAGATCAGCCTGGCCAACATGGTGAAACCCTGTGTGTACTAAAAATACAAAAATTAGCTGGGCGTGGTGGTGGATTCCTGTAATCCCAGCTATTTGGGAGGCTGAGAATCATTTGAACTCAGGAGGCAGAGGCTGCAGTGAGCTGAGATCACCTCACTGCATTCCAGCCTGGGAGTGCAGTCAGTGAGACTCCATCTCATAAATAAATAAATAAACAAACAAATAAATAAATGCATATTCAGCTATTTATATTCAGTCCACCATGAGGACTTATTTATGTCTGGAAGAAGATCAACCTGAGATATGGGGGAACAGTGAACTGCATTAAAAGCCTAACTTAGAACACTGCCTTTATAATTTGGGGAGGTGGGTAATGAAAGAACTGTGAATGTGGCTGTATTCACAATGAATGGAGCTCCCCATAAATTGCAACCCAGTCCCTTGACTGGGCAACCATCACGGTGAACAGAATGCTTCCTGGAAGATCCCTTTCACAGAGCTGCTTGGCCAGGCTGGCAAATGAGTGTGTGAACAGGGGAAGGTCACCCAGCCAGTATGCTGTGCAGCTGGATTGTAAACTACACCGTTGGACTTCAGAGTCCAAGCTCAGAACCTCTGCTCTAATGGAAAGTCATACAGATTCTGTCATCATGTTCCAGCCAGGTGACCTTGGGCAGGTGCACAACTCCTTTGCAGCCTCAGTTCCCTCATCTATAAAAATGGGAATATAAGAGGTGCTCCCTCAGAAGCAAGTTGTGAGGATTAAACACATCTCGAGTTTATCACGCAATGCCTGGCACATTGTAAGTGCTCACACACTGTTGTTTATTAGTATTATTTATGAATCCTGGATTCCTATCATAGCACAAACAGGTAGGCATCATTGCCATTTCACAGTGAGGAAACTGAGGCTCAAGGCTGTTAAGGGGCTTACCCAGACGAGAAAATGAGTAAGTACAGAGTTAGGGCTCTCTGGCTTGATGCAATTAGATTAGTTCCTAAATACCACTGACACAGTTTACCCATCCCCTGCATGGAGGAAGCTGGGTATTAGTGGATGGTGAGGGAAATAGAACTGGAACTACGGGGTGCTCCTTTTAATGTCAACCCAGGAATAAGTGCCCCGGTCAGACTCCCCACCAGTGCACTGGGCCCCTGTCCCAGATTCCCTCTCAGAAAGCCCTCTTACAGCCAGGTCAGTGACCCTCTTCTTCACTCTATTCCTGGTAGTAGCAGGTATGTGGGGAACCCGACTCTCTCCTTCCCACAGTGGTGGGAGAAGGCAACCGAGGGGCCAGGGCTCAACTGCGCAGGCAGCAGTGTTTGAACCTGCGGACCAGCAGAGGCGGGCATGGGCCCTTCGAGTCTCTTGGCTGTGGCAGAAAACTAATCTGGAATCCCTCATGTGACAGGAAGCTGCCTATTAATAAGTCTGTGCTCAGTGTGCAGCTGTGTGGATGCTCAGGGCATGAGGAAAACAGAAACCTCTGTCAGGCAGTCTAGTAAAAAAAAAAAAAAAAGAAAGAAAAGAAAAAAAAAAACGTCAGGAAGAAGAGTCCCTGCAAGAGATTTTAAAACTTTTTGGTGTATTTCATGCACCATGAGGATACATGCTGCTCTCTAGACTGGCCACAGAGCTTTCTAGATTAAATATCTGTTATATAGCAGCCTCTATCATTTGTTCAACAATATTTACCAAGTGTGTAATTGATGGTAGGCACTTGCTGGATGCTGGGGAGAGCAGGCAATACAGCAGGCCCCATCCTTTCCTTCAGGGAGTTTATGTTCTAGAAGGGAGAGTGGCAATAAATAAGTACTTAAAATAACCGTTATATGAATTATTACAGGGATTAGCATAATGAAAGAAAGAGCAAAGGATGGAGGAACTGATCTAATTTGGTGGTGGTGGGGCAGTGACAAAAATCCTTTTGGGATAAAGTGATATTTAAGCTAAGGCTTGAAGTTTGCAGGGAAAGTGGCCACCCAAAGTGGAACAGAATGGAGGGAAGATCGTTTTCATTCATTTACCCATGCATCATCCATTTATTTATTCAGCAATTACTTATTGCATACCTCCTGTTTTCAGGTATTTTTCTGGAAGGCAAAGAAAATCAGATGAAAATTGCTATGCTCAGAGTTATATTCCCAGTTCTTTTGATTATCTGTTGCAAGTATTTTAAACTTAGCTTTAGAAAATAGAGGCTAATGTGGGTCATTCTCCTATCTTCCTTTCAGCACTAGTCATCCTTTATAGATAGTGGGGTACCAGGGAATGCTCAAGCAGACAACATGGAAAGAGAGACAGCCCAGTGCCTGACTTTTAAAGCTGATCATTTTTTCTCAGGCCTTGGCGAAGTTATAGGCACCATCTGCCTTGGGAAACAGTGAAACTTTTACTGCAGTTCAACAGTATTGCACTTGTTGAAGCATGCAAATTTGAGAAGAATGAGGTTGTAGAGGCAGGTGGATGGAGGGGGTATTTGAAAATAGTTTTTGTAAAAGGAGAAAAAGAATGGAGCAGGAATGTCTGTTCCCTTCAGGGCAGCCAAGACACCTGGGGCACCTGAGACCAGTGTGAACATACACAATAAACATGGCTCAGTGCTTGGTGGACACAGAACTGTGTGAGCTCTAGAGAACCTTGTGGGATTTACATTGTGACAGTTTGTTAAACGCTGGAGGCTGTAACAGCAGATAAAGAACTGGAGCTATAAAATGATTGTATCACTTCACCTGTTAGGTTAGGCAACATGTGGAGGTCATTGTTTCAAACAATTGAACAAGATTTCAAAGTTTTCTCTTTGTTCATTAAAGAAAATGTGTATGACAATTCCAAGGTGTGCTTTAAGGATTGTAGATTTAGGGTGATATTAAGAGACTTTTAATTGGAGAATTGGTTCTTTGCAGAATAAGGATTGGATATAACACAACCAGCCGGATATGATGCAGGTGTGCTTGGTTCATCTTCAATGGGAGACAGCATAGTAGTGGCTAAAACCTTGAACTTGGAGTCAAGATGGGCCACCCTTTATTTGCTGTGGATGTTGGCAAAGTTATGTCTCATTTTCTTCATCCATGAGTTGAGAATAATAATGGTAACTCTTCCAAGGTTCTGAGGATTAATTAACGCAGGTAATATATGTGGTACCTAGCACATGCTAAGTACATGTTATTAGTATCCATTTCTAAAGGTTCCTTGGTGACAGTTTTGACCATCCTAGATATTTTACTGAAGCTACTGTGTGAATATGGGTATCTGTCTCTCTGGCTGATTTTTCTAATGTTGGTTAAAAATGTATTCAGAAGAAGGAATAAAATAACAATCATCCTCCAGTTTTGCAACCAGATGAGTTTTTGAGAAGAGGGAAAATGAGTCTGTATACAGAACACAGACCCAGCCACTTTTACATTTTATTTGTTTATTTAAAAAAAGAGAGCATTTTGCTTTGCTGCCCAGGCTGGAGTGCAGTGATGCAATCACAGCTGACTGTAATCTTGAACTCCTGGGCTCAAGCAGTCCTCCCACGTCGGCCTCCTGAAGTATTGGGATTACAGGCATGAGCCAACATGTCCGGCCTACCTAGCCACTTTAGAGGTCTATGGGGATCTCCCATCTGCTCGCCAACATACATAACCAGCAATCTCATGCTGAGGACTGATGCTTCTCTCTGCCTTTGCACGTTGTAAACATGGTGCATTTGCTCCATTTTCTTATGATCTTCTGCTAAACTCAGGCCTTTTATTTACAGACAAATGGTGCAACTTTTACACAGGCATCACGGGAGTAAACCCAAGATATTTTCTCACACTTGATTCCAGGCAAGTGGGGATTGGTTTCTTGATCAAATATTTGTGTTTGCTCTGTTTACAAGTATCTGATGAGCAAAATCAACAGAGGTGCTCCAGACAGGTTGGCTGTGCTGATTTCTTGGAAAAGAATAAAACAAAACTCAGTCTCTGTGTGAGTACTGCCCTAGTGTGCTGACTGATCTATTTGCTGATTAAATTCTTAACCCATACCTATTTGATGCTTACGTCAGTTTTGCGTCTTTGAACCCTAATTTTGCAGTGCTTTAGTGACCAATTTATTTTTTTCAGTAAACTGCATAAATGACTCATCAGCAGGAAATGTGGATAAATAGTCAACTTAACTGAAAATACAAATAAACATATCTTTCTTTTGTGGGGAGGATTTGCTTAAAGGGGGAAAAAACCTTGGGAGGATAGACTATAGTTCCTAAGAGGGCATAATCTTCTGCTTTTTCTTTGGGATTCTAGCCCCCTTTTCTGGGCGTGGATGGCATGAGCCCAGCTACTAAGGAGATATCTGTCCACATGACATTTATTAGTTTAGAAGTGGTAGCCTCTTCATCAGGAACCTGAAGAATGCATACATGTATGCATATGTGCATGTGTATGTGTATGTGTGTGTATGTGTTTTCTGAAATCCCTATAAGTCATCTTTCTGGTCACTCATGTAGCCAGTGCTATGACCTCATATAATTGGAACTCTAATTCTACTGCCTACTAAACAGTCAATGATATTGAGCACTATTAAATATCTCATGAAAGAATGGCATTAGAATTAGCACGCAGATGGAATCATAACCATATGGGCACAATAATGTGGATACAAAGACATTTTCTTGATTACCATATGCACAAGCCCTTTGATTCTGGAATTCTACATGGGATTCCTAATTTCCATGTAAACAGTTTTGTTAGCATGGCAATCACAGGCAGCCATTACAAGAACCTGTCTTGTATCTCTTAACTGAGATGAAAGAGGCAAAACAGAGGTGGCGATGAAAGCGTTGCACAAAGAGTGACTTTCCATATTCATGTCTGTATTAAATCCAGGTTTCAAAGTTCAGGAGGCCCCTGAGCATGCTAGATACTTTCCCTGATGACTCATGAGAGGCGTACATATTTTTCCCCCTTTGTTCAAGCGTGGTGACCAACTCCCTCTGCCCTCCCGTTCTTATCTCCTTGCAAATGCCCTAGGTGAGTATTTCCCCATCCTTCCCATCCTGTGATATGCCTGGGAATTTGCTGAGACACCACACTGGAAGGAAGGGTGAATCTCCCAGGGAGTTTCACTCCATTATGACTTTTTCTATTTTGTATGGAAAATATGAACCGCTAATGTTCTGATACTGGAAATCCAGAAGCCAGGCAAGTAACAGGTAAAATTCAAGGCAACATATTACCCAGCCACAATGAAACTGAAAGAATATGGATAGGCTTGTACACGGTTTTGTTTTAAAGTAGTTCTAAATACTAAAGTTACAAATATTTTAAATTTACATATAAATACATAGAATTCTAATGATAGTTACAATCACTTAATAGTAATACATCAAAAATTAGCAAAAGAGGGGAATCCAAGACCCTTCCTAAAAACCCTAAATAACTTAATTAAGAGCTAAACTATCAGGATACAATGTCTAAAACACCAGCTACACTCGATTAAGTTTCAGGGAAAAGCCAAAATAGACTCTTGTCTCTCTGACTCGGGGAATTCTGACGCAGGATGACCGTGAAGAGATATGGGGACATTTTTAGGAAAGCCATTTCAGCAGATCTTGTAGGTGATTGAGCAGACACATTAGCAATTTGGTATGAAATTCATCTTGGTTATCAGCCTGAAGTATTTCCACATGTTGATATCCTCTTTACTATCTTTCCAATTTTATTCTATTTAGTATTTATTATATGCATAGTTTTATTATATTTAATATTTTCTCAATTTTATTAGATTCAGATCCCTAGTTTTAAGACAATATTATATTACTTCTAATAATGATAGTAGTTAATACTTATTTAGTGTGGACTACCTTCTAGGCACAGTTCAAACTGGTATCGAATTATTTTCGCTTTAATCCTCACAACACATTAATGAGATGGGTGTTACTATTATACATATTTTACAGATGTGAAAATGAAGGCATTGAGAGGTGCTATAACTTGCCCAAGGTCACATGGCTGGTGTCAGGTGGCAGGATTTGATCAAAAGAAGTCTCTTCTCTAGCCAGTGGATCAAACACATGCTTGGGGTTCAGTCTCCACAGCCTCCCTGCACTCAGTGAGATGCTCACCAGTGGAGGGCAAGAGGCATTCTTATCCTACTGACCAAGTGTGGCTGGCCTCTCTCTGCTCACTGTACCCTGATGTTTCTTCTGTAACTCCTTTTACAGTGGTAATTAATAAGGAGTTGGGTGTTTATTGTCTATATCCTCTACAAAACTATAAGCTTCTTGAGGGCAGGAACTATGCTTATTTGAAACATTGATGAATCCCCCCGTTCCTAGCAGTGCCTCATACCTGACAGACATAAAACACAAATTTGCTGAGTAAACAAATCTTCTTCTATAAAGAGTTACAATATTTGGGTGGCATTCATCTACACCACTAGAAATATTACCCAGTGTAATGCCCATGTGACTAGGTAAATTTCTACCCCACCTTAACTCTGCTCATCTTTAGGGAACTGGATGCCTGAGGTCAAAAGTTCTCCCTCTTGACCAAATCGACTGGGACTTTTTGGATCCAAGATGGCAGCTTACTTGACTTCTGAAGAACCTGGAACTTCATATTATAATTTCCATGCTAAATGACATTCCCATGAGCACCATGACAGTTGACAATCACCATGACAATGACAGAAGAAACCATAAAATGACAAAAAGGAAGGTGGCAATTCTGGTTCTGAGTTTTCCACCCATTTCCAGAAAAGATGTGAATATTCTTCTCTTTGCTTTTAATGCCTGACCCTGTCATTAGAGATGCCCCATATCTGTGACTTCCTGGCTTTCACAAGTTAAGAAGGTGATTCGTGAGCCAAACTCCTGCTTCTCAATTTCATGGCCATTGAATGAAGCTGGTACTGCTTGATGCTCACTTTCTGTTCTGTATATTGACTTTCTGGCACTGAACAGGGAAAGACCTTTTTTTAGGGGGTGGGGGGGGGGGGGAGGACCAGCTTTGTCAGTAACAGAAAGTTAGGACAGTCATTCCTTTTCAAGACACTTCTTTATCCTCAAAGATTAGCAGCTCTTTCTTAATGTCATAACAATAAAAATTTGGAATTAAGCTCCTTATGGATCATGGGTGAGAATGAATTTGCTCTTTGAAAGAACAGATGTCACAATATATGAACATATTTTCATTTTATTAAACATGCTAGTACAGTACAGTGGTTAAGATCTCAGAGGCTGGAGTTAGGGGCCCTGGGCTGGAATTCTGACTCTGTCACTTACATGTGAGACAGTAGACATGTTATGAACTCAACATGTCTCAGTTTCCTTGTCTATAAAATGGGGATAATAATAGAATCTAACTTATAAGGGTGGTTGTGAGAATTAAATGTGTTAATATATGTAAAGTTTCTGAAATGAGGCCCAACAAAAAGTAACCATTATATAAATATTAACTACTCATATTTCTAATGTCTTACTATTTTATGGTGTTACTTCTGTTTTCCTACTATTTTTATTTAGCTTGTTTATCATCATTGAACATTATGTTTACTATTTAATATATTCTTTATTTAGAATAATTTATTTTTCTAGGGCAGTTTTAGATTCACAGCAAAATTGAGAGGAAGGTACAGATATATTTCCCAAATACCCCTGGGTCCCACACATGCATGGCCTCCTCCATTATCAATGCTCACCACCAAAGTGGTACATTAGTTACAATGGATGAACCTGCATTCACACATCATTATCACCCAGAGTCCGTAGTTTACATCAGAGTTCATGCTTGATGTTGTTCATTCTATGGGTCTGGACAAATGTATAAAGGCATGTGTGCACATTATAGGTTCATACAGAGTAGTTTCCATGCCCTAAAAATCCTCTGTGCCTCTGAACACCTGAAGGAGGTCTGGAGTGGAGGGAGGCAATCAATAGGGGTGGGCTGAGGGAGCACAGCTGCAGAGGCCGGTCTTGGAGGACACCTTGAGGGTCCTGTGCTTTATGGTACATGCAAAGCCAGCCTCTCAAGGGCTATAAGCAGTGACGTTCCATAAGCAGGTTTACATTTTGGGGAGATCACCCTGTCCTCTGTGAGGGACATGGGTTAGAAGATCACCTGGGACTCTAGCAGCCTTGGGAAGGTCGTGAGCCAGCACCCCTCATACACTTAATTGGATCAATGAAAAAGGTCCAAATTCCTGTTGATGCTAACATCTGATCACCATAGAGCCCTACGACAATTTTAGAATCAGAACCAGCAGCCTAATCCAGTGGTCTCCACTGTGGGATGACACACCTCAGAAGGTGCACAAAACAATTCGTTTCAGAGTGGAAGAGAAATACTAGAACTTCTATTTTTAAAAATAATAAATACAAATAAATAACAAATTTCATTATTTCCAAATTGAACATTTCCTTTGTGTATTTTATAATGTATTACATAATGCACATTATCTCATTTATAAACAAACAAATATGGGGTGATGCTAAAATGCTTTTTACTGATTAAATGCTGTTCCCTTCCATGCTGGAAGTCTGCTATCTGTGTCAAAGGCTATGCTGGTTCAACCCCTGAAATTACTATTCCAGGACTTTATTGTCATATATGACAGAGATGTAGGGAAGACTTAGGCCAAAATTTATACCAATATATTAAAACAAATAAACACAATAAAGTAAGTTAAAATTTAACATTTGCTTGTCTCTCATGCACAGCCATTCAGTGCTTAGGATAGTGTCTGACATATAGAACATGTTTAGTACATATTTGTTGAATGAATAAATGGATGAAGGAATAATCATTTGTTGAAAAATAAAATCAATTTGATGACCTAAAACTTACCTACTAACTGTCTAAATTGTTCAATGCACTCATAAATGAATAGCTTAACCCTTGCTTGACTGGGTACAAACATTTCAGACACCTATCTTGTTGTTTTTCAGTGTTATTCTCTGGTTCCTGCATGAGACTCAATATTTTCACCAGTACCTTTTCTTCCACCTTGCCTCTTCCTGGCTTTGGCAGTTTCTAGAAGTTGGCTGGACCCCCTGCCTGGCAGAGCTCCTTTATTTCATCTCAACCTCATTGACTCACCTTCCTTCGAGCTGTTCATGTTAAACTCCCAGTTCTGACATCAGAAGCCTAAATGAGATGTAAATCCATCTATAACCATCTCATTTTCTTCAACTAACCTGGGTATTGATTTAGGTTCCTTCCCTCAAAGCCAGAGCTGACAAAGCATGACAAGATAAATGGTACAGGTTCCTACAACATTTTTAGGAGCAGCTCAGGTTCTGGGGCAAGCCTGAAAGCTCAGGGAAATAGTTACATTAGCTCCTGCCAGCAGCTGCTGCTGCTGCTGTAGAACTACCTAAGTCAGAGGTTGCAAAATTCGAACAGCTTTGGGGACTAGCAGTTAATGTCAATGAAGAGTATGCTCTGAGAGACACAGAGAACAGAGTTCTTATGGTGTACAGAGGGAATGCCTATTCCTTAATTCTAGTGAACGCTCACATCTGAAACCTTTTTATATAAAATATTTCAGTTTTTAAATGTTGGCAATTAATTCAACATTAAAAGACCCATTGTATTGGCTAAATAAAACATATCCAATGGCCGAAATCGGTCCTCAGGCCACCTTTGAGACCTCTGGTCCAGAGGGATACCACTGCTATTTTCTTCCATAATCTCACGTGTTCTTTATTATTAGTGTCACGTTTGTTTCATCTTTTCTTCCTCTCTTCTAAATGACCTTAAATTCAGATTTTTTTTCTTCTTCATTTCTCAATAAAATAGGAAACATTAAAGATATTTCTTATTAACAACCGTCCTTCAGAAAATTTAAAAAATAAAAAGCAAACCTTCCTTTTATAATGGGACAACATAGTTATATGGTACAGACTTTGGAGCAGAGGAGCAGCGGGGTTAGAAGGAAATTTGGAATAAGAGCCAGGTGGCTTGCTTTCTCTCCTGAGAGCCTCAAATGACCTTGCACAAGTTGCTCAACTCTACATTTATCCTGTCTTCTTCTGGAATGCTCTTCCTGCCTTCCTGTTTAAAGGGGCCCTTGTCCTACTGAACCCAGGCCTAGGGCATCTTGCACCCAGGTTTGGAGAAAGCTTAAGTTCTCTGGCACACTGAAGAGCAGTCCCTTGTGGTGGATATGGGTGGGTTTTACATTGAGCATCTGTGCCCCTTGCTTAGGTCAGTGAAGCCATGATTTTCCTTTGGGAAATGACCTTTCCTTCTTTGGATGCAGGACAGGTATCAATGAATGGATCCTGCCCTCCCCTGGCCTTGGAGCTGTGCTTGGGCTATCAAGAGAGAATGGTTTCCCACATAGACAGGGGGGCACCAAAAGAAAGAGCACATTTGTCGGACAGGCAGAGCTAACTGGTGACCACTATAACCAACACTGAGTGATGTGAATTTGGGGAAAAGGAAGTGTGCAGAGAAGCCCTAGACTAGGTCCCTCATGCTGCAGATGAGGAAGCTGAAGCTTGGAGGTGTTGGGTGATGACCAGTCAAAGACATGAAAGATGGGGGTTGCAGTCTGTCATCCGCTTCTGATGTAACTTATGAGACTTGGGTCATATTGGTTTGTCAGTCCCAAACCTCAGTTGCCTTATCTGCAAAGTGATCACAGTGGTTTCTGACCGATAAATGTTCTGAGAACGAATAAGGTCTTATCTTCAAAGTACACTGTGCCTTGAAAGTACAAAATGTAACTAGTGAACAGATACCCTGAAGGGTTCACATCCGCTAAAATCAGGCAACACAAAGCCTTGAATATACATGAGGCCTCCCTTTCATCTCAAATTATGTAACATATCACAGTATCATAACATATGCCTAATTCAGCTTCCTGAGCTGATAAGATTGCTCTAGAGAAGTTTCCAGTTTTTTATTTCTATCATAGAGAAGTGGCATAGTATGGTGGTTGAGAGTGGGCTGACAGACCTGGATTTTAACTCTGAGCTTGTCACTTTCTCATGTGACCTTTGGCACATTACTTCAATTCTCTGCATATCAGTTTTCTCATCTGTAAATGAATAGTTTACGTCCATCAACAGTTACATCAGTTTTCTCATCTGTACCTGAATAGTTGCAGGTACCACAACATGGGTGAACGTGGAAGGAGATCAGGAAAGCAAATGCTTAGGACACAGGGAACTCAGTGGTACAAATGAAGCTCTAAGTCAATGCTAACCAAAGAGGAGGATGATAAAACAATAGTACTAGTATGGTATCGTGGTGGTATTGTTCATGAGTGGGGTAAGTTCTTGGCTACATAATGGTTTTTAGTGGGTAGGAGGGAAGGACAAAGGTGAGCATATCACAGAGAATCTGGCTCAAGTGGGTCATCTGCTTTCTCCCATGCTGTTGCAGGCAAGTCCTACAGGACCAACAGTTAGATGCAGTGGGGTCACCCAGCCTTGTACTGCTTGCATAGAGAAAATCACCTTTCTAGTAAAGGGAGTTGCGGTAGAGGGAAGGCGAAGGGAGACAAGACAGGATCAAGGGTTGGCCTTGTGGTGGTTCTTCTTTTCTGTGAGTTTGCGTGGTAGTTCTTCCTGAAGAACTGCCCCTGCTCAGGAAGACCTGCTCCTGCTCTCTCTCTGTCATAGTATCCTGTGCTTTTCCCCTGAATCTCATCACAAAATAAATATTTATTTGTGTAGTTACTTTGTAACTACATGTCTCCTCCATCAGACTCTGAGTTCCACAAGAGCAGAGACTATTTCTGTCTCATTTACCACTGAATTCTTGCTACCTACCGCAATCCTTGAATTTTGTAGGCTCTCAATGAATATTTGTAGAATAAATGAAAACATGCATCTGTCATGGGCTTTCTGTTTCTTCATCTATCTGGGAACCTGAAGAAGCAAGTTGGATCAAGTCTGTGACAAAACTGCCCCTGCTTATCAGAACTGGTTACTGCTTTGGTAGTCCTGGCTGAACTCTTCTCTTCTCTCTCTAGAAGAAATTTCCAGATGAGGCAGAGATCAAATACACAACGATTTTCTCATTTGCTGTAATGCAAACTCATTCTACCTGAGTCAACAGTCACATGCAGGCTTCATCCATATCTATGAAGTCAGGAATTTATTCAATCCATATCTACTAAGTCAGTAAGGGGTTTATTCAACAGCCTTTAGGAATTCAGTCAAGTGTTAGGCAGACAAGGCCAGGCACAGTGACTCATGCCTGTAATCCCAGCACTTTGGGAGGCCAAGGTGGGTGGATCATGAGGTCAGGAGTTCGAGACCAGTCTGGCCAACATAGTGAAACCCCGTCTCTCCTAAAAATAAAAAAAAATTAGCCAGGCGTGGTGGTGGGCGCCTGTAATCCCAGCTACTCGGGAGGCTGAGGCAGGAGAATCACTTGAACCTGGGAGAGGAAGGCTGCAATGAGCCGAGATCATGCCATTGCACTCCAGCCTGGGCGACAGTGCGAGACTCCGTCTCAAAAAAAAAAAAAAAAAAAAAAAAAAAAAACGA
>NW_016805589.1:3036322-3066519 GCF_001698545.2 Rhinopithecus bieti
AAAAAAAAAAAAAAAAAAAAAAAAAAAAAAAAAAAAAGAAAAAGCAAAGAAAAAAAAATAGAGCTAGGCAGACGAGTCCCCTGAGTTCAAGAGTTTACATTCTAATGGAGGAAACCAAAATTAAGAAGAAGCAAAGATAATTTCAGGTAATGAAAGGAGCCTTGTTGAAAATAACACCTGGTAATGTGATATATGTGATAGTGATTGAACGGCAGAAGGAGCAACATAGATTTGGGTGCTCAGGGAAGGCCTGCGAGATGTCTGTTGAAATGAAGCCTGAATGACAAAGGAAACCTGCCATATGAAGATCTGGGCGAAGAGCATTCCAGGTAGAGGAAGAAGCAAATGCCCTAAGGGATGAGCTTGTTACGTTTGAGGAACAGAAACAAGGCATGTTGGGTATTTGTGGAGTGGAATGAGGTAATTCAGACAGGAGGAGAGGCTAGATTCTGTATGGCACTGCTGGTATTAGTAAGGCATTTCTTTTCTTTTTTTTTTTTTTTTTTGAGACGGAGTCTTGCTGTCTTGCTGTGCCACCCAGGCTAGAGTGCAGTGGTGCAATCTCAGCTCACTGCAACCTCTGCACCCTAGGTTTAAACAGTCCCCTGCCTCAGCCCCCCGAGTAGCTGGGACTACAGGTGTGCCACCATACCCGGCTAATTTTTTATATTTTAGTAGAGATGGACTTTCACCATGTTGGCCAGGATGGTCTTGATCTCCTGACCTCGTGATCCGCCCACCTTGGCCTCCCAAAGTGCTGGGATTACAGGCATGAGCTGCCACGCCTGGCCAGGCATTTTTTTTCCTAAGTGCAATGGAAGATGGAGGGGTTTGGCAGGGGAGAATGGGTTGCCGGGAATCAATAATAAAAGCAGGTCTGTTTTAGTAATCCAGGCAAGAGATGGAGGAAGAGTTTGGACTAGAAGAGCAGCCATGGATGTGGAGACATGTGGCTCAACCTGCTGATGGATTGGATATGAGGAAAAAGGTGGGATGAAAAAAAATTGTTAGAGGTGTGTGCGTGAACCGGGGTGAATGATGGTACTATTTACTCATTTCAGGAAGAATAGGAAAGAAATAGGTTTCTGGGGAAGAAACTCCCACAAGGTTCTGTTTTATGTCAAGTTTGAGATACTTATTAGATAGTCATTTGAAGATATTAAGGTGGAGTTGGCTATACAAGCTTCAAGCTCAATGGAGAGGTCTAGGGCTGGAGAGGGAGCTGTGATATTATCAGGGTAATGATGGTGCTGAATTCCATGGTTCTGAATGAGATCATTGAAGGAGGGTGTGTAGATCAAAAGTGGAAGGAAGGGAGAACACCTGGAATACAGAACCATGTAAACTGTGATTTATTTTAGTTTAGTATCTGAATCACGCTGATCATTTCTTCAATTCCTCACCATACCTTTCATTTGTACTTCTGGAGTCATATGTTTTTATTAGTTGGGCATTTGGTATAAAAATTGTTACTGTAAGCTATCTGTAATCACATCCTAGAAATCAGTTGGCGGGTAACAGATGCACATATGACCACAGGAAATGCCAAAAACCACTTCCCATGGTTGTTCCTCTTGCATGTACACATCTATTTTTAACACTCATGATTGTAAGGCAGAGGTCTTGTCACTTGAGGGAACTGTGTTTCCCAGTGGATATCCAAGGCCACTGGACACAGAGAGTGGCATCCCATGGGCCAGCATTTACTGCTGCTGGTTTGTTAACAGAACTCAGATCTCACGGACATTAGGTAGCTTGATGGGTATGTGCTGGGGGTAGGGAAGGGGAAGGTAAGTGATTGCAGAAAAGCAATTCTATAGTTCTGAGGATTTCCTAACATGTCAAAATTTCTCAGAAAGCTTTGCTAATTTAGGACTTTTTGTCTAATTATCGGAAGTATTTACTCATCTCTTTCCTAAGAGCCTGTGCTCAGTCGGCTCTCTCCTAAGTGGAGTTGATTCTTTTCTAACATGTGATGGGTTTTGACTCAATAATGTGAGAGAGGAAACTTGAAAGTTCAAACGCTGACAGCTCCCTGCTGATGCACAGGAGCTGTATTTACATGGCTCCCAAATACCCAATTGGAAAACTATTGCTTAACAAGTGGCTTCTACTAGCTACAAATAAATGGTTTTATTTAAGGGGTCAAAATCAGCTACTTCAGCTTAGTGCCATTGCTTTAAAGAAGGACTGTTTTGTAGCCTGAGGCCCTTGGCTTGAATCCAGCTTTAAAAGTTACTTGTTCTAGTACCATAGGAAAGTCACTTTTTTTTTGTCTTTAGTTTCATCATCTGTAAAATGGGTATTACTGTCATAGCCACCCCAGAGTCCTATGAGGAGTGAAATGTTGCTCTCAAAACCACTAAGTGTGAAATAAACTCTTAGATAGGAGAAATCCCATTTTTCCATTTTGTTCAGAACTTTTGGAAGGGAGGGAAACTTTAGAAAAAATATTCTCATCTCCAGGGTTCTCCTGAGTTCATAAATTCTCAACCACAGGGGGACTGGGTTTTACTGGTCATGTCTCACCCTACCAGGCAGGATGTGGGTGAATATAAATCTATATCATGATGACTCAAAATGGCCCATTAAGAACTCACTGGTCTTGGTCATATCAGATGAGGAAGCATTAAGCATCTTTTGGCCTGTATCATACAAAACCATATTCCCTTTCATACTTCAGTGTTCTGAGCTTTATCTGACTCACTATCCAACACCCTTTCTAGCTCTACTTACAGGAGGTTTTAATGCTCCCTTCTTCAAAGTTAGACCCATGGAAGGAGTCAATTAAACAATATTTATTGAATTTAGAATGCACAAATCATGGGTGCTAGCAATTACAATTTAGGGGGTTTTACTGCAAACAGATTCACAAAAGCACTCAAAGATACATGGGCAAGACATTGCAGTGTGATACTAAAGAACTGAAAACAATCTAAATCCTCGGAGATTAAATAGAGTACTTCCAAACAATGGAATATTATGCAATCTTCATAAATAATAAGATAGATACATATTTTCTGACATGGGAACATATCTTAGGTATATCACTGTATAGAAACCAAACTGCAGAACATTTATAAAATGATTCCATTTATGTAAAATAAAATATCAATACATCTATCTGTATCTGTATAAACATTTTGTTAAAGATATGTAAAGAACTATTAAGGATAGTTACTTAGGGACTGAGGGTAGAGGAATATTTTCACTTTCAGTTTTTTTACTTCTACCATGTTCATGGGTTTTTACATATGTAAATCAAAATTAGTTAAAACTAGGTCAGCTTCATGGAAGGTTTAGAAGTCACTAATGCCCCTTTCCGAGACAACAGAATGAGAACTTGTATTACTTAGGATTTCTTGGTTGCAAGTGAAAACAACCAAACAAACAAACCAGCTTAAGCTACCCATAAAGGAACCCCTTTCATAAGAGAACATGGGTATCCAATGAACTCCACGGCAGAAAGCACTGCCTGGCCTCAGAAGTGGGAAAGCCATTGTGAACTCAGGGCACATCCTCCATCTCTTGCCTCTGTTTCTCTCCGTATTTCTGTCTCATTCTTACTGTTTGTAGACTCACTTTTTTCTGCTCCCCAGTCCTCATGGCAGAACCTGGGACCCCATGGCTCTCAAATCCCCATGTTACAAGTCTAGTCAAGTGGAGAGATGAAATCACTTGATTCCAAATTCTTGATCCTAATTTCAAGTTCTCAGAGAAGAGTCTCTGATTAGCTCAGCTTGTGTCCAGTGTCCAGCCCTGTTCAATCAATGGTGGCCAGTAAGATGGGGTCTTGTCATAACTTTTGACTGCTGAGGGCCCATTCAGGCTGAGGGCAAAGAAAGTTAATGTGGAAGACCCTCCAAAGCATCTCAAAACTAAGGCTATTGGATGCCTGTGTCTAACTCCAGGGATGCTGGATTGCTAGGTTACAGATGATGCTATTTTTAATTACCAACTCACTAATTTACTCCTTTTTGTCATGTCACTGATTTATTTTGCTATGAAAACTCACATTGGGGAATGTGTAGCAATGATATACTGGATATAAAAAAGAACATTGATATGGTTTGGCTGTATCCCCACCCAAATCTCATCTTGAGTTGTAACTCCCTGAATTCCATGTGTCATGGGAGAAACCCAGTGGGAGGTGATTGAAATTTGGGGGCAATTTTTCTCTGTGTTGTTCTCATGATAGTGAATGAGTGTCACAAGATCTGATAGTTTTATAAACAGGAGTTTCCCTTCACGAGCTCTCTTATTTTGCCTGCTGCCATCCATGTTACACGTGACTTGCTTCTCCTTGTCTTCTGCCATGACTGTGAGGCTTCCCTAGCCACGTGGAACTGTAAGTCCATTACACCTCTTGCCTTTGTAAATTTCCCAGTCTTTGGTATGTCTTTATCAGCAGTGTGAAAACGGATTAATAAAAACATTTTGAGGGTTATAAAGTACTTACTTTAGATATATTTAGTAGTTTGAGAATGTTAGTGGCTAAACAATTTACCGTTTGGACTGCCACATGGTGACTGAGACAACTCAACTATCACATGTTGGGAAGTGTTTAAATAAAAAAGATAATCCACTATGATCAAGTGGGTTTCATACTAGGTCTGCAGGGATGGTTTAACATATGCAAGTCGATAAACATGATACACCACATAAACAGAATTAAAAACAAAAATCACATAATCATCTCAATAGATACAGAAAAAGCATTCAACAAAATGTGGCATATCTTTATGATTAACTCTCAGCAAAACTGGCATACAAGGAACATACTTCTATGTAATAAAACCCATCTATGACAAACCCACAACCAACATAATACTGAATGGCGAAAAGTTGAAAGCGTTCCCTCTGAGAGCTGAAATAAGACAAGGATGACCATTCTCACCACTCCTCTTCAACATAGTACTGGAAGTCCTAGTCAGAGCACTAAGACAAGAGAAAGAAATAAAAGGCATCCAAATCAGTAAAGAGGAAGTCAAACTGTCACTGTTTGCTGATGATATGATCGTTTACCTTAAAATCCTAAAGACTCCTACAGAGAGCTCCTAGAATAGACAAAATAATTCAGCAAAGTTTCTGGATACAGGATTAATGTGCAAAAGTCAGTAGCTCTTCTATAAACCAACAGTGACCAAGTGGAGAATCAAATCAAGAACTCAATCCCTTTTACAATAGTTGTAAAAAAATAAAATACTTAGGGATATACCTAACAAAGGAAGCGAAAGGCCTTTACAAGGAAAACTACAAAACACTGCTGAAAGAAATCATAGACAACACAAACAAAAGGAAAGACATCCCATGGCTAATGGATGGATAGAATCGATATTGTGAATATGACCATACTGCCAAAAGCAATCTACAAATTCAACACAATCCCCATCGAAACACCACCATCATTCTTCACAGAATTAGAAAAAAAAATTCTAAAATTCACATGGAATAAAAAAAATCCCACATAGCTGAAACAAGACTAAGCAAAAATAACAAATCTGGAGGCAAACTACCTGATTTCAAACCGTGCTATAAGGCCATCATCACCAAAACAGCATGGTACTGGTATAAGAATATGCACATAGACCAATGGAACAGAATAGAGAACCCAGAAATAAACCCAGATACTTATATCCAACTGATCTTCAACAAGGAAACACAAGCATAAAGCAGGAGAAAGGACACTCTTTTCAACAAATGGTGCTGGGATAATATTCTAGCCACCTGTATGGGAATGAAACTGAATACTCAACTCTCGCCTTATACAAAAATCAACTTTAGATGGATTAAGGACTGAAATCTAAGACCTGAAACTATAAAAATTCTAGAAGATAACCTTGGAAAAACCCTTCTAGATATTGGCTTAGGCAAGGATTTCATGACCAAGAACCCAAAAGTAAAGGCAATAAAACAAAGATAAATAACTGGGACTTAATTAAACTAAATTTTTTGCACAGCAAAAGGAACAGTAAGTAGAGTAAACAGATAGCCCATAGAGTGGGAGAAAATCTTCACAATCTATACATCTGACAAAGGACTAATATCTAGAATCTGCAACAAACTTAAATAAATCAGTAAGAAAAAAAACAAACAATTGCATCAAAAAGTAGGCTAAGGACATGAATAGACAGTTCTCAAAAGGAGATATACAAATGGCCAACAAACATAAAAAATTTCTAAACATCACTAAAGATCAGGGAAATGCAAATCAAAACCACAATGTGATACCACCTTACTCCTACAAGAATGACCGTAATCAAAAAATGAAGTAACAGTAGATGTTGGCGTGGATGTGGTGAACAGGGAACACTTTCACACTGCTGGTGGGAATGTAAACTAGTACAGCCACTGTGGAAAACAGTCTGGAGATTCCTTAAAGAACTAAAAGTAGAACTGCCATTTGATCCAGCAATCCCATTACTGGGTATCTACCCAGAGGAAAAGAAGTCATTATTTGAAAAATATGCTTGCATACACATGTTTGTAACAGCACAATTCGCAATTGCAAAATTGTGGAACCAACCCAAATGCCCATTAATCAACAAGTGGATAAAGAAACTGTGGTATATATGTATGATGGAATACTACTCAGCCATAAAAAGGAATGAATTAATGGCATTTGCAGCAACGTGAATGAGATTGAAGATTATTATTCTAAGTGAAGTAATTGAGGAATGAAAAGCCAAACATCATATGTTCTCACTGATATGTGGGAGCTAAGCTATGAGGACACAATGGCATAAGAATGATACAATGGACTTTGGGGACTTGTGGGGAGAGGTAGGAAGGGGGTGAGGGATAAAAGACTACAAATGTGGTGCAATGTATGATGCTCGGTGACGGGTGCACCAAAATCTCACAAATCACCACTAAAGAACTTACTCAGTAACCAAATACCAACTGTACCCCAATAACCTATGGAAAAATAAAAATAAATTTGAAAAATGAAATTTTAAGAAAGGGACTCTTTATGTCACCAGATTGAAGATTCTCATCTTCAATAAATTTATGTACCAGGAACTGACTTTAATTATTGTTCAAATATATTTTTAAGATATGTCATAAGAAAAATGAAATACTGTAAGTATCCTACATAGAAGTTGTATATCTATAGTCTTCCTTTCTTCTATCCCGCTAGTATTTATAAAGTACCTACTATATATAGCTCAAGCACTCTGCTAGGCATAAGAATTAAAGAATGATGATAGTACTTGTGTGATCTCAAGAACTTCACAGTCTAGTTGAGGAGACATTCATGTAAATGAAAAATAGCAATATCATGTGTTAATAGAGATAAATACATGTAAGACGATAGGTCTCAGAGGATAGGTGGAAGAAATGAGCCTTACACAGGGTAGAGAATATTTCTACCTTTGTCAAAGGATAAGGAGGAAATGGTAAATGTAGTGTCAGAAATAGTGAACATACAGAATGCCTTACAAACACCAAAATGAAGGAGTAGTCAACAAATGTAGTTTTCTATACTCCTATTTTTGAGCTTCAAGATGGTCTCTTATTTGTACACAAATTAAAAAATAGCTAGCTCATTTAATTCCTTATTCAACTCAGTTTCACGAGGGCAAGGCCTATGGTCTTCTAGTTTATACCATGTTCCTGATATCTGCACCATGTCTAGTGCATCATAGGTACTCACTAAGCATTTTTTAAAATGAATATATTTATGGAATGGAAACAAATGCACAAAAAAGTTCACAGACCATAAGTGTATCACATGATACATTTTCATGAACTGAATGCTACCACCAAGATCAAGAAATTATGGAATTACTGGGTCATGAGTAAATTCCCAATGCATACATTTGACATTAGTAGGAATTGTTAGTTTTCCAAAGTCGTTATACCAATTTACGTTCTTCTCAGTAGTAGATAAGAGTTTCAGTTGCTCCTCATGCTTTCCAGCAGCTTGGAATTATAGGTCTTTTAAATTGCAGCCGTTTTGCTAGAGCTGTAGTGGGATTTCAACAGGGATTTCACTGTGGCTTTAATTTGCATTTCTCTAATGGATAATGATCTTGAGCCTATTCATATGTTTTTTGTAACGTGAACATCCTCTTTTGTGAAGTGTCCTTTAAATATTTGCCCATTCTTCCCTTTAATTGGGTTATTGATCTTTATTTCCTATGATTTGAAGGGGCAGGGTTCCACATACATTTTGGATATAAATCCTTTGTCAGGTATAGGTGTTGCAAACATATTCTCCCCTTCTGTGGCTTTTTTTCACTCTCTTAATGGAGGTGTTTGAAAAACAGAAGTTCTTATTTTAATGTGATCCATTTAATCAATTTTTCTTTTTTTGAGACAGAGTCTCACTCTGTTCCCAGGCTGGAGTACAGTGGTACGATCTCAGCTCACTGCAACCTCCACCTCCCAGATTCAAGGGATTCTCCTGTCTCAGCCCCATGAGTAGATGAGTAGCTGGGACTACAGTCGTGCACCACCACACCCAGCTAATTTTTGTGTTTTTAGTAGAGACGGGGTTTCACCATGTTGGCCAGGATGGTCTTGATCTCCTGACCTTGTGATCTGCCTACCTCAGCCTCCCAAAGTGCTGGTGTGAGCCACCACGCCCAACCAATCAATCTTTTTTTTAACGGCACTTTAATATTTCTTGTGTCTTGTTTAAAAATCTTTGATTACTACAAGGTCATGAAGATATTCTCCTATGTTTTCTTATAGGCACTTTATTTCACCTTTCAACTTAGATCTATAACATAACTGGAATTGACTTTTGTGTATATGGGGTCCAATTCAATTTTTTTCAAATGAATTTCCAGTTGTCCCAGCACCATGTATTGAAAAGGCTATGCTTTGTCCTAATTCAAGTGATTCTGTATGCGTGGGCTTGTTCCTATATTCTCTATCTTGTTCTACTGTTAATTTGTCTAGTGTAGTGCCAATACCACAATGTTTTAATTATTGTAGCTTTTACAGTAAATCTTGCTATCCAACTTTGTTCTTCAATTCCCATGGCATTCATGGCCATTTGCATTTCCATTTAAATTTTATAATCTTGTTGTCAGTTCCCATGAGAATAACCTTCTGGGATTTTGATTGAGATTGCCTTCCTCAAGATGAACTATTGAATCAATAGAGTAATTGGGAGAGAACTCATATCTTTATATATTAAATCTTCTAATTGCTGAACATGCAGTATGTTTCCATTTATTTAACATCAGTTTTACTTTCTCCAAAAATTGTAGGCACTTTTTTTGTGTGTAGAAACTTTGCCCATCCTTTATTAGATTTATTCTTAGGTATGTGATATTTTATTTTCTGCTATTGTAAATGTTATTGCTTTTAATTTTCTTTTCTACTTGCTTAGTGCTGGTTTAATAAATATTTAATTGAATAAATCAAACAACTAATCAATTGAACTGAGAAATGGTAAAACTAGTTATTTGGTATCGTTTAGACAAAAATAAAGTAGTTAAAATTCTTAGAACAGAATATAGAAAACTAAGTATGTGAGGTGGATATTACTCAGAATGAGAACACAGGTAGAGAATTGAGAGCAGAGGATGGGCCTCCTCCTTCCCTCCTACTTCTAATCACTAGACCAGGGATTTTCATTAGTCAAACCATCTGGCCTAAAGATGGATTTGTTTGATTGTCATGATTTTTTTTTTTTAAATAAATTGAGTCAACATGGAACAATCGAGAGATTTCAAATAAAAATATAGCTGTCAAGATTTTCTTAAAAAATCAGAAATCTGACCCACTGGGCTACAATTCCTTTATGGCCACATTAGGCTGAAGCTGAGTGTAACAGTGGCAGGCTGGGTCTGTAGTATCACCACTGTCTTTGTGACATATTGTCTCTTGGACTGGGCTTATTTAATTCCCAGCCTAGCTTTATCTGAAAAGTCCTTAAAAGAGTTATTGAAACAAAATGTTTTCACTTTCTCACCTCCTGTTTTTTCCTGATCCGTCTCCAGTGGATCTGCTCTCTTCAAAGTCTTTGCTGACTGAAATCTTGCCAAATATTTGGCAATTCTTTGTCTTTGTTGTAGTCAGTTTCTTGGTATGATATTTGCCAAGGTTGATTATATACCCCTTCTTGAAACTTTAATCTTGAAAACTTCCATGATGCCACAGTCCTTTGTTTCCCTTCTACCTTACCAATTCTTCTTTGGTTTCTCTTCCTTGTTCTTACTATTCTGGAGCTTCTAAATGTTGTGCTCCAGAGCTTTGGCCTCAGCCTTTTCTATCTTCTCTCTCTGCCTTCTCTCTGGATAGGCTTTTCCAGTTTCATTGCTTTAAATACCAACTGTTGATGATTCCTAAATCTGTATCTCTCTCTTTTGACCTTGCTCCTGAACTCTGTCTAGATCTGAAAACCTAGTTGCTCACTGGGAATCTTCATCTGAATGTCCAATAGGCATTTCAAACTTAATCTGTTCAAAACAGGACTTTTGATACTCCTTTCCAATCAGCCTTCCCCAGTCTTTTTCATCTCAGCGAATGGAATCACCACTATCTGTGCTCAGGTCAAAAACCTGGACATCTTTGATTTCTATTTTCCTATTAAACTTCTACTCAATTTATTCACCAGTCTTGTGGCTTTCCAAAATACATCCCAAATAGTTCTTAGCATCTCCACTGTCTCAGTGCTCCTCTTAACCACTAGTATCTCTTTCCTTCCACATGGCCCCCCACTGCTTCCTCTCTTGCTTCCCCATGGTCCATTATCCATGAAGCTGCCAGAATATTTTAAAGATGCATGTTCTGTTTTCAAAAAACCTTCCAATGGCTGCCCATTACATTTAGCATCTGTCTTAGTCTGTTTTGGCTAATTTAATAACTTAGACTGGATAATCTCTAAACAACAGAAATTTATTGCCCACAGTTCTGGAGTCTGGGAAGTCCAAAATGAAGATGCTGGCAGATTTGGTATCTGGTGAGGGATTGATCTCTGCTTTATAGATGGCACCTTCTGGCTACATTCTCACATGGTAGAGGTGGAGAACAAGCTCCCTTGGGCCTCTTTAATAAAGACGCTAATCCCATTCACAAAGGCTCTACCCTCAATGACCTAATCACCTCCTGGAGGCCCCACCTGTTAATGCTATTACATTGGGGATTATGCTATTACATAAGGGATTATGAATTTTGGGAGGTGCAAGCATTCAGACCATAGCTGCATTCAAATGCCTCATCCTGAAAGAAAAAGCCCTATGTGATTGGGCTGCTGCCTACCTCTACACTTTTTGTACCACTCCCTACTTTAACTACCATGCACCAGCTATATGAGCCTTCTTTCAATTCCTGAAAAATCACAAGCTTTTTTCTTCCTCAGTACCTTTGCAGGGGTGCTCTCTGCCTGGAGTCTCTTTGTCTACATGCTTGCACACTTGGCTCTTCATTAATATCTAGGACTCATCTTAAATGTTACATTTGGCAAGAGGCCTTTCCTGACCACCCTATTGAAAGTGGTCACCAGCCATTCACTATTACTACTTTCTCCTCCTTCTCCTTCTCCTTCTCCTTCTCCTTCTCCTTCTCCTTCTCCTTCTCCTTCTCCTTCTCCTTCTCCTTCTCCTTCTCCTTCTCCTTCTCCTTCTCCTTCTTCTTCTTCTTCTTCTTCTTCTTCTTCTTCTTCTTCTTCTTCTTTCCTCTTTCCTCTTTCCTCTTCCTTCTTTTCTTCCTCCTCCTTCCTCCTCCCACCCTCCCTCCCCTTCTTCTTTTTTCTCCTCCTCCTCCTTCTTCTTTCTTCCTTCTTCCTTCTTTCTTTTCTTCCTCTGCCTTCCTCCTCCTTCCTCTCTCCCCTTTTCTTTTTCTTCTTCTTCTTCTTCCTCCTCTTCCTCTTCCTCTTCTTTCTCTCTTCCTTCTTCCTTCTCCTGTTAAGACAGAGTCTCATTCTATTGCCTCGGCTGGAGTGCAGTGAGGCAGTGAGTGGCCCACTCATGGTTCACTGCAGCCTCAACCTCCTGGGCTCAGGTGGTCCTCCCACCTCCACCTCCTTAGTAGCTGGGGCTACAGGCATGTACCACCACACCCAGCTAATTTTTTGTGTGTGTGTGTGTGGTGGGGCTTTGCCATATTGCCCAGGCTGATCTTGAACTCTTGGGCTCAAGCAATCCACTTGCCTTGGCCTCCAAAACTGCTGCAATTACAGGTATATGCAAATAGTATGCAATAGTTCATACTATTGCAGTTGGCCAAGCCTTCTGTTTAGTAACCTGCATATCAGTTATCATTTGGCTTTCCCTTTTTACTATTACCCTATTATTTGCCTCTTCCCTCAGAATTTAGCTATAGAAGGGGAGAGTCTTCATCATGCTGACCGCTCCATCTCTACTATCTATGAAAATGCCTAATACAGGGTAGGAGCTTGATTACCGTTGGCTGAATGAATGAGTGCAAACATTGGGAATGAAGATTCCTGATGAATTCTTGTTGTCCCATATTGTCAAACTTTCCCCACACCTTGTACTATTTCCGCTGACAAATGAGCTGTTTAAATGGGATTGAGGATATATGACTTTAATGCAAAAATTAATTAATTTAAAACATTTATTGGGAAACAAAGATATGTAGAAAGTGAAACATTTTGGTTATTGTGTGTCACATATATGGTCATGCTGGTTGAAAATATTGACAAAATATAGTATTACAATGCCAAGAAGAGAAATGTAGTCTGGATCCCCTGAATTAGATATAACTCAATAATACTCCTAAGGAAGGTTGGGATGTATGTAGAGATCTTTTTATTTCAACCAGGTGTCCTCTTCTAACTTCTCTGAAAAAATATTCATATTTTTGTTTACCACATTATCTGATTTCACTAATAATAATTACACTGAAAATGAAATTCAACTTACATTCTTCACCATTACAAAAGTCTGTAGAAATATCTTTTGATGAGATACCATCTCACACCAGTCAGAATGGCATTATTAAAAAGTCAAGAAACAACAGGTGCTGGCAAGGTTGCAGAGAAGTAGGAATGTTTTTATATTGTTGGTGGGAATGTAAATTAGTTCAACCATGTGGAAGACAGTGTGGCAACTCCTCAAAGATTTAGAACAGGGAATACCATTTGACCTAGCAATCCCATTACTGGATATATACCCAAAGGAATATAAATCATTCTATTATAATGATACATGCATGTGTATGTTCATTGTAGTATTATTCACAAAAGCAAAGACAGGGAATCAACCCAAATGCCCATCAATGATAGACTAGATAAAGAAAATGTGGTATATATACACCATGGAATATTATGCAGCCATAAAAAGGAATGGGATCATGTCCTTTGCAGGGACATGGATGAAACTGGAAGCCATTATCATCAGCAAACTAATGCAGGAACGAAAACCAAACACTGTGTGTTCTTACTCATAAGTGAGAGCTGAACAATAAGAACACATTGACACGGGGAGGGGAACAACACACCCTGGGGCCTGTTGGGGGAGGGCACGGTGGGGAGAGCATTAGGAAAAGTAGCTAATGCATGCTGGGCTTAATACCTAGGTGATGGGTTGATAGGTGCAGCAAACCACGATGGCACACATTTACCTATGTAACAAACCTGTACATCCTGCACATGTACCCTGGAGCTTAAAATAAAGAAATATCTTTTGATTATATTTGTAGGGTTCTTTTTCTTTTTTTTCCTTTTTTTGAGATGGAGTCTTGCTCTGTCACACAGGCTGGAGTGCAGTGGTGAGATCTCGGCTCACCGCAACCTCCACCTCCTGGGTTCAAGCGATTCTCCTGCCTCAGCCTCCTGAGTAGCTGGGATTACAGGCATGTGCCACCACACCCAGTTAATTTTTGTACTTTTAGAAGAGTCAGAGTTTCACCATGTTGGCCAGGCTGGTCTCGAACTCCTGACCTCAGGTGATCTTCCCACTTCAGCCTCCCAGACTGCTGGGATTATAGGCACAAGCCACCACGCCTGGCCATACTTGTAGTTTTCACTACTGCTTATCATGCAGTTTGCTGTGGATTCCAGTATTTTATGCATTTCCAAATCAATGGTCATAACAGACTGAATATTACCTTTGCCAAGTGTGCCAGTGAGAAGTCTTCCTGAAGATAAATAACTATATTAAGGACAAACGTCATCAGAAAGGTATTATCCCTGTATTCATGTACTTAAATACAGGGCAAACTTTGCAGCCTTTATTTTAAGCACACTGCTATATGTCTTGGTGGTTTATTTGTTTAAAAATTTAGAAGTCAGAAATTCTCTCCATTCTCCTAGTCTTTCTCTAGCTGTAACTTCTTATCCACAGGAGATTTTTCTTTCTATTTAAACAATTTCTGGAGATTTGAGTACTTCCTTGTTGACTACATTTAGATGAGTTGTTTTATCTCAGCCAAAAGCTCCTTTCCATTCCTATATGGAGCTTTCTAAACAGACTTCACATAAACTACTCTTGCAGTTTTTCGGGTTGCTGAAAGGACTGAGACGAGGTCTGCTTATTTTAGGAAGCAAACCAACATGAAGGGAAATTTGCGAGGACCGTAACAAGGTTGGATGGCTACTTGCTGGGTGTAATTTTCTTTGAGCTATTTTATAAAGATGATTAATGACAGCATGTGCCTAATCACATGAGTTTCAGAGTCCAGCTGTCTGGGAGTGAGAGGTAGAGGGATATTAGTCAGCTCTATATGAAATGTGATATCCAGGGTGAGAACTATTCTCTATCCTTTCCACTCTCATCCCCCAACTGGTGCTTTTGATCCTAGGCTCCGAATAATTCCTGCTCTCCAGTATTGTCAGGCTTTTCCCCACTCCTGGATTCTTTCCCACTGCTGACAAATGAGCTCAAATCACTTCCCTTTAAATGGCATTGAGGATATATGGCATTAATTCAATAATTAATTTAACAATATTTATGGAGGAGCAAAGCAATTCTAGGCTTTGTAGATACAGGAGTAGACAAGACAGTCAAGATTGCTGTTCTCAGTAAAGTTACATTCTAAGGTGAAGGGGGCTGATGGTGGGCAAGACAATAAACAAATAAATGAACAAGAAGCATGGATGTTAGCATCAAGCACGATGTGAAAAATGAAGAGGGTGATGGGATTGATTGATAGTAATTGATGGGGCATGGGGAAGACTGCTCTAGATTAACCTGGTATTTGTGTGGAAGTCTGGTGGGATCCACAAAGTCTGTTCCCTTCTCTCATCTTCCATCTTCTATAGCATCGCTATCGATTCAGGGCCTAACTTCTAGGAAGTATGGTTTGATCTACTGGAACCTGAATCCCTGCTACCCACTGATTCCTTTACGTTACAGTCTGGCATCACTAAAATGACTCCAAGGTTTCCTCAGAACTATTATGTAAGCCTGGCTTTTGTGGCTCAGACTCTATATCCTCAGTGCCATTCTCATTGAATTTTTGCAACAGTCTAGTGGCAGGTACTAATATTATCCTTGCTTTTCATTTTACTTATGCAGCCCAGAGACGTTACATAACTTGCCAAGCTGTAAGTGGAGGAAAGTGCATCCTTTACCACTGGTCCAGCTGTCTTTCCAACCTCATGATTTTCCAGGAAGTGTAGCCCTAGAACACCCCAAACTCCCATAGCTAGCTAATAATCCCTCTGTCAAGTCTTTTCTGAAACTCCCTACCCAACCCTTTCCCTTAGAGAACTGGCAACCTTGTACTTCCACTGTTGCCCGCACACTCTGTTTCATACCACTCGCACCCTTTTATTAACCTCATCGAATCAAGTCTCTCCCTGCAGGGTTGCAGGCTCCTCCACTTCGTAGCATACCTAGTATATTTGACACCCTGAGAAGATTTTTTTTTTTTTTTGAGACTGAGTTTTCTCTTGTTGCCCAGGCTGGTGTGCAGTGGCGTGATCTCGGCTCACCACAACCTCTGCCTCCCAGGTTTAAGCAATTCTCCCGCCTCAGCCTCCTGAGTAGCTGGGATTTCAGGTGTGTGCCACCATGTCCAGCTAATTTTGAACTTTTAGTAGAGATGGGATTTCTCCATGTTGATCAGGCTGGTCTCGAACTCTCGACCTCAGGTGATCTGCCTGCCTCGGCCTCCCAAAGTGCTGGGATTACAGATGTGAGCCACCGTGCCTGGCGGAGAAGATGATTTTTTAATACCTCCCTCCTCGATACGTTGGCATTGTTTTCAATAATAATCATGAAATGAAGTGAATAATAGTGGCCAGAAAAGAAATGCAGAAAGTAGAAATTTTCTATTATTGTGTTTCATGTATATGGTCATGTCAGATTAAAAAATATTTAAAAGATAGTACTATAATAGACAAAACTAAGATGGCTTAATGTGTTTTAATTATGTCACTGTATGTTTTGAACAAAAGGAAAAAATTCATACCTACCAATTGGTCTGCCACAGAAATGAATGACAGCATTACATTTCTGTTTCCTTGACTTATGTGCATTTGCCAATGACTTTATCAAAATTATTCTTTTCACATATTCATGTTCAATAGATAAAAAAATCAGATTTCTCAGTCTATCTTCTCTTGTGGTTGATTAAATGACATGTTTTAAAAATTAATTTTGGAAACTTTTGCACAAAGTAACAGATATAAAGGAAAGGTCTGAAATGTAAGTTTGGCAGAAATTCATAAAAATCTCACTGCACAATCAATTCCACAAATTGCAAAAAGGTCTATGTTGTTTATTTGGGATCAATTTTAGCAGCCTTCACATGGCTATGTAGTCAAAAAATTTTAAATACAAATAAAAACTCCATGTGTTTACAGAGAACAGCAGAGTTAAAATAACTCAAGTTGTATTTGTCATCTTTACAATCCCTACATTACCATTTATAATTTTAGATCTTCTGTTTAAATGCAGGAATATGTGATACCAAAGGTTTGGAGACACACTGAGCCCAAAGCACGTTGAGACAAATTGCTAGAAATTTATACTCAAAACAAACAGATGTAGCAATTATATTACTGGGAATTCTCTGAATATCTTCCATGTACAATACACGATTTATTAAAATATAGAAAACGGAATAAAAACCCGCTAATATTAATTTATATATATATAATTAAAACTCAGTAATCAATTGATTAGAAGTTAGACTAATAAGAGATGTTTTGAGAGAAGAGTATTTTATCACTGACATTGTTTAGAGTTGCCAGTGCCTGACAATAATAAAAAGCATTGATTTTTCTTTTTTTTTTTGAGATGGAGTCTCACTCTGTCGCCCAGGCTGGAGTGCAGTGGTGCAATCTCAGCTCAGTGCAGGCTCTGCCTCCTGGGTTCACGCCATTCTCCTGCCTCGGCCTCCCAAGTAGCTGGGACTACAGGTGCTCACCACCACGACCGGCTAATTTTTTGTATTTTTAGTAGAGACGGGGTTTCACCATGTTAGCCAGGATGGTTTTGATCTCCTGACCTTGTGATCCACCTGCCTCGGCCTCCCAAAGTGCTGGGATTACAGGCATGAGCCACTGCACCCAGCCAAAAGCATTGATTTTTGAGTTGGTTTTGTTGTTATTTTAAAATTTTCTACAGATAATGCTCCCAGCAGTTCATCCTTGATGTGCCATGAAGCCATGTTTTACTGATCTTTCTGTTCCCAGGACCTGGCACTGTTCTCTGCAGTACTTGGACTGGCCAAATACCTGCCCTGATGCCCTTTCATCCCTTTGGCTCCCTTGACAGGGTCCTCCCTGATCTCTGCTTACCTCTCTGCCTGAAACTTGTCCCCAAGGATTTTCAAAGATTGATAATTCCAGGTATTACAATCAAAAGAGTTTGTAACATATGAAAAAAAGTTCAACATCACTGATCAGCAGAGAAATGCAAATCAAAACCACAAGGAGATACCATCTCACACCAGTCAGAACGGCTATTATCAAAAAGTCAAAAAACAACAGATGCTGATGAGGTTATGGAGATAAAGGCATGCTTTTTCACTGTTGGTGGGACTGTAAATTAGTTCAACCATTGTGGAAAACAGTGTGGCAATTCCTCAAAATCGCCTAGAGACAGAAATACCATTTGACCCAGCAATCCCATTACTGGGTATATACACAAAGGAATATACATTGTTCTGTTATAAAGACACATGCATACGTATGTTCATTGCGGCATTATTCACAATACCAAAGACATGGAAGCAACCAAGGTGTCCGTCAGTGGTAGACTGGATAAAGAAACGATGATACATATACACTGTGGAATACTATGCAGCCATAAAGAAATGAGATCATGTCTTTTGTAGAACATGGATGGAGCTGGAGGCCATTATCCTTAGTACACTAACACAGGACCAGAAAACCAAATACTGCATGTTCTCACTTATCAGTGCGAGCTAAATGATGAGAACACATGGACACAAACAAGGAAACAACAGACACTGGGGCTTACTTGGGGGTGAAGGGTGGGAGGAGGGAGAGGACCAGAAACAATAACTATTGGGTACTAGGCTTAGTATCTGGGTGATGAAATTATGTATATAATAAGCCCTCATGACACAAATTTACCTATGTAACAAACCTGCACATTTACTCCTGAACCTAAAATTTATTTTTTTAACTAAAAATCAATCTAGGTGCCCATCAATGATAGATTGGATAAAGAAAATGTGGTACATATACACCATGGAACACTATGCAGTCATAAAAATGAACACGATCATATCCTTGGCAGAGACATGGATGGAGTTAGAGGCCATTATCCTTACCAAACTAACACAGGAGCAGAAAACCAAATACTGTGTGTTCTTACTGTAAGTGGAAGTGAATGATGGGAACACATGGACATATAGGGGGGAACAACACAAACTGGGACCTGTTGGAGGGTCGGGGGAAGGAGAGCATCAGGAGGAATAGCTAGTGGATGCTGGGCTTATTGCCTGGGTAATGGGATGATCTGTGCAGCAAGCCACCATGGCACATGTTTACCTGTGTGACACACCTGCACATCCTGCACATGTGCCCTTGAACTTAAAAGTTGGAAAACAAACAAACAAAAGCCCCCTAAAACAAAAGAGTTTGTAAGAGTCATTATTTTCTCTCAGATGGTGTGGTTGGGATTACAGTCCAGCAGTACTTTCTGGAAGCACTGGGATTTATGGGTGAAACATTCTTGGATCTATAGGGCCCTGCAGCAAATGTCAATTTTTTTTTCCCAATGTAACCAAATATACTGCATGTGCATTATTCTGGAACCAGGGATAGCAAATGAGTGGTGGATGTACTGCTACTCTACCTCCCATGGCTTATCAGTCCTTGCACTTCTTCCTCAGTGATTGCAGCTTGCTTTCCTCAGAAGCATTCTCAACACAGCATTCCGAGGAGTAATGACCAACTAAGAAGAATTAACAGAAGAAAACCACTTGCTACCCCTAGGCTTACCACTCCACCCTGAGACCTTCCAGGTACAGAATCTAAATATTGGTATCCAAAGAGCGGCCCAATTTTACCTTATGATTAGAATCTAAGCCATTCTGGGGCTAGAGATTTCACTGGCTTTAAGCACAGGACTGTCTGTGCCAAATTCCAGGAAAGCTCAAGAAATACCATTCCCAGGGATTTGTCTCCAGCAGTTTCCTTTCTCTGTACTCATCCCTTACTCTGGCATCTAAACCCACGCATGCACAGACTCTCAAATCTTTGTCCATAGCCCTGGTCATCTTCTTTCTTTTTTTTCTTGAGACATAGTGACTCTCTGTTGCCCAGGCTGGAGTGCAGTGGTGTGATCTTGGCTCACTGCAACTTCTACCTCCTGGGTTCAAGTGATTCTCCTGCCTCGCTCTCCTGAGTAGCTGGGATTACAGGTGTGCACCACCACGCCCAGCAAATTTTTGTAAGATTTAGTAGAGACAGGGTTTCGCTATGTTGGCCAGGCTGGTCTCAAACTCCTGACCTCAAGTGACCTACCTGCCTCAGACTCCCAAAGTGCTAGGATTACAGGAATAAGCCACTGCACCCGACCACCCTGGTTATTTTCTGACATGGTCTTAACCACATTGTTACGACTTGATGTGATTTCAATTCTTGGGTATTGAAGTAAACTTCCAGGGCACTGGAGTAAACTTAAAATACTGATTTATTCTCCAACGTAACCATATGTACTGCATATACACTATTCAGGAACCAGGGATAGCGAATGAGTGGTGGATGTACTGCTACTCCATCTCCCATGGCTTATCAATCCTACTGCTCCTCTCAGAAGCACAGAGGAAAACCAGTGGGATGAAGTGCCAGGTATATGCAAGGCACTGGGAACAAAAAGATCAGTAAGACCAGACCCTTACCATTGAGGACCAGCAAGGAGAGACCCAGTGCAAATAGATAAGTGCACTGAAGAGGGACAGATGATTGATAAGAAGTGTGTGTAGAAACCAGTAGGAGCACAAAGTTGCATTTTATTAGATGGGGTGGGGTGGGGTTGGCTGGGTAACACAGGTGGTTGACATCAGAACAGACTCAATAGAAGGACTATTTCTGCTGGTGGGCTAGTTAATCACTCTCCCAAGGCTTCAGCTTCTTCATCTATAAAATGATAGGGGGCTGGGGGCTGGATAGCTTCATGGTAAAGAAGGCAGACTTCTCCATTTACTAGTTGGGTGACCTCGGATAGGTTACTTAATGTCTCTGAGCCTGTTTCCTCATCAGTAAAACGGAGATAGCAATGATACCCAGCTCTACCTCATAGTGTTGTTGTGAAGATTGGACAAATTAATCCGTGTAAAGTGTTTAGAGAGTGTCTGGGTCACAAAAAGTGCTCGAGTGGCAGGTGACATCGTCTTTTAAGTTTTTTTGAGGCTCTAAATCCAAGGGTCTTTAGTTTATGCGGTCTTCTAACAGTTTCATTGAGAAATAAATATTAGCTCTGGGACAAGTCACCTTCTCAAGCTGGTTGCAGATCGTGTCTCTCTGACCAGCTTTTGCTCTGCACGCAGACAGCCTTCCTGTCCTTTTCTCTCTGGTGTGGCTGTTAAATGTTTACAGAGTGGGATGCAGGAGCGGCATGTCAAGGCAGGGTGAGAAAGAGACAAGGAGATGGGGTATCTGCCACTAATTATTCCATATAGCATGTGTCATAGTAGAAATAAGTCTCTAGTTGGAAGGAATTTTTAAAAAGCCAAATCTTATGATGAGTGAGAGAACAAGAGAGAGAATGAAAGAGAGACAGAGAGAGAGAAAGAGAGAGAGAGAATGAGAGAAAATCAGCTATGGGAGGCATAGAGAAAAAAGTAGAACGAAAAAATAGTTCCTATTAAGACTAAACAATAGAAATGTGTTTCTGGTTAGAACCAAGGAAAACAGCCAAAGCAGAGAGCCAAAAGAGACATTCAATGAAGATTTTGTGAAGGAAGCTTGATTTTTAAGTGACTAGGATTGATTTGACCATAATGTCTGTTTTTCTTTGGATTGAGTAGTTACTTTTTATTGGGAGGTGAGCAGAAAGATGAATCAAAGCTGGGTGTGGTGGCAGGAGCCTGTAATCCCAGCTGCACTGGAGGTTGAGGCAGGAGAATTGCTTGAACCTAGGAGGCAGAGGCTACAGTGAGCTGAGATCACGCCACTGCACTCCAGACTGGGTGACAGAGCAAGACTCCGTCTTAAAAAAATAAGAATAAATTAAAAAAAGATGTGCCAGCAACATGTTGCCTGCAGTGGGTGACAGTGGCAGACAGCAAATATATTTAATGAAAGAAAACCAGAGAAAGAAAGCATCAAGAGAAATGCCAGTTTGCTTCAGGTTGAGGAGTGAACGAACCTGCTTGGTCTTTGATTACTTCCTTTAGGCGACCATTGCAGAAATCAGGCTAAGACTTCAAGTTACTCTAGTGGGCAGATCATAGAAACTGAGTTTTTAATGCTCTGAAATCAACTCAACCACCCACATTCAGAGTCAGCTCCACAGTTTCTTTTGAAATCTATATTATGATCTGTCTTTTAGTGAACAAACAGGGGCGTATGCAAATGACAGACCAAGTCATTTGTGAGTACAGACATGTTTGGAGTTTTGCTTTCCTGTCTTTCCTCTTAAATGTGTTTGCTTGAAGGTAAAATCAGAAGACACTTCAATAATCACTTCCATGAGAAGACTTTATTTCATCATCAGATCTTTTATTTTTCACCTTTGGGTCTGTCCTTATATCTACCAGATGAAAAATAGAATTGTACCTATGCAAAAATTGAGGGCAATTTAATATGCACAAAATGGAAAGAAAAAAAAGGTTTCTGTATTAATGTAAAATAACCTAAACAGGCTGATGCATGTGAATTTATGCCAATATAAATAATGTTTTTTAAATTTATTTTTTGTGCTCTCTACATTAATAGATGCTAACACATGCTCAGTGTACATGATACGCCAGACATCATTCTATAGGCCTTAAGGTATTGACTCGTCCCATCCTCACATAAACCTCAGGAAGTAAGTTCTATTATTATCCCTATTTTATAGATGAGGTAACTGAGGCAGAGAAAGACTAATTGATCAACACAGCTAGTAGGCAAAGACACAAGGCTTAAACTCGGACAGTGCCTTCAGATTTTCTAATCATTATGCTAAATTTCTTATGTCTTTTCATTTTGTCCCAACAGATATGTTTATACAACTCTGAAATACCTCTCAAAGTAACGTTCCTCAGTATTTTGACTGGAATCAGGAACTATAAGCTCTGATTCAAAGCCCCGTCTGCCTCACAACAATTCTGAACCCAGGCCCCTGAGGGCATCCCACGAAGCTGCTGTTCAAGCTGAGGTCAAAGGCCTTTTTATGCTTCTGCTAAAGCCATTTCTCAAAAGGATAACAAGAGTTATTCATTTTTTACAGTCTTTCGTTGTCATTTCAAGGATGATTCAAGCTCACAATAAAAATGTAAACATTTAAAAGGATATAAAATAAAATTCTCATCCAAAAAAATTTATTGAGCATCTACTAGGTGCCAACCAGTGGGGATGCAGTAGTGAATAATACAGACAAACATCCCTGCCATTATGGAAACTTGTGTTCCAACAGAGGAAGAGAGGCAATAATCCTAATAAATAAATAAGCTATATAGCACTTAGCAGGTGATGAGTGCAAGGAAAAATTAGAAAGGAGAAAAGGGGAAATAAAGAGTGTTAGAGTGTTGTGATTTTAAATAAGGTTAACTGGGAAAGCTCCTCCAAAAAGGGTGACATTTGTGCAAATGCTTGAAGACTGTGAGGGAGGGAGCAGAGAGGGGAAATGTTCCTGGCAGAGGGAAGGATCCAGTGCAGAGGTCTTGTGGCAGGAGGCACCTGGCATGTTTGAAGAACAGCAGGCAGACTAGCATGGCTGAGAAGAGTGAGTGATGAGGGAGTGATAGGAGGTAAAGTCAAAGGAAAAAAAAGTAACAGGGACCAGGAATGAAAGGACCCTTTCAGCCATGGTTAGAATTTTGGCTTTTACTCTGAGTGGGGTGGGGAGGCATTGGAAAGTTGTGTCCATGAGTGACATGACCCGAGTTAGGTTTTACATGTGACTGAAATACTCCTATGCAACTTTCTTTTTAAATTAACTACATCCTGGGAGTCTTCTATTGCTACATCTAAACCTCCTGGATTCTTTTTACCAGCTGTATGGTAATCCATAGTGTAGACGTAGCATACTTTTAAAAATCCTTTTTTAATTGATGTTTGTTTGCTTGCAAGATTTTGTGGCAACAATATTGTAATTGGAAACCCTTTGTACATACAAATTGGCATCTCTTTGTGAGTATATCCACATGATAAATTTCCAGAGGTGAAATTGCTGAATTAAAGCCATGTTTAAAATACCCTCCAAAGAGTTTCCCTCCACAAAATGTCTACCAAATTACTCTCTCACCAAGAGTGTATGTGGAGTGTGTATTTCTGCACACTCTTATGACCCTGTAGACTGAAATTTTACATTTTCTTTGCCAAATTGATAGGTTTTTCATTTCTTTAATAGTGAGTTACATTGAATGTCTCTTTCTATGTCCATTAGTCATTCATATTTTTACCATATTATTTGCCCCTTTTAATTTTGAGTCTATTTCCAGTTGATTTGTAGGCTACTTGAATATTAAGGAAATGATACATTTTTTTCTGTCATGTGTGTAACAAACATGGCTCTCAGTATCTCAAATCCTCAAGTGTGAAATGACTTTGTTTATGGTTGTGTGTATGTGTATGCATGCTGTAGACAAGTTTTCTTTCTAAACCAGAAGCATATTTTTATGTACTCTAATTGTGAATGTTTTTCTTTATGACTTTTGGTTTTACACCATATTGTCTCTCCTCCCATGTAGTAAATGAAAGAAAAGTTTTTGTCTTTACTTTGATTACTTTGACGGCTTCTATGTTTGATCCATTCGGAATTTGTCTTGGTGTAAGGAGTGAGGTAGGATCATCCTAAGATTTCTTACTGGTGGTTTTAATAATACAGCAGTGGGAAATAAAGCTAATGCTATATGAGTTAAAGAGTTCTTTGTTTTTTCTTTGTGCATTGGTTTTAAGATTTCAAAACTAGAGAATGACACAGGATTCCACAAGTTGGTTTCCCAATTCCTGACTACCTTTACATAGAACCAGAAGATATCTACTCCAATTAGCTCCTCTTGCATCTAAATCTTCTCTCAGTGAGAGAGAAGAGCTAGGAAGGACTTCAAGTAAACAGCTAAAGGGAAGTCCTTAACTTTCTCTCTCTTTGTTTTCTCAGTAGTAAATGTATTTTGGGCATTGAACAAAGAACAACTTTGATACCTCCTTCATCTTTAGGAACTTGCAGTCTTAGGGAGACAGCACTAACATAGGTTGCAATTTCTGAGCTGAAAATTTTAGAAGCAGCTGTGCATTAAATTTTATTTTACTTGCTTGAAGTAGTTCATCAAAAAGTGTACTCTTTCAACTAGATGTGTATTTAACTTAAAGCTAGGCTTCACTTAAAATACCTCTTTTACCTTGTTATCCAGGCACAGATAGAAATGCAATTTCACTAGTTCTGCAGGTAATCAACCATTATCTACAAGATGATACTCTTGTGAACTGTTCACACCTCAGCTCCTCTACCTACAAAGCACACCTGCTGAAAGACTTCCAATCCAGCACATATAGGCACTTCATAAACATTTGTTGAATGTGACCATTTAAAAAATAAGTCTGATTCTTTTTTGAAAAAGGGGGAAAAGGAAGCATTAACTTCCAGCTCTGTGTGTCAAAGGAACTTTTAAGAAATTCTATTAGCTAAATCAACAGTGGTGACTTCCTGTCAGAGCAGGAGGTAAGAGACATTTCCCAGCAGTGACCACATACTTGATTTGGTCAGATTGTTTCTACAGTGTCACAATGAAGTAAACTGTAAAATAATGCATCACATTTTGACCTCAACCAGAACAATATTCGAGTTCTCAGGTGTTAGAAAAAGCCTCCGTCAGTGACAAGTTAATCAGTTTAAGGTAGTTGAAAAGTGTCCTTCGAGTGCTTAGTTTCTTCAAGTGCTTTAGAAACAAGTTACAGTTGGTGGAAAGTGGTTTCCTTTTTCTCCTTAATCCTTAGCCATTAACTGTGAAACTCAAAGCCTCAACAAGCCATTTGTTTTAAGATTGTGATTTCAGATTTAGTAGTTTTTTTAAAAAAAAATCATATTTCTATGATCATCTATGTTAGGTCACTTCTTTTCATGGCTCTTCTAAAAAAACATGAACGTGGGGCTCTCAGACAGGCTGTGCTCTCTCGAATGGTCCTGCCAAACCTGGACCATGTGGTATGTGATCTCATTTCTTATTCATGTTTTATGATCCTCGCTCACTATCAAAGTCAAGCTTCCTGGTCCGATACATTCTGGCTCGTTTCTTATCTTCTTATGAAAGAAATAGAGCACATATATATTTGCTTCCTCAAGTCTCCCAGACATTTTCACTCTTTTCAGAGAACAGCTCCTATGGTGTGAGTTTTATGCAGGAAATGCCTAGTGGATGTGCTCCGTGTCTTTGGTCATCATTTCTTCCTCAATTTACGGTGGGAAGAGGCATATTTAGTTCCACATTTTCTGCTTATTTCTTACTCACCCTGCACTAAACTCAGTGTGGTCTCCCCAGGCCAGCTTTGACTTTCTTGTGCATTTAGGAGGGAAAATTCCTAACCAATCCAAAGTATCAGCAATTAGTTATGAGCAATTATGAGTTATTAGTTATGTATGCCTGCTTTATTTGGGGAGATTTTGAGATTTGTGAGGATATTTCACATAAGAATTTTTTTTAAAAAAACCTTGCCTTAAGTGAATCTGTTACATGAAATATTTAACCAAATCATCTTTCCTTGTTTAGAACCTTCTAGTAGCTTCCCTTTGTACTTAGAACTTAATTAAAACTTTGTGCCAATGGCTCCCAAGTCCTTACACAATCGAGTTTATCTTTCTAACAACTTTGAGGAAACATTGACATAGAATAACCTATACATGTTTCAAGTATACAAATACAATCAGTTTTGACATATATTTCTACCCATGGAATCATCGCCACAATCAAGATAATGAATTTAAAAAAACCCATTTCTCCCTTAGATTTTGTTATGTTGCTTTTTAATGCATGTCTCACTTCACCTCCATCGCCAAGCAACCAATGATTTGCTTTCTGTCACTACATATTAGATTGCACTTTCCAGAATTTTATATAAGTACATGTACTCTTTTTTTCCTGCCTTCTTTGACTCAGTGTGGTTTTGAAATTAATTCACGTTGTTGCATGTATTGATAGTTTATTCCTTTTTACTTATTAACTTATCATTAACATGGATATATTGTGAATATACCACACTTTGTTTATCTGTCTACCTATCAATGGACATTTGAATTGCTTTCAGTTTTTGGCTATTACAAACAAAGCTTACTTAAAAACTCCCTTTTTTTTTTTTTTTTTTTAAAAAAAGGAAACTAAGAAAAAAGTAAATTACTACTATAAATGGAAAACAAGTTTTATTGCCATGAATAGAAGCTAACCATAGAAATAGGCACAGAATCAATAAGAGAACAGTATTACTTAAAATTATTGCAAGTACCACCAATGGCATATAAATGCTTCCAAATGCTTTGGGAAACCCTGTTCCTGCAGGAATCCAGTGGGCTTCTCTCAGTCCCAGCCCCAGCCCCCGCTGAAAGCTATGGAAGCAGGTCAGAGCAGGATGTGATAAAGATGACAGGTATATGGACACACTGGTCAAGAAAAGAGCCAGTTACACAGTTGGACTTGCACCCTTCCCAGTCACAAATGGATCATGGCATAACAATGAGAAGTTATATTCTGTGGTGCACAGTTAAAAATAGTTAGCTTAGCAGAGGGTAAGACAGAATGTGGTGCTGTAATGTTAACAGATGCTATTTGGTCATTTACTTGTTAAGTAAAAAAAAAAAAAAAAAATGATCAGTGACCCTCACCTGTGTGCTAAGCACTAGGGGTAGAAGAGTAAGCAATATGGATATGGTGCCTGTTGCTCATGAGCTTATTTAGGGACTTAAGAGAAGAGACTGATAATGCAACCAGCCTTAAAGTGGGATAAGCACTGTATTAGGCAGTCGCCTTGTGGTCTGAAATCTCCAAGCAGAGTACTTGCTGTGCCTAGATGGGTGGAACTCTCTTAAACTGTGTTTTCCCTTTACTCTCTCACTATCACAACAATCATCAACACAGAAGAAGATTTCTGTGTCCAAAAGTATAGGACTTTTTTCCCACACACCAAGCAGTGGACACCAGTTCTAACACTATCTATCTGGAGATAGTGTCAGATCCCACAGTTTGGGGGCTCGGTCCCTGAGAGTGCTGCCCGTACCCTTAGACCCAAGTCCAAGCCTCCAGAACTTCTGATCAACCGGCTTCAAGTTGGGATTCCCATGACACCCTCTTTGGGTTCAATTAATTTTCTGGAGTGGCTCACAGAACTCAGGGAAACACATTTAGTGGTTTATTATAAAGGATTTTATAAAGGATAGAGATGAAGATAGGGTGAGGCATGGGGGAGTGGTACCGAAATTCCGTGTCCTCCCTGGGCACATACCTTCTAGCAATCATATGTTCAGCTGTCCAGAAACTCTCAAAACCCTGTCCTTAAGGGTTTTTGTGGAGGTCTCATTACATAGGCATGATTGGCAACTGTGTAGAGATGTCATTGGACAAAATGTACATGATTTAAACCCAGCAAGGCCTGTCTGTTCAGACTTTTCTTGGCCTCTGCATAGCATGCCTTCCTCTAGGGTATGAGGCAGGACTCTCTCTGGAATGAGAGTCTTTTGACCCAAGATCAGACTAGAGTCCTGCCTTGGGCAAGTGAAAGAAGGACAGGGGAAGGTCAGAGAGAGAGACTCTGTTTCTTGAGGACTAAAGTGCCCCAACCTCATAATGAGGACTATTGGAGTTATGAGCCAGAAACTATGGATGAATATATATATATATATAATAACACCACAAGGGGTCACAATATTTAAATGGTTACCCAAAGGGTAATTAGTGTCAGACAGAGGAAGTGGAAGACATGGGGAATAGGACAGAGGGACAGGTTCTGGGAAAAGACACAGATAATTGGAGAAGTCTAGAAGCTGGGTTGCGATCTCTTCTCAGCACAGATGAGGCATGGCCATGAGTTCTAGATCAATGTGGTAAAGAATCCAGGCCAGTGTTTTCCTCTTATGCTCTTTATCACATCACTGAGTAATTTCTCCCTGCCCAGGTGGTAACCAGGTGATATAAATGCTGGTAGACTGATAGTCTATAATGATTCTGGAAAGAAACTGTATTTGATTTATGGCTTATAAATATTAAATGGTTTATTTTATAAAGCTAATATCAAGTTATTCTTTTAAAATGAGTCTGGTCCTTGCAAAAATCAACCAACTAGTGACATATTAAAGCCAGTGGAAGTGGTGATGAAATAAATGAAGGAAAAGTTCAGAAGCTCAGACCTAGAAAGCTGGAGAGATCAAAGCTATGATGGTGAAGAGCAGTTAACATCAGAAGAGACAGGAGGATTATAGCAGACTCTTACGCATCTACCCAACCTTCATTCTTTCCTTCTTCCTTGTTAACAAAACACCAGTTGTATGCAGGGATCCACCTTCTTCCTCAAACCCAGGGACTTCAGAGGAGAATGACTGCATCCCTGACTTGGAGATGGGTCTGACTGATCTAAGTCAAAAACAGCAATCTCCTCTACTTGCCAATGACTAGACTAGCATGAGCATGTGTCATACTTCTGGCCACAGAGATACCAGGGGAAGTCTGCTGGGGGAGCTTCTGGCAAAGGTTTTCCTTATCTTAAAAGGGGTCCCAGCGAAGACTTGGTTTCTTCTTTCTCTGGAGGCTGTTGATGTCATTAGCTATGACTCCTGAGCTGCTGCAAACACCTTGTGACTATGGGTTGGGAAGACAGCCAGGGAACAATTGAGGGATGGCAGGACACAGAGATGAAGGGATCTGGATCTGTAAGAACCTAATTGTATATAGGCTTATCAAAGTGGAGAGGGGATCCACTAATTATAAAATTATTATTATTATTGTTATTATTATTATTATATTCAGAGTTCAGTCTTCTAGACCTAAATACCCCCAATTCCCAAATAAATTAGATTTGTTAACACTGACAAATACAAAGTTTTACTTTTAAGGTTACAAAATTAATTGTAGCAGGATTCAGTAGAAATCTGATTTCCTGATAAAAAAAAAAAAAAAAAAACAAAAAAAAGAATAGAAAAAACAGAAAAAAAATATGTTAATAAGGTTATTTGTAAAAGTATAGTGCGATAAGGGGGGGCGGAGCAAGATGGCCAAATAGGAGCAGCTCCAGTCTCCAACTCCCAGCGCGAGCAACACATAAGACCGGTGATTTCTGCATTTTCAACTGAGGTACTGGGTTCATCTCACTAGGGAGTGCCGGACAATCGGTGCTGGTCAGCTGCTGCAGCCCGACCAGCGAGAGCTGAAGCAGGGCGAGGCATCGCCTCACCTGGGAAGTGCAAGGGGGAAGGGAATCCCTTTTCCTAGCCAGGGGAACTGAGACACACAACACCTGGAAAATCGGGTAACTCCCACCCCAATACTGTGCTTTAAACAAACGGGCACACCAGGAGATTATATCTCACACCTGGCTGGGAGGATCCCACGCCCACGGAGCTTCCCTCATTGCTAGCACAGCAGTCTGTGATCTAACCGCAAGGCAACAGTGAGGCTGGGGGAGGGGCGCCCGCCATTGCTGAGGCTTAAGTAGGTAAACAAAGCCG
>NW_016805589.1:3071579-3091021 GCF_001698545.2 Rhinopithecus bieti
TAAAAAAAAAAAAAAAAAAGAAAGAAGAAAGCAAGCAAGAAAGCACAAAAGCCAGCAAGCAAGAAAGAAGAAAGAAGTGGTTACCTTATCTGGATGGCTGGTGGCTGTGACTCAAGGCTCACTAGATGAAGTGGAGAGAGTAAATAAAGCCAGAGATCTTTAAAAGTCCCAGGCAGAAGCATGGAACTGGATCCACAAGGAAAACAGCAAGGAGCATCCAAAGGAGGTCCTTCCCCTGGTTTGCTTGTTTTGGAGAGTTAGCCACCTTTGATGCAGTTGGTCACACACTTCCAGTGGCCTGCGAAATCCCTCAGGATCACGGGGAGCTTATGAACTAGTTTGATGGTAGGAGTTTACTGTGAAGCTTGGGTCCCCCCAGATTTGCTTAGATGTATAACTGGGAGACCAGGCGCAGTGGCTCACACCTGTAATCCTAGCACTTTGGGAGGCCGAGGTGGATCACCTGAGGTCAGGAGTTCAAGGCCAGCCTGACCAACATGGAGAAACCCCATCTCTAGTAAAAATACAAAATTAGCCTGGCATGTTGGCGCATGCCTGCAATCCCAGCTACCTGGGAGCCTGGGAGGCTGAGGCAGGAGAATTGCTTGAACCCGGGAGGCAGAGGTTGCGGTGAGCTGAGATTGCAGCACTGCACTCCAGCCTGGGCAACAAGAGTGAAACTCCGTCTCCAAAAAAAACAAACAAACAAACAAACAAAAAAACAAAACAAAAAAAACAAAAAAAACAAAAAAAGAAAGAAAGAAAAGAAATATAACTGGGAAAGATGGATGAGTTTTTGAAAAGAGGTCAGTTTTGTTTTGTTTTTCCCAAAGGGTGTGGTGGACTGAAGTAGCCAGAGGGACAAGAAGCAGGAGAGTGAATAATCATCCTTAACGCTTTGCAGCATATGAGAAGAGGGGAAGCAAGTCACTCACACTGACAACTCCTTTCTTTAGCTCTAATCAAGACTCAACAAAAAAGGACTTATTTGATGAAGATACGTGGCACTTGATGGTAAGGAGTGGCAGTATGATAAACTGGTAAAGCAGTCTGAGACTTAAGGCCTAAGCTTTTGCTTCTATGCTATGTGACCTTGGATGAATTACCTAACCTCTCTGAGCTTCAATAGTCTGCAAAATTTGCAAAATGAGATACAAGTATTGATCACTCCGAGAAGCTGTGGGGATGACACAGGATAATGTTGTATAGCTCTATTAGTATGCTAGCACAGTTCTAGCCATGTGGCAAGGAGTCATGAATTATAACCATTGCTATTATTTTATTCTTAAGAATAATATAAGTTAAAAAAGGAATTAATACTTAGGGCTTATTGGACTTTGGGGTTGACAATTGATCCAACAAATTTGAGTACCTACCCTGTCCAAGGCACTGATTTTGTGCTGGGAAAACAGCACAGAAAATCATACAGGCAAACAAATAAACATAGATAAAGATTAGAGCCATAAAGAAATTTTAAAAAAGAACACAGGGGTCACACTATGCTTGTGCTGTGAATAAGAACATTGGCTGAACCTGCAATATTTGGGGAAGGATGTCAATTCCTGAAGGCTGACATGAGGTCTGCATTGAATGTCAGACTGACTCAGTGACTTTATATCCCATATAGTCACACATTTATGTCTTAATGAAGTCAGGTTTCAGACAAATTGGTTCATTCATTTCCGAGGACCCCCATACTTCTTTTGGTCTTGGATAAGTTGAATTACTCATTCACTAAGTATTTTGGCAGAACCTTCAAGTGATGTGTATTTTTAGTACTGGGTTCATGTGTAAAAAAAAAAATACATTTGGAGGGGCCGAATGAATAATGGGAGAGGAAAATAAAATAGCAAACTGTGTTTCTCAAATGTCAACTTGGTAGTAATGGAGTAGAAAGTATTGGGTGATTCATAGCATACATGAGGCTAAAAACAAACATAAGCAAAATACCAAATTGTTCAAAGTCTCACAGGGAGGGTGCCAATCATGAAAGAGTTCGAACTGACAAAAAGAGTGAGAAGGGCCAGCATAGGGGGTGTGGGGAGACAGAGACAGACATTGACATAAAATAGTAAGCTTCAAGAAGAATGTTCTATTTGAATGTGATGACCAAAAGTGTATTTTTGGAAGAGTTTAGAAGAATGTCTCTCCAGAGCCCAGACGTAGCCTCTGAGTAAACAAGGAAATCGTGGCTTATATCTTTGAATTTATAGTTTGACCCTGAAAATGTGCACTTTGGTTAGCAAAATGTTAAGAGGAATTTTCAACAACAGAAGTAGCTGATAATCATGATTATAAAAAACTTAGCAGTTCCCTATAAATGTCTTCAAAGAAGAGAGTGAGCTTTTAATAACGACTCCATATTGTGAAGTCAAGGCTGTTAATGGCATATACTTTACACACAAACACCTTTAATACAATTTATGCCATCACCTTAACACATTCTAGGAAATATCTCCAAGATTTAGTTTAGATTCTTCTCTGTGATCCATAGCTGAGCCCCTGATTCAAGTGAGCTTATCATTTATTTTTTTCTGTAGTCTCTTAAGCCTCAAATCTACCATTTATTTTTAGTTTGTGACGTTTCCTTTCTCTGAATGTCATTTTGCCAATCTCCCTCCTGGCTTCCCTCTACTCTTCGATGTTTAGCTCAAATGTCTCTCCTTCGGTGAACTTCTCCTTAAGCAGAGTCACTCATAACTTGATTTGGTTTCCTGCAGCATTTTATACACATCTTATAATTCCTTTGTTAATCATTGTTATGTCTATTGTTTATTGTTTGTCCTTTAGGTACCAGGTACTGTATTAAGCATATTACATAAATTCTTTACTTTAATACTTGCTATTGCTTTATGAGATAGTTATCATTATCATTCTCATTCATGACTGGGTTAAGTAACTTGCTTCATTTCATCCACCTAATAAGAGATAGCATCTGACTTCTTAATCTGGAACACATACTGTCAAGTACATGCTGTGCGGCCTCTCATAACACCACACTGTTTGCTTTTGCTGGTGTTGCACTTTATTTGTGTTCATGTCTATCTTCCTCTTTACATAAAACACATGTACAGGTCTTGCCTAGGTTGGAGGGATGGATGAACTATAGGGCTGATCAGGAGTCTATTTACTGGTTCTGTCCATGATGCAGGAGACAAAGTTGTTAGTGTAGTCAAGGTTGACTACTGGGAGGTCACTTGAAGGAAAATGCCGTAGACTGGTGGTCCCCAACCTTTTTGGCACAACAGACTAGTTTTGTGGAAGACAATTTTTCCATGAACCAAGGAGCAGGGGTTGGTTTTGTGATGATTCAAGCACATTATATTTATTGTGCACTTTATTTCTATTATTACTACATTGTAATATATAATGAAACAATTATACAACTCATCATAATGTAGAATCAGTGGGAGACTTGGACTTGTTTTCCTCCAAGCAGTCGGTCCCATCTGGGGGTGATGGGAGGAGTGACAGATCGTCAGGCATTAGGTTCTGATAAGGAGTACACAACCAAGATTCCTCGCACGTGCAGTTCACAATAGGAACTCCTCCTCCTATGAGAATCTAATGCTGCCTCTCACCTGACAGGAGGCAGAGCTTAGGTGGTAATGCGAAGTGATGAGGAGCGACTGTAAATACAGATGAAGTTTTACTTGCTCACCTGCTGCTCATCTCCTGCTGTGCAGCCTGGTTCCTAACAGGCATGACCCAGTACCAGTCTGTGGCCCAGGGACTGGGGACCCCTGCCATAGACAAAATTGGTAACAAGAATCAAAAATCAGAAATGAAGAAAACAATTCAGGACAATGGAAGTTACACAGGAATCAGAGGTTAAGAAAGATCTTGTTCAGATGAAATTTTAATTGGACACAATATTTAACTACACACACAAAAGAAAGGGCATTTTTTTTTCACTTGGTATATACTATGCATGGCCAAGTGTTATAAACTTCTTGGATGTATTGATCATATAAACCTCAAAATAAGTTTCTAGACTTTCCTGGCATATCAGTTCCTTCTCATTTGGGACATACGCACATTCCTATTGCAATTCTTACTGCTTAGTATTGTTTAAGAGACAATCATGCCTTGTGGGGCTCAGATATTTTCAAGAACATTGGGTATATCTTATCCATCTTTGGTCCAATGTCTAACAACTAGTATGCTATAAAAGGTGGGCCAATATGTAAATAAAATCGAAACAAACAAGAATGTTTTCTATAGCAGTTATAAAATAATTGGCTATTTATTTTTAAAAACCCACAAAATTCATGTTTTCTATAAACAAAACACATAGTACTTTTTTTCTGTAAGTAAGTTCTGGGATACATGTGCAGAATGGGCAGGTTTGTTACATAGGTATACATGTGCCATGGTGGTTTGCTGCACCTGTCAATCAGTCATCTAGGTTTTAAGCCCTGCATGCATTAGTTATTTGTCCTAATGCTCTCCGTCTTCTTGCCCCCCCACCCCCTGACAGGCCCCGGTGAACACACAGTACTTTTCTAGGGAGTTAAAGATTGATTCAACAACTGGGACATTTAGACAATTGCAGAGAATTTCACAGATAATGGATCATAACTATGTTTTCCCTCTCCCTTCATTCTTCTGGAAAGGTAGAAATATGTATCCTTTTACAGACTCCCTTGATAACTTACCACCAAGGCCCTGACATTTGGAAGGTAATATTTATTGTAGAATTATACAAAATGGACATAGTTTTCATCCCTTAAATGTTTTCTGACTACTAAAAACAGTACCTAGTGGTTGAGAAAACAATTGACCATTTATTTATGTATTTCTTCATTCATGTAATGAAAATATAGTTAAAGCCTTTTGTATGCAAGTCTTTAAGCTACCTACCAGGAATATAACTATGAGCCAAAATAGACATAGTCTTTGCTCTCTTGCTGTTTATTATCAAATGAGGGTCATCAAGTAATTAACTAAAATTATACCTTGCAAAGGGTTTCAAAGAGAGCTATATGGTGCTATGAGAACAAATAATAGGGGAAAGAGAAGCACAGTATAAGCCAAATATGGCGATGTTGGGGTAGGTAGGTCTTGTTGGGTATAACATCATGCTAAGGATTCTGGTATGTTACCCCAAGAGCCACAGACGGTTGTAGGCACTGAGTTAATGAAATTAGATGGTGCTTTCAAAAGACTACTTTGTTTATAGTGTAGAGAATAGGATGCAGGGATCAAGAGAGAAAGTAAGACACTAATTAGATGGTTTAGATGTTGGTCTAAGTGAGAGTAGATAGTAACGTGGACCAGGTTTAAGGTCGTGGGAAACTGAAAATGAACTAGTTTCACTATTGTTTTATTTATTTATTTATTATTTTTGAAATGGAGTCTTGCTCGGTTGCCCAGGCTGGAGTGCAGTGGCGTGATCTCAGGGCACTGCAACCTCCACCTCCTGGGTTCAAGTGATTCTCTTGCCTCAGCCTCCCAAGTAGCTGGGATTATAGGCATCCGCCACCATACCTGGCTAACTTTTGTGTTTTTAGTAGAAGCAGGGTTTTGCCATGTTGGTCAGGCTGGTCTCGAACTCCTGACCTCAGGTGATCTCCCCACCTCAGCCTCCCAAAGTGCTGGAATTACAGGTGTGGGCCACTGTGGCCAGCCTCACTTTTCTGATTTCAAATAGAAATCCATGGGTTGAGCAAAACCTACTGGGACTGCTCATTAGCAGGTGGAGAGAAACTGTAGCTGTGCTACTTGGAAGAAAAAGTCACCTGTGGGCTTTCAGCTTAGTAATTTTTACTTATGCATTTGACCTAATGAAGGTGCTTCATCTTGAGGAAATAAACGGATATGGGAGATAATTGGGGACCAAATGGCATAATCATGAAGGTACCCAGTATAGAACTTGATTTTTTTCTACTTTCAGCTTAGTTCATTCCCAACTCCTCATTAAAAAGCATCAGCTTAAAAGAGGTTTTTGTGACATTTAATAGGTTAAATTCATCTGCTAAATTTTTTTTGACTTAAACTTTGCACAAGACACAAGATTAAAACATGACTTAACTAGGCAGGGCCTTATTTGATCTTTGCATTCCCTGGGACTAGCCTGAGTGCCTTATTTAAAAAAAAAAAAAAATGAATGCATAAGAAGAAAAAAGAAAAACTGAAGAGAGACATCAGATTAGTAGAAATAAAACATAAAAGGATCTGATAATACTACATGGGAATGGAAAAACATAAGGCAGATTTTGAGTCTTTTCTTCTTCAATTTCCAATTTGACTGTCTGATTTGTAATTTACATTTGTTTGTTGTTGTCTTTATGCCAAGATCAGTTTCTTTCCATCTGCATGTGCAAATGTAATAAATTAAATAGTTATTGATGCTGTGGTTATCTATGGTATTTCCAGAGGTCTTTAGTGCAACCATGAAAACAAACACTGGACTGTTTCTAAAAATTCTTGCATACTGAGAATTGAATGGTGGGTCCCAGAGAAACTTGATACACCCGGACTGGTTTTTCTTCCCCTCTCAGTTTTTATTTCACAGGCAGCACTGCTCTGGGGAAGCACTGGGAGTGCGGGCTATCAGCAGATACTTTCTGAGTCTAGAGAGCTGAGTGCGCAGGGAAATGAGGGCTCATAAAGTTTCCTATAAAGAGGAGAGATGACACTGATTAGTGTGTACTGGGCCAGGATCAATATTATGAGCCTAGTGGCTTTGGGGAGTTATCCACAGGGCGGTGGATGTTTTCTTCTGCTTTATAGCTACTGGAAAGCCAAAAGAACTGGCTTAAGGTCACAGAAAAAGTGAATCAAGGTCCAGGCTAGTCCTCAACCCATGAGGGCCAAACCACTCCCCTCTCTATTAGTAAAGCTCTGAATTATCTTCCTCCTGCAGACGTTATCTTCTCCTGTATTCACTCTCACAGTTGGAGGCACTATTATTCATCCTGTTGGCCCAGCCAGAACTCTTGGGCTCAATCTCAAAAGCTTTCAGACCCTGGCTGGTGTCACAGATACATGAAATGACCAAGAATAAGGCAAATGGGTGGGGAGGACCTATGAACAACTGAAGACTTTCAAATGCAAATGAAAAAATAGACTACACTCATCCGAGTTGCTACCTTGGTCTTAGAGTCATCCTCAACTTCTCTTTTTTTCAAGCACACATCTTACAAATTCCTTTACCCAGCTGAGCCTACCTTTGACCTAACGATTGAATCTTGCTCTCTTTCTCCCTTCCTATTGCCACTGCTTTAATTCAGGGTCTCATCATCTCTCCTTCTACCTGGCCTAACTTCAGGTTAGACATTACACTTTTCCTGCATCTATCCATTGCATTGCCCACAAAGTTATCTAAAGCCTGAGTGTGATTATGTTATTTCCTAATTTATGAACTTTGGTAGTTCTGAACTGCCCGTAGGCTGAGGGCAGGAGGGCCTCAGCATGCCTAACCAACCTGACTTTCCAGCCTCATCTGCTACCACCCCTCTCCTCTTGTCTTGTGCTCTAGAATATCAGGCTACTTGCTGGTCTCTCAAATGTGCCCAAAAAGGCAATGCTCACTTAGTATGGGGGATTAGCTCCTGGAAATAGAAATGCTACCTGAACTAACCACATGTGGGGTCATGTCAGCATGATACCCCCAAAGAGCCATTCCTAGCATCAGGTGTAAGAAATGGCTCTTTGAATTTTGTCGAATCCTCTGAAATCACAACATCCCTCTGGCCATAGTTTTTTCCAGGCCACGGGTCACGCAATTGTTAGTCAGTCACCCTAAGCTCCAGTCATGCTTATGACAGGTTTTATAACATTTAAGGAATGCTCCTTATTGTTTGTGTCCTTAACCATTTTCTTGAAGTGACTCTGGTAAACCTTGCTTTTTAAGATCTAACATGGTTCTCTTCCTCTTTCCTTAAACAGTTCCAGAACTAATACTGGAAGTTTTCCCCCAAACATTATAAGTGAAACCTGTTCCCTAAAACACAACATAAATAGCAGAAGGAAAAGTCACAGAAGACAAAACCCAACAAATTGTATTAGAAGAGTGTGGTAGGGTCCTCATTGGTTGAGAATTTGCGTGGCCACTCACTAGCCATGAGCATATAGTACAATTGATAAAATATATAATATCTACTTATTGTGCCTATCCAAACATCCATTCACATATGCGTGTGAATACATTCACATATGTAAAAGATACTCTCCAGAGAGTGTGGCAAAGGCCTGCGTAGATGAGGATGCATGTATGTTTGTACTTGCTATTCCCCCAGCTTTGGGTAGACTCCTTTTTTTTAACTTGGTGAATTGCTACCCATGCTTTAGGCTCTGTTTACATGTTACCTAAACACTTTCTCTTCATAGTGTGCTCCACAGACTTGTGGCACCAGCATCTCCGTAAAGCCTGTTATAAATGTGGAATCTCAGGCCCCACCCCACATCTATGGAATCAGCATCTGCATTTTACCAAAATCTCAAGGTGTTTTGAACGCATATGAATGCTTGAGGAGCACTGACCTAGTCTATACAACCTTCCTTCACCCCTCCAACAAAACAAAAGGCTTTGCTCATACACTTGGTGTTATTTTCGTCTTTATCACATTGTATCATGTGCACCTTTAACAAGAGTAGGCCCTTGACAATGTTTGCTGAAATGCATTAGGACATATCAATCCAGGCATCTGCTATTTATTATGCTGTTTGCAATAACACACTCTAGTTTAGTTGACCCAACCTCCTCCTCTCTTTCAGAGGTTTCGAAAGTTTAAAACCTGATTTTCTAGGCTTCTTAACTGCCAGATATGGCCATGTGATTGTTCTGCCAATGAGCTGTAAGCAGAAATGTGCTAGTACTTTATCTCCTCTTTCTTCTTTTACCTGAAATATGCGACGTTGGAGGTACTTCTCTATTGCCATCAGAAGCCAAAAGCACAAGACAAGGATAGAAGACCAATAAGAGAAAAATTTGGATTCTTGAAGGCATCTTTCTGACCCAAAACTGCTACTCTATAGGCTTCTTATGTGAACAAACACTTCTTTATGTGTTTATGCTACTGTCAGTTTGTTGTTAATGGAGCCGAATGCATTTCTGACCAATACATTGGCAAATCCCATTTGAATTTGCTCTCTTTATTAGTCCTTGCTGGGGACCCTTCAGGTGAAATACAACAAAGTATTACAACAATGACTTTTAATTGTTCTTTTATTCTTATTCTATTTCACTAATTGATTTAGAAAAACATTTACTCCTAATATTCCCGCAATGGGAAATAGGGCCATGGGACATATAAAATTTAAATAACTTACTGCTTCAAAAAACCTAGTTGTAGGTTTTGGTGAAGTCATTAATATTGGACTATCAAAGAAATTAGTCAAGGCTTCTGGTCAATATCAGAACAGAAACCTCTCCTCTTGTCCTTTTGACATCTTGGCTGCTCCTCAAATGGGAGCGGGCAGCCACATGAGGAAGTTTTTTTAAAATATGGCACTTTGGATTGCTTTACAGGAGCTCTGTGAAAACGTCTCTCTCTGAGTTATGTGTAAATCCAACCACTGTCTGATTCCCATAGCATGGGGCTGCTTTGGGTCATTCCAGCCTCTCAATATTTCCCAGACCTCAGTTACGCACAAGCTACGTTTCACTGGGAAACACTATGCGGGTCAAATGGGAAAACTAGGTGTTGATAGCCTTACTAAACGGAGTGGAATTTTGTTTTATTAGCCTGTGAGACATCTTGCTTCTCAAACTCCTCTGTAAACCCTGCATGGTATTTTGCCCTCAGTGTATCGCTATATCTCCGTCAAAATGTGGCAGCTGTTTCATGGCTCATCATGAAAATACCATCAAAAATACCCTTAGAATCCAAACGATGCAAGCTGAGCTGTCCTAGAAGCTTTACACATCTATTTTCTTGGTGTCATCTGACCTCTGACCCACAACCTGGTGTCTCCTGGCACATCAGGTTGTCCTTTGTTATTCTGTATTTGGGCCTCATCCTTACCTAGCCACATTCTCAGACTGTTCCAGGTGGATGCTATATTTAACAAATCCACAGAAAAGACTGGCCATAACAGGCGCTCAAAGTCACAGTAAACACACCTGCGGACAATCCCCTGGAGCACATTCTTCTGAACACCCTCAACGAAATAAACCTTTGTCCTCTGAGGTTGAATCTGAGTTTGAAAAATTGACAAAAGTCATTTAGAGACGGATCAAATCTCAAGCCGTGTGACTTGGCTTTTTATAAAAGGCCATCCAATGAAGAAAACACGTGAACAAACAAGTTCCACTCTGGTCCTACTCTCTGAAGACAATTTCAAAAGGGAAGGAATGAAGCATTGTTGAAGCAGGCTCTTACAGAACCACTTGGAAGGCCATGCTGAGTTAGGAAATTATGTCAGGTCCCTTAAATAATCAGCCTCCATTTCTAATCCGTTAGTTCTCAAATGTTATCCTGCATCAGATTCACCTGTGGGACCTGTTGAGGCACAGATTGCCGAGCTCATCCTCAGAGTTTCTGATGCGGTGGGTCTCGGGCAAGGCCAGATAATTTGCATTTCTAACAATTTTCCGGGTGATGCTGACTGATGCTGTTCGTTCTGGACCACACCTGGAATTGTGCTTTAGTCAAACCTTATATTTTCATCCCATCAAGTCAGCTAACTGCTTGTCAGTTCTGAGATTTAAACAAGCAGTATGGCACAGTCACATAGTACCCTGTACCCTGATTCTCAATGATCTTGACATTTCATATTTTATGGTTACATGGTTTATAATGTGCACTGGACGGTGGATCACCAGGCACATCGAGTTACAGATGAGGCTGGAAGGAAAGTGTGTTACTGTCAGAGACGGTAGGGCAAATGGGGTGGGCAGGGCAGGATGTAGAGGTGTAATTGCCACAAACAATTGTCACACTTACTGCATAAGATGGACCATCATCTCCTTCTGAACCTGGTCAGTGAGCCCATGAATAGATTTCATTTGGTTTCAGCACTTAACATTTCAGTCTAACTTACGGAAGGAACCACCGTTCGTCTAGACACAAGTTTGTCATGTTTTTCAGGTTTGTGTGGCCAGGTGTTCTAGCTAGATATTTGCCTCTGCTTTCATTTTGTCTCCTCCACACTTGGATACACAACAGGTGAGCTCCTGGCCTGAGGCACAAATTGGTGTAAGTTCAAGATTTATATTCATGACTCCTGGTTGATTTTACAATTTCTTCTCTATTCTACTTTAACTGGAAAAGAAATCTCTGAGTAACTCCAGAGCATCAGCTAGCTGCATTATGAATTCCTATAGTTTTTAGCTACATATTATATGAGATTATTATATGTTCCTTTAGTAAACCCTTAATTATGCAGAGTTTTAATATTCTGTATTTGCTTTAAAAAATCACGGCAGTGCTCAGAGGAAAATCAGTGACCTTAAGGAGGGCAGCAGCACTCCTCCCACAGAGTGCTGCTAGCTGGTCTCTACTCCAGCCCTACCAAGTGCTCCTTGCCATGTGGAGGTCTGGCTGGCCACCCAACTCACATTCATCAGGCGCTGTGCCAGGCACTCTTCTGGAGATGCAAGGGGCTCAAACCTATCCTCTGCTCTCAGAGAGTTACGCAGGGTCTACAAGGCCAGAAGTACATCAAGTGGAAAGTTTCTAATCATTTTCCTGTTCTTCTCTTGTTCCTTCTCAAATTCCTTCCCAAGGAAGCCCATGGTTTGAGTTACCAGAACACTGATAACTCCTCATGTACACCAAACTACCTGCCTGCATTAAGAGGACATCTATGACCAGAAAACAATGTATGTTTGACAGAGATTTATAAACACAGAATGGGAAAAAAAGACCCTGATTTGAGAGGTTCTTTCCTTTTATCCTTGCAGGCCAGGGAATTTCAGAAGCAGGTCTCCTTCATAGAAGGGAGCTGGGAACGCAGCGGGTGCGCTCGGTGCTCTGAAGAGAGCTAAACGACTCTCCAGTTTCTAAATATTTGCATTCCATAATTGTCTTTGGGTTGAGTCACGAGGTGGGCACGCTCCCTCTGTCCTCGGGGATGAGCTGCTGCATGGTTAACAGGTTTCATTTCCTGCACTCGGTGACTAATGGACACTCTTTCAGTCTGGTCACATCTCTCCTTCAAAATGGTACTTGATCGGGCCCGCCTGTCTGCCTGCTGCAAGACCCAGCGCGCTGCGAAGAGACTGCCTGAATTCATAGGGCTTGTGATCCCGCATTGCCAGGCGTTGTTCTGAGTCTCTCGTCTTTTCTTAATTCTCCTTTCCTTCCCTGGCCAAAATAAACCTAAACCAAATCTTTGGGATTGGGGAGTTTCCTTACTGTCTGCCGATAGCCAGGGATTGGAGTATTAGGGGATAAAACAAAAAATATTGACTGTGGCATTTTAATGGGGTTGTAACTCAGTTTCATGACACAACTTGGGAACTATAAAGGCATTTGGAAATGAGAATACTTGAGATTAAGCATCATGAACTGCCTTGATTTTTTTCCCCCCTTTATAAGCATAGAAAACAAAGCCAGCCATTTTTCACCTATGACATGAGAGGATGGGAGGGTGCATCTTCAAAAAGTTTCCTCTCATTCTGGTTTTGACATTGATTGGTGGTCTTGGCTTCAGAAAGTTCCAGATGGATGATGATGGATGAATTTCCTGGGGTTAAGGAAGTGATTTTTTTAAGGAGATATTTTGGTGATCACATTCTTACTCATGTTGAGGGCTAATGCTGTGACCTCAGATGAAAATATTTCACTTCACAGAGGTTCTGGGGGTCCACATTTCTGATGGAGCCCTTTTCTGATGAGGGCTTGATGGACATATTCACACATATTGGTGCTTCCCAGCAAGCTGTGATTGCTATCTGTGGGGTATCAATCTCAGTGCACACTTGAGTGTTCAAGATGATCTCATTTCTTTACTATGCTTTATTTTGATTAAAGTCAGACTCTCCATGCCCATCCTACCAGCCAGCATGGCAGGAAGGCTAAGCTCAGTCATTGTTGGCGCTCTCTCCTCCTTGGGTAACACAGACACCTAAAATCATGCCCAATCACCAATTCATCATGGTTACTACTAATGTCCTCATTATCCAGGCCTTCTGGTTCTCTCAAGGTCCTGTAGTCTCCCTACTTTTGTGCTCCACTCACAGTATGGGAAGAAGGCTGGAAAACCTTTGCCCAGGGTTCTGCCTCCTCAGTTGTACAAGGCAGCCTTCCCATTCCAACTCCTTAGGGGTGGAGCTTATCAATGGCACTGAATTTGGCTCTTCCATGGCCAGATGACTGTCCCCTTTTCCAGGCTCAAAAACATGTCTCCTTTCTCTTGCCTTATTTTCAAAGACATTTCTCTGTCTGCCCCATCTTCTTGTCTCAGGATACTTAAGATCGTATCCTTAGAGAACTTTAACTTTTTCAAGTCAGGAGGAACCCTTGTCTTCGGCTTCTGACTTTTCTGCCCTGTAAATTTCTTTTAGGCAAGTCAAAACTAAGGGCCCATCAACTTGCTTGGTGTAAAAAGGGGGGATAATTTGGAAAATGAGCAAAAGGCAAAACTGAAGTAAATTAAAGTAAGTTCAGGGTAATGCTGGAAAGAGGTGGAATTTCACCCAGAGAAGTAGACATTGTATAGAACCCTGGTTATAACCACATGATGGTGTTACAAATGGAATAGTTCATCCTGAGAGTAGGGGTGGATGAAAAGACAGAGAATCATCACATTGGGCAGTGTAGTGTTCTGAGCATCAAATGCCCAGCAGGAGGCAAACTTCCTCCAGGTCCCTCATGCACACAAGAACCAGGAATGAGAAGGATTAGAATAGCAACGAGAACAAATTGAATAGGAAGTTGAGTGGGTAGAGAGGGTGGCTGGCTTAATCATGAGAAGGTGCTGCTATTTTTGTTTGAGAAGAAGGAGATGTTATAAAGGGCATTTTGGGTAATTGCTAAATAGAAAAATCAGGAAGAATCTAGTAAAATTGAGCAATGAAGTTGTCCCCATCAGTTCACAAATAATAGCTCATATTTTATAAAATATATACTCCCTGCCAGGCACCATTCTAAGTATAGATAGCACCATCCCTAGTTTATAAATGAGGAATCCAAGACTCTAGACATATCACAGACCTAGAAAGGGAGGGAGGCTAAAACGCGGCTTGAGCAAGCCCAGTACTCACTGACCCCAATTGGGTCAAGTGCCCTTCCCTGAACTGCCTCTGGGATTACATGGATTAGAGGCTCGGGTTGTTAGACCCAAGTCTCTTTTACACTCATCCCTGCATGGTTCACAGGAGTCCATATTACTTGAGACACAGGGACAAGGAGTTGTAGATTTCTAGAGGAAAATTAGGGTGCTTTTGGCTGGGTGCGGTGGCTCATGCCTGTAATCCCAGCACTTTCCAAGGCTGAGGTTGGCGGATTGCCTGAGGTCAGGAGTTCGAGACAAGTCTGGCCAACATGGTGAAACCCTGTTTCTACTAAAAACACACAAAAAATTAGCCAGGAGTGGTGGCATGTGTCTGTAATCCCAGATACTTGGGAGGCTGAGGCAGGGGAATTGCTTGAACCAGGGAGGTGGAGGCTGCAGGTTGCAGTGAGCCGAGATCGTGGCACTGCACTCCAGCCTGGGTGACAGAGCAAGACTCTGTCTCAAAAAAAGAAAAAAAGAAAATCAGGGTGCTCTTATCAGAAGAAAGGCATTGAAACAACAGGCATTCCTCAGAAAGCAGAGAAGAGGAGCTGTTCTGGAGCTAACCTCTGCACCCCTGACCCCAAAGATGCCCTTTAAGCATCTCCTTGGAACCCCTATGAAACAAGGAGCACATTTGAAAGTACTTGTCTTGCATCAGTAAGGAAGAACCAGCAGTAAGCATAAAAATTCCTTGAGCAACAAAACAGATGTTACCAAGTCCAAGCAGTGAACCTTGTACTCTTAACTAATAAGGGAGTTCCTTAGATCTCACCCAGAAACTATTTTTGGTTTTGTTTCAAACAATTTTAATAAGCTTGGCTATCTGATTACCCCATCCCAAGCCAAACAAAGTGAAAAAGGGCATCCTCTGGCCACTGGGATATAATGTCACTGTTTGTTGTTCTACTCTCTTACTTCTAGTTAGCAGGGACAGAAAGATTGGAACATAAATCTTGGCAGTGTAGCTCTGGGATCTTCAAGTGTCCTTCAGCAAGTCAAGCACAAATGCTTTCACAGTAACAGAGCCAGTGTTCCTAGGATAATTTTCCTTCCACTTTAAACCATAATGGTTTGCGACAGCTATAAGGATGCTCAGTTAGAGTTGCGCCGTTTGGATGTTTTATTCGGCATCACTAAACTGGATCAGAGGAGTGCCTGCCAACTTGTGTGTTGTAGACGGGTCAGGTAGACAGTACAGCGTGTAACTCCCTCTGTCTCGTTGGCTCTCAGTCTCACTCATCTCTGTACTTCAGCAAAAGTCATGGTATTGCCCAATGTGAATTTTCCCCCTCCTTGGCTAATGCAAACAAGTGTGGCCTGCCTCTCTCTGACCATTTCCTACCCACAGAGGCACTCTATTTCCTCCAATGTTAAGCTGAGTGCCAAAGTGTATACACATGGACAAAACTATTCTTGAGAGAGTAGTGACTTTTCAATAGGAGAAAGGGCCAAAAATATTCTCACATTTCCTTGGGGTGACTGGTTCCCCACAGATTGCTGACACTTGGCAGCAGTGAGTGTCAAGTTTGAAAGCTGGACTTTGGGCTGGACTGATTTGGATGCTAATCCCAATTTAGTTGTTTATAACCCTGAACCAATTTATTTTTCCTTGACTATAGAATGGGGATAATATTAGTGCCTGTAGCCCAGGGTGGCTGCAAGGCTCAAGTGAGATGATGTGGGCAAAGTGCTTAGTAGTGGGTTGGGTGTCCAGTTACACACTTGGCAAATGTTAATCCCTGCAGTTATTATAATTGTTATGATTATTAGCAACACATTGTAGCTACATACTTAATTTAAGAGTGTTAAGAATGTTCTCTCTTCGAACAGTGTCAATGTGTTCTGCCAGTAGTTTTGTTTTCTTCTCTGATGTGTAAATCCAAACAATTCAAAGACCGTCTTTGGAATTTGACAATTCTAGACTTAAACATTGATTTTATTGCTTATTGACAGTGTAGCTTAGGAGAAGCTGCTTTCAGAGTCTCAGTTTCCTCCAAGTAAAATCTCAGTTAATTCATCTTTAATGTGGATAACAAAGTACCCATGTCAGAGGCTAGTTTTGATGAGTAGGTAAAGAGTAAACACTTGGGAAATGTTACTGATGACTGTTCTTGTACATATCTGGACTCTCATCAGATAATTTTCTTTGGTTGAATCTTGAGGCAAACAACACACTAACAGCAATCCCTTGTAGTTTTCTAGTTTAATGAGAGACCTGGTATGTTCCAACAGTTTGTGATTGCAAGTTGTCATTGCTAATTTAGAATTTTGAAAACTGTTAATGTTAACAATTTAGATTTGGGAAACAGGATGAGCTTTTAAGAATAAGTATATAATTTTTGTCATTGGATCTTAATCTACTGAAGCAATACAATGAACCTATGCTTTGGAATCAGGTAGATCTGGGTTTGAACCACAGCTGTTTCTTAACTAGGTTATGGTCCTGACTCAATAGAAAAACTTCACTGAACTTCAGCTCTCCTATGTAAGAATGGAATAATATTAATCTTTCCCATAGTGTTGTTGTAATGATCAAAAAAGGATAACATAAATGAAGTACCTGACGTATAGTAATCAAGTTAACTGTTGCTGTTGTTATGGAAACATAACTTTGAAGAAAACTATGAAAGAGAATTGATAGCAAATGAAAGAAAAACTGTACCAAGTAAATTTTAATGCATCTATTTAGGATGATAAGCAAATATCTCATTTTCCATCAATCAAGCTGCCTGGCCCCAGAGTCAGTGACAACAGAGTTAGTAAATAAGGGCATTTGGATTAGCGTATGCCACATGATTAAACTTCAGACTACTAGGGGAAAAACAACAACAACAGTGCAATCATTGCATTTAATTAGAAGCCTCATCAGGGTGGGATGAAGGCACTAAATATGGCTGGGAATCATCAAGAATGAGGCAACGATCCACTCAGTTGTGGAGCTGCATATGAGCAAGTGGTACTCATACTGAGGTCAGTGGGCTGAGGCGCTTTGCTTCGTTGCTAGGCAACAAGGGACCTGCTATTCTGTAGCCCATCAATATCAATATGAAGCATTAACCAAACCACACTCCTGATTCCACTTATATGATGGCTGCATGGAAATGCTGGGTAACAGAAGAGGATTATGTAATGTGGAAAAAGTGAAAGTTGGCACTGCACAGCAAAGCTTCATCTTTGAAGCAGGAGTGATTCAATAGGAAAGATCATCTGCTGGTTGTGGTTCCTGCTTAAAGATGCTGGAGGAAGCATGAGAAGTGGACCGATGCCAAGTCTCTGTACCACAAGGTGAGGTAAAATGTTGGAATTTTTCGGCTAACATGAGCCACAAGAACAGTCAAAGTAGATGATAATCCTTGTCCAAAAGTATAGCTTTTAAGACTGAATTACTCTGGCTGTAAATTCACCAGTTTATCAGCAAGTTCCTTGTAAGAGTCATTTGCAACTTTAATTATCCCAATAACCAATTCAATAATGCATTTCACCCTGGCCATATGGAGAAAGACTTAGCTTCTATAGTCCCTAAGCAGATATCAATGCAGTTATATTTCACAGTATTTTATATTATAAAGGTACTTGCACCAGAGGGGAAGGTAATTAACATTGCATTAGGTTGTCATCTTGTTTATTTAATCAGCAGTATCAACTGCCCCTTTACTAAGCTATGAGGGTTGACATAAAACAAAATAAACTAGTGTTTTGATCTTATTTTCATAAATATGTTCCTATCTATTAAATTGGGAATACAAAACAATATATTCAATTTAATTTGAAATAGAATTTTCAACTGGAGAGTCAGTGTAATTGAAGTACGACGTGTTTGGGTACAAGAGCCCCCTGGGTATTGCCTAAAATCAAACAGTAGATATAACTTTCCATAAGAAAAGCCCAAAGAGGCTAATTAGATAGAAACATGGAATACTAGGAAGAAGAAAATGGGATATGTGGAATTTTTTGAAGATTTTGAGTCAATTATGCAACCATAAGACAGGAGCCATGGGAAAAAGTTGGAGAAAGAAACATAGTTGTATGCAAGAAGTTGTATACAGTGTTATTGTAACACCAAGGGAGTGTTAGAATAACCACAGGTGCGTGGAGTAGTCATAATTAGTCACTGCTCATTTGTGCCACCAGTCATCCCAGTTGTTTTGACACAATGTAACCTTTTGTCATAGATTTCTTTCACTCTTCTGGTTTTCACATATGATTTTGTTTAGAGAACTGGCCTGCACACTCAGCCCATTGGGCTCTTCAGGGACATCAGTAGAGATGCTCCCGGGGCCACTAAAAGGCAAGATTTAATTCATCATTGTGGAAGAGTGAATGAAATTCACTTTCATCTTATGGGTGAGGGAAAAAGAAAGGTGCCTAGGAATTATACTGGTGGGGCTCCTGGGTGGCTCCCTGGAACCCTGGCTAGGTAATTTAGCTATGCCAATTAAGTTGTGGCCACTGACCCAACTTCAGGCATTTGCCAAGTCAGGCTGAAGTTCTTCCCTAAGCTCCACATGGGTTTAGTTCAGACCAGACACCCTAGCCATGCCTCAGAATATTTCAGAACAGCTTGTTCTGAAATATTTCTTCCCTTGTTCAGGGAAGAAAGGACCCAAAAAGATCATGAGTAATCAAAAAAGTCATGTGAATACACAAATAATTTTCAAAGAACTTGTATGCATTCTTACACGACTAACTCCTTGGTCTTTATATTGCTGTTAGTCACAAATTCTCTTTCTAGAGCAGGCCAGAAGAGTTAAGAGAAAACCAAACCAAGTGAATCATGGAACCACCCTGATTTTCACAAATAATTACTGAGAATTTTTCTGCTTAAGGCACAGGGCTAGGTATTATGTGCTGGATATAAAGTAAATAAAACAGATACGCCTCTTGCTTGTTCTGAAAATTTGGGATTGCTCTTAACTAAAATATTAGCAAATACAACCAAGAAGAATATTTACAACATAATATGTCCTAACAGAATAGAATATATTCAAATAATGCAAGGATGGTTCAATAATAGCTAAACTGTTAATTAACCATAGTACTAGGTCAAAGGAAAAATGCCACTTGATCTGTTTTTTTAACAGGTGCCAAAGATCCATTCAATAAAAAGTGCTAATAAAATAGTCCTGTAATTATATACAATTAGACATATTCTATTTATAAAAAATAAAAATATAAAATATCTGAAATATGCTTAACAAAAAAAAATTAAGATTTACAAAGAAAACTTCAAAATTCTACTTCTAAAATAAAACTTGAAAATAGGAACCAGATTT
>NW_016805589.1:3096127-3105323 GCF_001698545.2 Rhinopithecus bieti
TTAATCACGATAATAATTTATCCCTCCCCACCCCTTTCTCTCTCTCTTCTTTCATTTTTTTAGAACTTGACAAGCTGAATAGAAAAAGTCTGTATGAAAAAATAAACTAAAATACAGATTAAGTTATAAAGGCTCAACTGAAAATTTTTTAAAAATAAGAATTCTGATGAGTGGACTACTTCCTACAGAGATTACAATGTAAAACTACAGCAATAAAATAAGTTTGTTTTGGCATAGACAACATAAGAAATAGCAGAGTCCAGAAGGAAGCTTTAATATCCGAGTAGACTCATATAGATGTTTAGTATATGATAAAGGAAAGCTTTTCAAACTAGAGAGGAAAACTCCAATAATTCAAACAAATGGTTTTGGAACAACTGACTAATCATTTTGAAAACAAAATAAGGCGATACCACTCCTTTCTTTAGATAGCTCAATGATTTGATACATATATTTAAAGAGTAAAGCTAATAAAGTACTAGAAGAAAATGAGAAAATTTGATAAAATTATTTCTAAGCAAGACAATGAACACAAAAGCCAGACAGGAAATATATGATAAATTTAAATCCATAAAATTAAAGCACTTTGTATGGCAAAAACTAGAACAAGCTGGGAAAAGTATTTCCAACACCCATAATAAAAAGTAGCTAATTTTCTTAACATTAAAATCTTATTATTTTAAATATTATAGATCAATAGTAATTACTTTAATTATAAATAAATATTTAAATATTATAAATCAAGAAGACTATGACTGATAATGCAAAGAAAATGGGAATGAGGAAAGATATAAACTTCCAGTTTATAATAAAACCAAATGGCTTTTAAACATGAAAGATATTCAACTTACTCAAAGGTAAGACAATGAAAAGAAGGTGGATTTTTTCACCTATCAAGTTGGCAAAGATGAAAATGCTGAATAAGTAGTGTGATCAAGGGTATAGAGAAATAAGCTATCTTACATAATGTTGGTAGGACTATAAATTGGTATAAATTCTTCAGGGGGCAGCTTAGGAATGTGTGTCAAATCTTAAATGCACATATATCTTGACCCAGCAATTTATGTTTAAAAAGTTATCCTATTATACTCATTCACTTCTGCCAAGTGAAATCTATATCTGTCTAATATATATATTTCACTTCAATATCCCAGCCAAAACAGAGAACCTAAATATTTATCAATAAGCATTTAATAAATAGACTTATAGCTTTAGATTTGTTAAGATAGAAAGATGTCCAAGGTATTAATAAATTATTAAGCTTAAAAGGAAAATAAATTAGTATTATTCTATTTGTTAAAATTAAGACATCAAATATATGTTTGTATATGAACACACTATTTCTGTAAGGACATACAAGAAGCTGTTAACTATAGTTATCTCTGAGAATTGGGGCTGAGAATTTGAAGGGTTATGGAAGGAAACCTTTTACCTTTTATCTTTATATATTATTTGATTTCTTGCTATGCAAATGTGTTGCTTTTATGATAAAAGAAAACTTTTCCTTTTTTGCTACACTGTACTTCTCAACAAAATCTCATGTGTAGTAGTATTGTTTTGGATACAGTCTGACTTGCTAAAAATGTTGAATTTACCATTGAAACCCTCACTTACCTGAATAAAACAACCTCTGATCTTCATGAAATACATTTAAGTGGTAATCTGGTATTTAAAGACTCTTTTCAAAAGGATTAATTTCAAAATCCAAGAACTGGATAAATTTTAAAATATAGTTTTTAAAGATAAATATTATTTTCCAAACAATATCACTGACAAACCTATTGTATACACACACACACACACATACACACACACACACACACATATATAGTATAATTTTTTAAATACCAGTAAAGACCTAAAAGTAATAAAGGCAGTGTTGCAGTGATAACTTGAAGAAGGTGATGAAACTTTCATTACGGTACCTTACCTGGAAATGGTTAAGATTTTGAGACTTTATAGGGGGTGAAAATAAAAGCAAGCCTGTGAATATGACATATTACAGATGGAATCCTGTTTTAAATAATGGTCCATTTTAATGTACTATGGCCACGTTTGTTGTCATTTAAATAATAGTACCATTTAATTATCATATAATTACTTTGTAATCTTGGTTTAAAAGCGGCTTCAAATTTTGATGTTTTTTCTATACCCAGAGTCCTAGCAAAGCCATTTAAAAATTCAAACACAAAATAGGTACAGTACCAAAATGCAATCACCATGTTTCTTAAAATCTCATGATTTAAGAGAGTTTGTGAGCATTTTCTGGAAATGGAACCTCTGTGGAGCCACTACACCTATAAGGCCGCCTGATACTACCAATCAGATGTTTCAACTAGGACTTAATGAATAAAGAGGGAGAACAGCCAGTCCCCTATTATGCAGTAAAGCCAGATGACAATTGGTAATCAAGAATAAAGATTAATAAGTGAATCCCAGTTTTTATCTAAAGTATAAAATTAGGAACTCAATAAAATATGAAATCTATAGATAGTCCTCAATTTTTTTTAATTCATTGAATTTTTCTTGTGTTAGACAAAGCAATAATTTATTATGGTTTCTAGCAATATTGGATTTTGCTCATACAAACTGAAGTTAGAGATGGACAAACTGGCTATGTCCCTCAATGTCTTCAGTCAGAACAAGACCCTATTAATCAGATGAAATTATCAATAATCTGAGCATAATGGGAGAGAATGTATTGAAATCTTCTGGAAGGGAATAAGCTAAACTGTTTTACTCTCATCTGTTTCATTAATCAATGTTAGCCCAGAGAGGATGCTAGGGATATCTGAAAAAGTTGGCCACAGTGTCACCGAGTAGAAGTCATTCTAGATATGGAATGAGGGGCTCTGGGTCCTAAGTCTGGCTCTGCTAAGAATCATCTGGCTGATTAGGGGTCAACTACTGAATCTCTGGAAAATTCCGTTTCTCTCTCTCTCTTTTTTTTTTTTTGAGACTGAGTCTCGCTGTGTCGCCCAGGCTGGAGTGCAGTGGCGCGATCTCGGCTCACTGCAAGCTCCGCCTCCCGGGTTCCCGCCATTTTCCCGCCTCAGCCTCCGAGTAGCTGGGACTACAGGCGCCCGCCACCGCGCCCGGCTAGTTTTGGATTTTAGTAGAGACGGGGTTTCACCGTGTTAGCCAGGAGGGTCTCGATCTCCTGACCTCGTGATCCACCCGCCTCGGCCTCCCAAAGTGCTGGGATTACAGGCTTGAGCCACCGCGCCCGGCCTAGAAAATTCCGTTTATTATTTGAGAAATGCAGGGACTGAGTTAGGCTTCTAAGCGCCTTTTTAGCTTTTAGTCCATAAATAACATTTGTTGCCACCTTTGTCTGGAAATATGTATTAATACAATGGTAGTGAATCTGAAGAAATAGGTGGTCATTCTGTCGTCACATAGGACTACTTCAGCACATATGGGGAGACACTGCCTTTCAGTGACTTCCCGGAAAACATGTGGAATGATTGATGCATGCAAACATGCTACAAGCACTTTTATTCACCAACATATTATGCAGCACCTAGCACAGTGGTACTATAAGTAGCCTATGTCACAATTACTCAACCCTGCCATTTTAGTGCAAAAAGCAGCCATAGACAATATGTAACAATGAGCATGGCTGGGTGCCAAAAAGCTTTGTTTACTTTATTTACAAAAGCAGGCAGCTGCCTGGATTTGGCCTGTGGGTTGTAGTCTGCCAACCCTTGCTCTAAATCATTAGCGAGGAAAGAATAACAGCATGATGTATTATAAAAGCAGCCAATCCAGATGGCTAAAAATATTTTGGCTTTCCAAAAATTAAAAAGAAAATCTAGTCATGTGGAAAAACTGCTAGTGCAATTTGGGGAACATGCTCATTTGGGATTCTAATTCAGCTGTGACTCTTGTCTGTAAGCAGAAAGCCATCAGATGGGGGTGGATTTAAGCCCCGTCCAAGGAATACCAGGTCCATTTGTAGACTGGCCTTAGGCTTTGTGGTTGGTCCAATTAATTTCCCTCAAACAAGTTTCATACAAACCTACTACCTCAACCAAAGTTTGAAGTTAACTCAAGAACAAAAGGAGCATATTGAAGCAGTATGATCTATGGTATATGTTCCATGAGCACTTCAAATGAGTTTTGTGGATTTTTTTTTTTTTGTTTTGAGATAGGGTCTTTCTTTTTAGCCCAGGGTGGAGTGCAGTGGCATAAACATGACTTGCTGCAGCCTTGACCACCCTGGCTCAAGTGATCCTCCACCTCAGCTTCCCTAGTAGCTGGGACTGCAGGCGTATGCCACAGTGACTCTCTAATTTTTAAGGTTTTTGTAGAGATGAGGTCTCACTATGTTGCCCAGGCTAGTCTTGAACTCCTAGGCTCAAGAAATCCTCCCACCTCAGCCTCCCAAAGTTGGGATTACAGGCGAGGGACCATATTTTAATCCAGATTTAGACCATCCTTTGATGGAGACATCTTTGAAACAACTTGGGGAATTATGTATTAGATGGTATTAAGGAATTCCAGTTAATTTTGTTAGGAATGAAAAATAGCATGGTAATTATGTAAAATAATATTTATCATTTATAAATGCACATTGAAGCATCTATGTCATTATAGGTGACACAATGTCTGAGATTTGCTTGAAATGCTCCAGCCCCATTCCCCTCACCTCCCCAGATCACATGCAAGTTAAATAAAACAAGGCTGGCAGAATGTTGATCAGTTTTAGAGGTGGACTTGCTAATATGTCTATATTCAGCCAAGCTTCAAACACGCCTAACAGTTTCTTTCTTTTTTTTTTTTTCTCCAGGAATGGTCTCTGTCTTGATAAATTCTTGATTCACCAGCTTTCCCTTAAGCCAGCAAATTTCTAATTCCATTTGTCTCCTCTTTTTGTCCTCATAAAGGTATTGAGATGGGATAAATAGAACCATTACCATGCTTCTATATAAGACCTGTGTCTATTTTCTTAGTCATTTCAGGATGCCCATCTTAACTTATTTTTTTTCCTGAGAAGCATTTCAATTTGCTTTGGATTTGTGGTTGAATTTCCTGATATATAATTCTGTCTAGAAAAGGACTTTAAAATCTCTTGAAGATGTAGTTTCAACCTTTAAATTTATAACCCCAAGCTGATAGATAATTAATATTTAACCCATTTCTTCACAGCAGACATTAGAGAATGTGCTCTATATGACAGGAAGCTGCTTTCTGTATACAGAACTTTTGGGTTTTCTTTGGCCCCATTCCTCCCAGACACTGCTGATAGAGTGAGGCTGTTCACTATTTACTTAGAATTCTGTATGTCATGCCAATCATTCACAACAATCTTTAAGTTCACATTTTAAAATGCACCACATGCCATTCACACCTTAGATAAACATCAGCTAACACTGAGTCGTGAATCATACTTGTGTGTACAGATCTATTGGGAGGGCAGCTATCTTGATAATCCATATTTGCTGAGCATCTACGCTAGGCTAGGCTCTGTGCTTCATGCTTCACAAACACCATTTCACTACTGGTAGTTAATAGTAATAAAAGCAGTTATTATTATTACAAAGATCATGTATTAGGCATCGGCTATGTTTCATTTGGCATATGTCCCTGTTAAACAGACAGAAGCACTGAGGTTGCTGCTGCTATTTTTAAGTGAGGCTGAGTAACTTACTCAGGTTTATTCAGTTATTAAGTGGTAAATTCTGACTCCTAGACCTTTTTTCCATCAGTCATTTGCATGTAACTTGCATAGTTTTTGCCATTCTGCTTACCATTTGTACAATTATTTACAAAATATTTTTTAAATTGACATACTTTTCTTTACATATACTCAGCCAAAAAGGAAACTAAATATTATTGTCATACATGAAAAACTAATATTGTTTGCCACAAAAGAAGGTACCCATATAAGTAAATACAGTGAAGTGTTGTTCTCTGCAGCCTGGGACTGGCTCCACTGTGATGTGCAGATTGATTCTAAAATGGTTCCCCTCCTAATTTCCATTACCCCATGGAGTCGGCCACGTAGATTATCTTCTGTACCATCAGTGTCTTGGGTCCCACACTTTAGGCTTTATTTAATGCCATCCAATGTGGCTTCACATAGGTGAGGGATATTATGGATCATAGATCTCTGATGGAATGGAAGTAAATTACAATCATACCCTGGCAAACACACTACTGCAAATAACTAGATAAGAAAACACACATAAATAAGAATTTAATGAATAAATGGGTTAATTGTATTTTTTGGCAATACATTTTGACCATGTTTAGTTTTCCAGTGAGAGAGTTCTTTTTATAGCTATATATAAAATATGTGTGTATGTGGGATATATATATATACATAAAATACATACATATGCAACACACGTATATGTATCATTCTGTTTACATTGGGAAGGCTTATGCTGTGCATATGCCTCCTGAAGATTATGTATGCCTAAACTAAAACAGTCCTATAAATTATACTTGCATAGGCTATAGTCTTGATTTATGTATAAGAGGTCAATTCATAAGCAATTATAAATGGAATGTCAACCATAGTCATTATCTGGCTGAACAATGAACATTTATTAACTAGTATGAAAAATTCCTCTTGGTAGTTTTTGGCTGGCATGTATGTGGATGGAAGGTTAGGAGTGTTAAATCAATTTCACAAGCAATGAAAAGCCTATAATTTAAATGTCTTTATTCAATTGAGTATTGTAGGAACTTTGGTCTAAAAACATGAAGCTCTGTAGGCCAGGATCCAAAGTCTTCGGATATTAAAAAAAGTTCAAAACCTTCACTTTTATGAGAAAAATTTCCTATTTAAAAGGCAATATGATTTGGTAGAAATAAAAGTGATTTTGGAGTCAAAGAGACCTAAGTGAAAATCCTAAGTTTTAACCTACAAGCCAGATGACCTTATCTATGCACTTGTTGCTTGTTTAGTAAGTGAGGGTAGTAGCTCCTTTATCAGAGGATTTTTATAAGATTAAACAAAAAAATTATAAATGATTAAGCCTACTGCTTGGCTGGTTATATCACTGATTTATTTCTTCAGGGGCCAAAAGCTAAGTGTTAGGTGCTAGGGACACAGAAGTAAATAAGGCAATATGATTCTCCCCTCAAATAAGCCAGATTAAGAAGATCATATTATGTGTTATGAAAGCAATTGGGAAATAAATCCAATGAGAGAGACAGTAAGTGGTGGGCACAGTAGCTAGCAATAATTTCTCTGAGGAAGCAGCATTTAATCTGAGAACTGACAGTTGAGATTGAACAAGACATGGGGAGAATCAGGAGATGGCATTTTAGGGGCAGGGAGGGGTCTTGGGGAGGCTGTTACTGGAGTCTGGGTAGATATGACAGGGTAGTAACAGGGCAGATTTATCTGAATCTTGTGACAACTATTATAAACTCCCTTTCTCCTAAAATAAACAGAGAATTAATATCATTTAACAATTTTCACTAAGTATAAATTAAAATGAAGAAAGCAAAAATGCTTCTTGATATAAAACACAGGTTCTTAAGATCTTGGAGCCTCTTGGCCTTCTTTTCTATGAATTGTTTTTCTTCCTGACCAGGCCCTTGGATCAGATATGTTTCTATGACAAATGGAGCTGCTTTGGATTTGATTATTTTCATTTAGTATTGCTTGTCCAGATTCTTGGTAATAAAACTTTTCAGAGCTAATATTAAAAAAAAAAAGATTGAATGTTCTCTTCTTCCCTTATGGGATACTCTCACTCAAATGCAAACATATCGAATCAGAGAAATTAATTGCTGCACTGTGGTGTCTCTGCCATGAGGAAGTGCAATTCTTGAGTGGCTTGCTGGGCAGTCATGAAAATTTTAAGCGAAAGGCGTGAGACAGAGAGGCCCACAGAGAAAACAACTCTGCTTGCACCCTTTTCTCTGTGTTCTTTCTAATAATGGCTTGATTTGGGGAAAGAGCAATGAAGAAGCAAACCCTTGTTTTGGTTGCCAGAGAATGGGTGGTGAAGGTGTTCTCTCTGTGGGAATTCTATTGGGTGTCTATGGATTTGAAAGGACAGGTCACTTATACCATCAGTCATTAGTTTCCTTCCACTCTTCTATTTTTGGGGTTCCAGCCTGTGGACCACCTTCTTTTCTAGTTGCCTTTCTCTTGCCTTGGAGTATTGATCTCTAACACGCTGCTAGACACACTGGTCTTGGATTGTTATTTAATTTCAGGAAACCAGTTCTCAGTGATGAGAGCAAAGTCTTTCCTCTTGCAGGCATGATAAGGTAAGAATTGCTTGCTTTTAAATAGCTCTAGTTGTCTTGGAATAGATTTCAAAGCAACACTGGAGGGTAACCACTGGTCTGAAATAGCCCACCCCAGCCCTCCCAACCTCCTCCCCTCCTTTGGTATATTTATGTAGTTGCAGGTATAAGGGCATTTTTTCACACCTCAGCATTGCATTGTTCACTTTTTTCAGATGATTGGAACACCTGGAGTATAAGTGGAGTAAAGAGTACAGAAGAAATGCCTCCAGCAGAAAGTATGAGCTTCCTATAATGATCTCCAATGACTTTGGTAGAACTTCTTCCCTTTTGTACAAATACCATGGACCTGCTTTAATACACTGCTAAGTATTCCTTTAACTCATTGTGAGGGTAGATGATGTACCTCTGCACGTCTGTATGCACACTCAGCATCCTCCTAAGTGCCTGGTGCCCAGTGGGTGCTTAATACATGTTTGCTGAATAAAAGAATATGACAAGTCCAAAATGTATTTTCCAACTTACTTTCTGTAGTCTTCTGAGCCTCAGATGCTAAATAGGTTGAAAAGTCACAGATTTGTTTTATAGAACTAAAAATACATTTTTAAAGGTTCAATATGGAATCATTAAACAGTTTCCAGTTTTCTATATTAAAATATCTTTATATAATACATTTTGGATTCCAGGCAGCTGAGTTTAAAACTAATTCCAAATAATCCCCATTTTCTTTAAGCTAATCCACTGTTTATCTGGATAAAAAAAATACAGAGAAATTATTTTGTTGACAAAAGACTTGGCCACTTTTCATAATGAAATTATCAGAGACTGCCGGGCGCGGTGGCTCAAGCCTGTAATCCCAGCACTTTGGGAGGCCGAGACGGGCGGATCACGAGGTCAGGCGATCGAGACCATCCTGGCTAAAACGGTGAAACCTCATCTCTACTAAAAAGAATACAAAAAACTAGCCAGGCGAGGGAGC
>NW_016805589.1:3105707-3120736 GCF_001698545.2 Rhinopithecus bieti
AAAGAAAAAAGAAAAGAAATTATCAGAGATAGCAAAAAATGTATTTTTAAAAATCTGTTTAAAAAAATGCATTTTCAGTAAGCAGAGACTGTTTTTTCTCCCCTTTGCTCATTCTATTTCTAATGGTTGTTTCCTTCTCTCTCTTTTCTTTTTCTGAGACGGAGTCTGCCACCCAGGCTGGAGTGCAGTGGTATGATCTCTGCTCACTGCAACCTCTGCCTCTCGGGTTCAAGTGATTTTCCTGCCTCAGCCTCCTGAGTGACTGGGATATAGGCGTGTGCCACCACACCCAGCTAATTTTTGTATTTTTAGTAGAGATGGGGTTTCACCGTGTTGGTCAGACTGGTCTTGAACTGCTGACTTCGTGATCCACCCACCTCAGCTTCCCAAAGTGCTGAGATTACAGGCGTGAGCCACCACACCTGAACTCCTTTTATCAGTATCAACTGTTGAACTCCTACTCACTCTCAAAAGCCCAGTGCAAGTGTTTTCTATTTTATGGAGCTGTTATTGTTCTTTCTCCTCTCAACTGCCAGGCTGAACAAACCCCTCCCTTCTTTGCCCTTTGAGCAAACACATTGTACCACAAAAGCTTGTATATTTTCCAATTTCCCCTCCGGACCAGGGGGCAGAAACTGTGTAGTCCTAATTAGGGAAAAGGAGTCAGGCTGGGAGGACCAGGGGAAAGGAAAAAGAGAAAGCAGATAAGTTATAAATTTGCCTTTCTCCATGGTCCAGGACACACAGCCCTCCTGTGCCCATCTTATCACCAGACACCTGCAAGTTAGCTCACTGCAACCTTGGCATTATCAGTATAAAGCCCTCTTCAGCATACACCATAAACACTATTCAATAAAATCTCCAGCAAGTCTCCGTTTCCTTGCAGTCAGCTCCTCTTCTGCTGATTTGCCCATTGCCATCTCACAATGTATTTTCATACTTTCTCTAATGAATCTGCTTTTCTTTATCTACAACTGTCTTGGGAAACTCTTTTACCCACGCGCCACTGGCCCAGACAGTCGTTGCTCCCCTGTGATGGAAATGATGGCCCACAAGCCAAATCTGGCCTGCTGTCTTGTTTTGGGGAGAGGGGAATCTGTGAATTAAGAATGGTTTTTACATTTTTAAATGGTTGGAAAAAAAGGAGAATGAGATTTCATGACATGTTAAAAACACTGCAAGATTCAATTCTGTATCATCTGTAGTTACTTTTGTGCTATAATGACAGAGTTGAGTTGTTGTGACAGAGACCATACATGGACTGTGAAGCATAAGACAGTTACTGTCTGACCCTTTATAGAAAAAAACTGTGCTAACATCTGCTCTGTGGGCAGGGATCACTGTATTGTGGTCATGCAGCTGACATTTATTGTTACCATATGCTGGACATTGTGCTAAATAATTCATGTACTTTGTCTTATTTAATCCCCAACAACTCTATGAGGTAGGTGCTACTATTATTTCCACTTACAGATGAGGAAACTGAGGCAAAGAGATGTTGAGAACCTCTCCTAAAGTTTCTGGAGTAGCAATTTGTAGATTTTTGATTCAATTCGAGCTCTTCTTGCCTCCAGTCAAGGCTCATGGCTACCTCTCTAGCCCCAATATTGTCCCCGCCCATCACTGTTACCTGGGTGCTGAGGGCAGTACCTGGCAATGCTTGTGAAATAAATCAGTTACATTTCCTCCCTATTGTCCCCAGCTGTATTCCTCTGTAGGGGGAGAGATGTGATTTCCCTCCCAAGTCAAACATAGGCTTCCATTACTTTTGCTGGGTAGAATGAGGGCCATAGCTCATAGATGGATTAATCTATTAATGGTATATAGTGGACATATCCCATGAGCTAGACTCTGTGCCTGGGCTGAAATGTAGATGTGGAGAAGCTTGAAGTCTAGAGATACATCCTTGAATATTCTAAGGAGGAGGCAGAAAACTCTATGGATCCTGGGAGTCTGATGCTGGTAGGGTAGTTGAGTAGCAGACATGAGATTTCAGACAGTTCACATAGTGGCTTCAAGTCAAATATTCTTCCATTGTTTTCCTATGAGAGACCTTATTAGTTTTATTTATGGTTTAAAATATCTAACAGCTTTATTGAAGTATAATGATTATATAAAAACTGTTTATACTTAATGTATAGAATCTGACGGTTTTGAACACATGCATATACCTGTGAAAGAATCACCACAATCAAAGAGGGAAACATATCCATCACCTCCAAAAATTTCTTCCTGTTCCTCCCCGCTTTTGTGGAAAGAACACCTAACTTGAGATCTACACATTCAAGTGCACAATACAATATTGTAAACTACAGGCACTGTGCTATACGGCAGGTCTCTAGAATCTCTTCATCTTGTATAAATGAAACTTTCTACTCATTGTTCAATGGGTATTGATGTTTTAAGGATTTTCCCCTTAAGAGGAAGATTTATTGATGAGTCCAGATGGCACAGTGGCTGCCGATGAAACTGAGGACTTTCTATTTTCTCCACAACTTCTTGCTTTTGTGCTCAGTGGGGAAAGGGCAGATAGTCACTCCCCGGTCCCGTATCACTACTTGGGTATTTACTGCAACACTTGATTATGGAGATCTCTCTAATGACCAGATGTAGCATGAGGGCCAGTGGGACTGGGCTAGGAAAGGGTGGGGACATCCACTAAAATTAGTTGTATGACCTTAAAACTTAAAATAATTTCTGTGTTTTTGTTTCTTTACTTGTGAAATGGGGATAATAATAACTACCTTGTAGGCTTATGAGGACTAAAAGAGATAGATAAAAGGATCTCAGCACAGTCCTTTGGCATTATAAGTTCTCAAATATTCGCTGCTACTGCTACTCAGACAGCCATTACTCCTATCATGGTTACTACAGTATCATTTTTATTAGATTCCAGAAATTGAGCCGTGAAAAGAGCAGGAAATGTCAGGATAGGGACATGTGCTGAGTGTTGGAAGAACATGCTGACTGGTATTAGAATCATTATAGAAGTTTCATAGTGTGCTATTGGCTGGAATGTTCTTCCAGGCAAAATATTATCCAGAGATCCCTACCTGAGACCTTTCTGGGCTCCAGCTTATAGGAATCTGGTCAGAAATCAAGTCATTGTGCTTGAAGAATAACATACATTCTTCCACTTAGTCCTCTCCACTATATTATAAAGTGGGTTGGTTTTGTTCATTTGAAGAAACTGATCCAACACTGGTCTGTTGCTGGCCTGTGATCACTCAGCCAGCGAGTGGCAGTCAGGATACAGGTGGCTGCATCTTCAAAGCTCAGGCTCTTAGCTATTATGAATTCTCTTTACTACACAATATCAAGTCAAGGGTGATAGGGACGTCCTTGTATACTTTAGATTCAAAATAAAGCAAAATTATTTAAGAAGGCAGAACATACCACTTTTCGGCAAGAAAATGCCTAGTCAAGAATATGGAAGAACCTGTTCTGTTTCTCATTCTGTCCCCTCTGCAAGTAAAAGGAAAAGTAAGGTTCTACTCTTGGGTTTTTCTTCTATATTTTACATCTCAACCTGAGGCAGAGCGAGGAACCCAAGAGAGCTAAGCAAGGGTGATGTCTGAGAGATTTTTCTAGGATGAAGCTAATAGAACTAGCAATAAGGAACATAGATAATAATGACTACGAATAACTTAATCGTAACATGCTTTTCCTTAAGTGTTTTCTATGTGTCAGACATTGTGCTAAATATTTCACGTGAACCAGCTGCTTTCATTCCTCTAATTACCCCAAGAGGCAGGCATTAATACCTCCATTTTGCAGCTGAGAAAACAGGATTAGAGAGGTTGAGAATCCTGCACACGGTTGCATGGCTGCCTTGGTGTGGACACAGATGTGCTGAGTCCACAGCAGAGGCTCACAAGCACTGGAGATAGACATTTAGAGGCCACGTCTGAAGGCAGTGGAGTGGTGCTCCCTCCTGCCTCTTATTGGAGTTGTTTTCATAGAGTAGGTAAAAGAAATAAGGTGTTTAAACAGACCTGAAACTTCTGGATAAACAGAGTCATGGGGTTCTCCAGCTGAAATAATCTGGCCAATGGTTCTTAAATCTGAGCATGAGCTCAAGAATTTGCATTTTATAGTAATTTCTTGGTCAGAGCTACCTAATGTGTGGGACCCAGAGCTTGCATTCACACACACACACACACACCCGCACACACACCCGCACAAACAAGCACACACAAGCACACACACGTGCATGCACACACACACACACACTCTGAAGATGCGGGTTCCTTATTTGAAAACAGGAAAATTTTTCATTAAATCAGATAATAAAAGATAAAAAGTGTTTCCTATTTTCCATGATCTCTTTCAACTAGTAATGACATTTTTATTTGTTTTTTTTTTGTTTAATGTCCTAAGAAAAAAATAGCAAATTATTAACAAGAATCATGTTATTCATTTGTAGATTATACAACACCAATTTTAAAGCGCATTTAACTTGTCTGAGGAGTCACTGAAAGTGTACAATTCATCTTTAATAGCTTGTACATACAGATGTATTCCATTCTTACTGGAAGAGTAGAGCTGCGGCATAAAACTGACTCTGCTATTTTTGTTTCACTCCTTGATGTGGACACATGCCAGAAAATTTCACTTCCATTCATTCACTGATGGGTAAGGAAATGCTGACAGGGCGAGGAACCATAGGTTGCCTTAGCTTTCCCTTTCCTTCTTTGAGTATAAGCAGTGCTAACACACAAGTTAGAAAGAGTGTGATAGGCTTCTTTGGTGGTTCATGTTTTTTAAGAATGCTTCATTTTTGGGTTCAAGGAAAGTTCTGGTTCAAATGAAAAGTGTGACTTCTCAGTGCTGTCAGTACCCTCTCCAGTTCCCGCTCTGCCCCCGGTTTATTCAGTTGTAGAAGGGACATGCTTACTTTGTACTCTGAATCTCATGCATATGGGGCCACTGAAATTCTGTGCTCATGGGCCATTGTAAATGTTATCTGTAAATGGGGCAGCAAGAACTGCAGGTACGCATATTGCACATATCTCTGCTCACACTCATTCACCATGTGTCCCATGAATGTCCCAGTATCTCATTGAACTTTACCTACAAATATCAAGTTATCAGGATTTTCAATGTGGTTATAGCATTGAACCAAGTATGAGGTCCTTGTGAATGTGAGGGCTTTGTGTTCAGGTGATGAGGATGCCACTGGTCTGGGGACCACTTTATAAGAATCCTTGACTTAGATACTTCCCATAATTTTCCAGTTCATTTTGAATGTATAAATTCAAAAACAGGCAACATTTTGCTTATTATCCCAACGACAAAGGCTTTCAAAGTTTTTCCAAAAGAATCAGATTGCTTCCCAAACAAATGACTCCTACAAAATAACATTTTAATGAGTTAAAGGGCAGGAAAATAAGAAGCATCTAAATCGAATTTGTTTAAAAATACATACGGTTTTCCAAAAGTAAAGGCCTGAGGCAAAATTGGAATCATGTTTTACTGAACCCAAAAGTTTGGGAAAATGCTGGAAGATACTTAGCTGGACTCAAGATGCCTGAAAGCACTCCCTATTTCTAGAATTTAACTTTGGCAGGTTAACTTCTGACCTGAGCTTGTTCCACCAAAGGGTACAGGATTTCAATAGCACAGAAGAGAGGCTATTTCCAGAGTTAAGATTCTTATTTCTCGTTAATTTTCTCTTACTTTTTTAGGTTAATATAATTAGCTCAAGCTATTTCTGTCTTCTTAGCAGGGAAGAATTTACCTCTTCTTCACCCACATTTATTTTTTCTTCTTTGGTATGATCCAAGGATAAAATTTGCAAATTCCAAAGCAAACTCCCTCAGTTCTGAGGCTTATCCCTTCACCTTGACGAGTATTTTCACTCTCAGCAAATGTGAACTTTTGCTGCAGATTTGAAGCAGTTTCTGTGCAAGATTGGAGCTCACACGTGAAGGCAGCTCTGTAGAAGTACGAAGTGTTGTCCCTAATCCTCGTAATATCCAAACCCTGTCATCTGGTCCAGCTAAGGACTAGGGAGATCTAATCAGAGGTATTTGACTTGTTTTCAGCTTATGGGTTTGACTTGTTTTGCTTATGCATTAGCAAATTTACACTTGACCAAGTTGTTTCCTCTTCTGTGGGAAAATGTTTTTCCCTCCTCTCCTTCTGTCCTTTCAGCTTTTGTTTGATTTTGCAAACACACTGCTTTAACCTTTTTTCTGATACTATGTCCTTCCATTCTTAGGGCCCGAGTAAAGAAAATGAATGCATGATTCCTCATTCTATGATCTTAAGTAAATATCATAGCTTTCATTGTTATGGGGTTTTTATACTTCAGTAGTTTGGAATTGACCTGAACTAAGAGGCACAAACAGCTTTGCCACTAAATTTGTGTGACCTTATGTGACCTTGGGTAATTTGCAACATTTCCGAACTTCACTTTTACTATGAACTGCACAGGGATACCATCACCTATCTTAAAACACATGTTCTCAAATACTGGGTTATGTATTAAAATGGAGATTTCATACCCTACTCTCAGAGTTTGATTTAGTATGTGTGCCAGAGACATTTGCTGTTCACTAAACAGTCAAGGACTGTTAGGCAAGGCCAAGGGCTATGAGGAAAAGTGACTTGTGTATAATCATTTTTCCAAAGCATTTTAGAGCTGCTACCTGATGATCTCAGCTGTCTTTTCCATTTGCCATGTGTTCCAGTTGCATACTAACAGGATGGAAACAGCCTGGATTCCTGAATTGCTACTTGGAAGGGAGGTGTCATAGAAAGTCATTAGACCCATGGTGGACTTTGAGTAAAGAATGAGCTTTTAAACACTAATAAACAGATATTTGAGGGGTGAGCCTCTTTCTGTAGCATAAACTAGCTTATGGCAAAACCAGCATATGATGCCACAAGTATGGTGTTGCTGTGTTAGGCTGTTCTTGCATTACTATAAAGAATTACCTGAGACTGTGTAATTTATTGAGTTTTCATTGGCTCACAGTTCTATAGGCTACACAAGCATGGTGCCAACTTCTGCTATGCTTCTGGTGAGGCCTCAGGAAGCTTATAGTCATGGTGAAGCAGGAGCAGGCACATCACATGGTGAGAGCAGGAGGAAGAGAGAGAGGGCAGGGAGGTCCCAGACTTTTAAATGAGATCTCATGTGAAATAACTGAGCAAGAACTCACTCATCACCAAGGGGATGGCACTAAGCCATTCATGAGGGATCCAGCCCCATGATCCAATGTCTCCGTGCCAGGCCCCACCTCCAACATTGGGAATCACATTTCAACATGAGATTTGAAGGAGACAAACATCCAAACTGTATCAGCTACCATAACAAAACCCCAATGTATGTGGCTTAGCAGTCAGGTGACAGGCAGAGAGGAAATTGTTAATGGAGACTAAAAATGTGGAGCTGATGCTAGTCAGTAGAAAAAAAGTAGGAGCTCTCACCTGTGATAACTTAGAAGAGGGACCACATGATACTGAGATGGCAGCTCTAGGGGAGTGTTTTAGAAGATATAAAATAGTAGTATGGTTTGGCCACTATTGGCAGCAGTCAGCAAAGTACTATTTAAAAAAGAGGGAGGCGGACATGCACACATTTTAGAAGGAATTGGTACAAATCAAAGGCAACAGAGCCCAGAAATGTGAGGCCTTAAAAGATTGGAAAACCCACTGCATTTGAACCACAAACTGTGAGAAATGTGGTATAAAAAATCCGTGAATAACAAATGCCCAGAAACACAGATGATTCAAATGACTCAGGGCTAATATCGGATTTGGTATGAGGCCATTAAGTTCAAAGGCATCTACAAAGAAATAAAGCAGTTTTGAAAACCGTGTATCAAACAAAACCTGTAGATGTTACTGGAAGATGGTACTAAATGCAAGCAAATATATGGGAATTTTTGACAAAGTTGTATCTGTCTAAAAAGCAAGGAACTGAAAATGACCCTTGGCCCTCAAACTTCCCTGAACAGAAAACTAGTAAGGAGGGCATATGCCACAATACCCACTTCAGAGACAGCAAAGGACAATAATGGAAGATTAAGAACCTCCCAGAGGGTAGAGCCAGATGCTATACTGTCACCCAAAGGCAGGCCAATCTTGCATTTTAACACTTTTCTGCCATGCCCAAAGTATTGAAGAGTAGTATGAACTCAATTTGTGGTCACCGACAGACCTTCTGCCTCTCCAAGATATAAAGGAAGCCTTTTCCAAATCTTTTGAACTGCCCTGTAGCCAGTTTTATTTGTATTGCACTTGAACTGCACAAGTATTTGTCTTTTTTTTTTAAGTTAAGATAAACCTTGATGTTGAGTTTGGTGGTAGTTGTAGGCTGACAGGTTAGACAAGTCTTTTTGGTATGTGGGGAAAAAATGGAATCTGGAAAAGTACGTTCTTCCCATCAGAATTATTGAGAAATCAGCTTGAAAAATAGCCAGGTTACTTGGGGTTCTGGAGACCTGACGTGGGGTTGGGACAAGGGCCCCATCTTGGGTTTGCCCAATGGTTGTATGTGTCTCCATGCAATGTGTGTTTAGTGAATGTCTAAATCAGTGGCGTTTGGTGTAGGTGAGGGCCTTAGGTATTATTTAGCCTACAGCTCTACAATGAGACCTATTTCGTCAGCGCTGTTAACACTTTGACAGGGTACACACTCTTTCATGGATTACTTCCACTGGTTAGAAAAACTGTAAATGCATTGAGCTTAAATGTGCCTCCTCTCTCCATGAGTCTAGACCTGCACCTGTTTCAGCTCCTGTGTCTACATTTCTAAAATTAGAATCTGTCATCACTAAGTAGAAGAGCAGTCAGGAGGAGACCAAGTAGAAGGCAGTCACTGACTAGAGAATAGGATCAGTCTCCCCTAAGCCTGTTTCAGAGCTGTGTCCTCACTGTTCAAACAGTCCAACAGCCAAAGTGGAATTTCATAATAGCGGATCTCCTTTGCTTGCTTTTCTTGGATGCTCTAAAAAAGACTCGTGTATTAGAGTAACCCTGCTTAAAATTCCCTTTTTCTCGCCATCCCTCTCCCTTTGCTTACTGCAGATTCTTTGGTAGCTTGCTCTGCCCAAAAGAAGATAGGAGACAGACAGACACACACACAGAGAGACACGCAGATGGACAGACAATAAACTTTTCCTGGGGGTGTGAAGGTAAGCAAACCAACAAAGTAAAGATTTATTTGAAATGGCCCCCACAAAGAAAATAGAATTTATGATGTGATACTATTATGTAAAAGGATAAAATTACTGAAAAGTGGCCCATAAATATGAAAAGAACAAAAATAAAATTGCTCCACTCCCTCAAGCCTGGCCAAAGCATATTTTCACCTCTTTTGCTCAATTTTCTCCCAGTTCTGAATATAAAAGCCCAGAAAATCAGGGAGAGAAGCTCTTTGGAGCTTATCAGGGGTGGGAAGAGAAACTGAGTGGGCAGAACAAGAATTGTTTTGAGAGTGTAGGGAATGAGTGGGAACACCTCCTGCCTTTCGTCTATCACATGAGTGGAAGCACTTAAGGACAGCACAGAATTGCACTGTATGTGTATCACAGCCTTAGAGAGATTGTGGCAGGTGTTGTACTGTTTCTCAGTTGAACACTTTGAAGCAGAGTTCATTTGTATATTCATGTATCCATCCAAATAGTTTTGAGGGCAAGGCACTGTCCCTGTAAGTTATTGGTAGTCACCAATTACATGGTAGTTCTTCAGCTGGTTAATAACACCTTTATCTCTACTATAAAGATGATGATGATGATGTGTAGTGTGTGTATCAGATATTGTAAGTTTCAAATATATATACATATATGCTTTGTGACTAGAGAGCCCTAAATAAGAGGCAATCCAGGAGGAGAAACTTAAGAAACAGAAGTTGGATTCTGGGGAGTAGTACACGGTTCTAACATTTCAATGAAAAACAAAAGTTCTATAAGAATTTTATCAAGGATCTATGAAGTTTAATACATCCCTACAGCTAAACTCTCTGAATCTGTACCAAAAGTTCAATTTGTTGGACAGTCACTATTTGTTGAGGGCCCCTATCTTATATATCTTTCATTTCCTTCCTAATCTTCTCCTAGCCTAGTGTGAACACATAGCAGATGCTTACTTGCTATAGAACTTCAGAGCTGCAGGTAGCTTTAGAGACCAACACAGACCAACCCCTGAATTGTAGATGAGAAGTGAGGAACCTGTCTGGACCTTTAGAACAGTTGTCTGATGGACTGTTCAGCTTCTAGCTCCCCAAGTGCTATGTAGCCCCTATGTCCCTTCTAGCTTGGCTTGTGTGTGTTCATCTGTCAAGTGTCAGGTGGTGGCCTTAATTGAACTGACTCACCCCTGAGTCCCAATCAAAGTTAGGTCTCCCCTTCTAATTCTCCATCAAAGCACTCCTTGCATAGCACTTTCCACCACTTATAATTAAACTTTAATTTTTGTGACTATTTTATAATGTCTATCTTCTAACCAAGCTGTGAGTGCCGTGAAAGTGAGAATTAGTCTGTTAATTCATCATCACATCCCCAGTGCCTAGCATAGCCCCAGCACATAAGAGCCTGGTGAATATTTGTTGAATAAATAAGTGGTTGGAACGCACACACCCGAGCTGTCTTTGTACAACACAAATCTGTTTGTCTTTCTCTTGCCTAAATTCCTGCTTTAGTTACTCACTTTTAACAGTCAAGAAAACATGTTTTAGTCTGCTTAAAAAGAGCTACCACAATTTGGTTTTTTGTCTAAGCTCCTCAGGTCCTTTCAGACCTCTGTGCCTTTGCATATGCTGTACCCTCAGAGAAACACTCTACCTGCTGTTCCTGCCCAAGTGGGGAAGCACCTACCCTTCCATCACCTTCTTGGTGAGGCCCAGACTCCCCAAGCAAGGGCTGGTTGGTTGGTTCTTAATGTTTCCCACAGTGCTTTGTCAGTATTTCTGTGAGAGTAGAAGGGTGGCATACTTTCTTTCTCAAACTTGTCCTGGAATTCTTTCCACTTCCCCCAAGGCTGTTGTGAATAAAGGAGTGGTCAAGGGTGACACACAGCCAATGGTTCGTCCACCAGCTGCCTCTGGTAGCTCCTTGCTGCTGTCTCTCCTCCCAGGTCTGTCTCCTTTTATTTTCCTGGCCTTTCTTGTGATCTCCCGCTTTGTCTTTTGCAGGGTCCTCATCCCCAAATTTCTCTCCTATCATGTTAGGTGCCCTGATTTCACTCTTTTTGTTTCTCCTTTGAGAAATATAATGCCTGGGAAGAGGCAGCAGCTCATATTGCACACCTAAATAGTCCCAGTAAGGCATTTTCCTGAATAAAAAGCGTTTTCTCCTGAGGTGGATTCTGCTTTCCCCTAGTCTGCAAAAAGAAGGCAGCCAAGTTTCTGGCTTTAAATGGTAACTTTTCTTTCCTCTTTTAGATGCCTTAGTACCTAAGCAGAAACAAATGTCTTTTATAAAGCCACTTCACTTTGACATCTCAGATTCTCAGCAGGCTTGGTAACAGCCGCTTGTCCATTCATCTCTGGGGACCACTTTTGAAGCCGACTCTGTGAAGAGCTGTATGAACTCTATGAGGCTCTATAAAGAAAAGCATCATTAGGAGGTGATGTTCTTAGCAATGGCTCTGCAAAGTTTAAACTCCAATTTCCTCGTTCTGTATTCAGAACAATTGCTCTTAAAGTATTCGCTAAGGACAAGCATTTTATTACTCCCATACTCAACAACATGGGAAAAAACCAAGCCCTCCTAATGAAGACCAAGCAGCTGGACCTGCAGCGCTCTAGTGTTACCTCCGTTTGGGGTTTCCTCTATTGCTGGGAGCCCACTTAGTTGATTAACTTTGTACTTAATGAATAGGGTTGTGCATTTTTCCAGCTGTTTCTAGGAGAAACTGAAACAGGATTGGAGATTTTGAAAATTTGTAAACTCTCCCCAACCAAAACAAACAAACAAACAAACAAACAAACAAACAAAAAAACAAAAAAAACCATACACACAATAAACTTGTCTGTGGCCTCTTTTTATCATTTCCATCCTTTCTGTTGTGAAGTCCAATGGATATGAAGCAGATGGAAAAGAGAATAGGCACAGAGAATGTACGCACAGATATAATATGGGTAAATTCTACTAACCAAACAAGCAAAAACCAAGCTTTAATTAATTCAGTTATGTTTAGATCTAGTACTTTTTTACTGAAACAGGGCCACTGAGAAAATATGACATGATAATACTTAGTAAAACCTCTGAACATATGAAAGGACTTAAAACAAGATTAGTAATGGATAATACTACCTTACATTTATATAACACTTGGCATATTTCAAAAATGTTTCATGACCAGTGAAAGACTGAATGTCACATTACTTGGGAAAAGAAAAAAGGGAGGCTGTTTCTATTACAATTTATGGATAAAGAAGTAGTTTTATCATATGACCTTTTTCCAAGGTCATATGATAACTTAAATAAGAAGATCCTTTCTGTGGCAATTAGCATTATTTTAAAATTGTCAACAGATACTAGAGAGTTTTCTTTTGAACTAATCTACTGTCTTATATTCCATCCAGACAAATAAGGAAAACAAATCAGTTGAAGAAGAGAAAAAAAAAAACATTTGTTTCCCTTGAAATGCATTAAGTGTAACTGTAGTCATGAGAATCTGAAGACGCAAAATCTAAAACTAGCCAATATTAGAAACTCTGAGTACCAACTTAAATTGATAAGACTTAAACAGCAAAATACACTTTTTGTCTGCTTTTAGATTAGTATGCCAATTTTGATCCACATAAAACAATCGACATTTATGTTGCACTTACGCATACATTTACAAACACTATTCTATTTAATCTCATTTTTTTGTGTGTGACTGACAAATTCACTTTCATGGAAAGAGACTTCCGGAAGACAAAAAAAAAAAAAAAAAAAAAAAAAGGGCTCCTGAGGAGCCCAGAAAACATTTTACGCAAAATCTAAGACCACAAAAAGGCCATACAAAAGACCCTTATTACCCAATTCAGTGCGTGGGCAAGGATGTATAGGAGACACACTTAGTTATGAAGACAAAGTGTTTCAAATGAATGGTTATGATAATCTATGATCAGCTATTGGGTAAAACATAGGCCCACTTAATTATAGATGGATAAGGGGATATGTACATTTCAGCATTCTATATATGACTCAGAGATTTATGAGAAACCAATTCCTCAAGCTTTTAATATTAGTGAACAATAGCTATCACATACCTATATCAGTCACTCATGCACACATTTACCTAGTCCCAACCACAAAAAGACATTGTTTCATTTATCTTCTCAACTTGAATTCTGTCTAAAATTCCTTGGTACCTGAGGTTGAAAGCATCAGGTACTAAGTCATCCTCCCTGCTAAAATTAAGCTGTCTCTGTATACACAAATGGTGACAGCTGAAATGCACTCTGGGTCTCTGCTAATAGATCCCCCATTTAGACGTTGGACAACTGAAGGCAGGGCATTTTGACCAGGGGTCTTTCAGCTCTGGAATCTCCTGTCTTGGTCTATCAAGCTCCATTTGCCACCTTTCTGGGCATGGTGCCAACCTTGTATTTTTAGACAGAGTAGTACTCTGAAGTTGGAATTCTAAAAGTGTGCCTTTTTTTTTCTTAAATAATTGTTTTATTCAGAGCTGGTACTAGTTGTTCTCAATTATTTAATGTATTTTATCACCTTAAACTAATTATTTATTTAATGGATTTCTCCAATTTTTAAAATTATGTCTATTGCAACATGCTCTGGGCATGAGTACAGAAAATGAACACATTAATTATAATAAAACATTCAAGGTCTGAAACAAATTAAAAGAAGAGAGTTAACACAGGCTACTCAACATCTGCCATACACATATATACATATAGTACCTCTTTCCCATCCAAAATGCACCTCTGTACTCTCTAATACCTGCCTGTTGGGAGCTGGCTCTGCTTGTAACACTTTGGTGAGAACAGGGAAGAAAATGATGGTATCATGGTAGTGTTCTTGCATTCTCCTCACAGCACTGGCTGCTGCCTCTGCTACCCTCTGAAATGCCTGTATATCACCTCTCAGGACATTTTTAGTTTCACACCACAAATGAGACAAACATTAATTATAGGTTGGAAAAGGGACTGGAATGCTGTGGCGGCACATTCCATTTCAATAGAAAGGGTCTGAGGGAATGTGCTGTGTACCTCCAAGCATGCTCTTATTGTTGAGTACTCCTTTTTTTTTCCATGTTACTTTTTTCTTGCTTTTGTTATTACTTTTAATTTATACCACTTTAAGATCTTAAAATTCTGTGAGTGAATATGAAGATAACATATTGTATGAAACGGAATATATTTTAAAAAAATGTTTTTGACACATTAGAAACTTAATTGTAATCCAATTTGATGGAGCAAGGATCAAACTTCTTGACCCATGATTTGACCAGTCAAGTGATTTTTCCGGGAAGACTTGCTTTAGATACAAAAGGTGAATATTTCCCTCTTAGACTTACATCCCTTACTTTCCAATTTGCTATTTAATTTGGATAAAGTTCTTGGTGATTTTACATGTGCTGTCGAATATCTTCAAAACCAAATGGGTTCACTTTCAAAATAGTAAAATGTAAATTTGTTCTCTTAACACTCAGTCTCACCACATTCATACCATAACATTTTATGTTATTTAATATGGCTTTTAAAACGTGCATTAGTAATGTGCTAATGAGACCTTACAGGCTTTAATTCATTACAGAAGATGCAATAAAGGCTAATATGAGTAGAGCTTCCTTGGCAATCAGGAATCAGACTTTTTTCTAATGCAAGAAAACTGGTCAATTTTCTACTCTATTGATGTTTGCCATTACAGTAATGAAGCAGGTTACATTTTCTTTGTAATAAGATGATTAATTTGGTTATTGACTTTCTGTTTCAATTTCGTGTTTCATTTAAATGATTTGAAAATACAGGTTCTGTTTTTTTCCACTACATGCTTGGGTCAGATGTAAGACATTTATTCTATTTGGTTCCCAACTTTAATATCGGAAAGAATTTTTTTCTTGTT
>NW_016805589.1:3121006-3146237 GCF_001698545.2 Rhinopithecus bieti
TTTTTTTTTTTTTTTTTTTTTTTTTTTTTTTTTTTTCCTTCTTAGAAGCCATTACACAGATAAAATTATCAATTGAGATTAACAGCATATAATGTCACCCAATACAAAGGGAAACTGTGTATTCATTTGAAAACTTGAATTTGAATGTGGTATCATACAGATAGAAAATTCTGAGACAGCAGAAGAGTAAAAGTCATCATCTTTTGCGTGAGTCACTTTCTCCTGAGACCATTGTTTTTCAAGCCAGTTTACTTTATGGAGATGGGAGAGTGCAGAACTTCAAAATGCCAGTGCACATGACCTTCTGATTATATGGGCTTGTATAGTTTTCTGAACGTAGGTCTTATTACTTCCATAAGTTGATGGCTCCTTGAGGACAGATGGCATATTTTATACATCTTTGTATGATACCTAGCAAAGAGCCCTGCACAAAGTAGGTGAACAACAAATGTCTCTGTTAAATAAAGTATCATGAGAAGCATAGACGAGAGAGAGGTAGGGAATGAGATAAGAGGTTCCAAGGACATATCTATAAGTAGGTACTTAGATTTGTTGTGTACTTTATTTTTATTGAAAGACCCTCTCTAAATCCAAATAGTCATCTTCTCAGGTCTGTGGGATACAACCATTCCCCAATTACTTGGCTTAACATTTCTTCCTGCAGAGCCACTATAGGGGTAAATCAGGGATGGTCAAGAGGATTCATTCCATATATCAACCAGTTATGTTGAATTGGTGGTGATCCTTTGGGCTGCAGTATAGAGAAAGCAGCTCAGACTATTCCTGGACCCAGTGAAAAAGAGGGACAAGATGGCCATCTATGAGCTGGATAATCAAGACAGTCCTGTCTGCCTGGTAGCATGACCCTTCTCCAAGATTTGCCCCTCATCCTTCTTTCAAAGCCCAGATCAAATTCTACCTCTTCAAGATGGCTTTTCAGATCCCCACCCTCAAGCTAGCACCCTCCCTTTCCTGCTCATATAGCAAATTATTCTAGCCTTTATTCTCATATTTGTCATAGTCTCCTCATCCATCTATTTCTCTCAACCTACCTAGTTATTCATGTCAATTCCACTAGAGTAGTTTCTCATGGGGAGGCAGGGATAATCTCTTTCATTTTTCTGTCCCCTATGTGCCCAGTACAAATGGGCTTTACTTATAGGATATGCTTCATAAATGACAATGAAGGAAACTGAACAGCAGACTGATTGATGGAAGCTTGCCCAACAGATCATTACAGTGATAAGAGAACTGATGCTATGTTAGAGAAATAGAATGTTCTATCACTGTGATTGACCCTGATCTACAGCTGGGGAAGAACTGTATGGGATTCCACAGACTATGAGTATCAATGGCACAAAATCATTCTTGAATTTTTGCCAGTTCAAGAAGAGACTGAGTCATCTAATGCTCTAAATGTCACTTCTGTCAACACAGAGGGTAACTCAGAGTGGCCAGTTCCACTCAACCATCCAAGAAAACAAAACAAGAAAAGTAGACGTTAAAAAAGGGGAGTGTTCTGCACTTCACAAGTCTGTGACCTTGGCCAAATTACTTAACTTCTACAAGCCTTAATTTCTTCTTCCTGTGTAACATGGAGATGATGGTATCTACTTACATGCAAGAGTTGAGAGAATATATGCAAAATTCTTGGCGTGGTACACTCAAAGAATATTCACTGAATTATGAAGATGATTGTATCCACTATTCCCTTTTCCCTTCTTGACCATTTCATTTCCATTCATGTAACTTTACTTTATATATACACTGCTTTACTGTGTATGAGAAAAAGGACTGTCCACTGGTAGAAATATAGCCTGAGGGTTTTTTTTTTTTTGTTTTTAATTCTTTCTTTTTTTTTTTTTTTTGAGATAGAGTCTCACTCTGTTTCCCAGGCTGGAGTGCGGTGGTGTGATCTCCACTCACTGCAACCTCTGCCTCCTGGGTTCAAGCAATCCTCCCACCTCAGCCTCCCAAGTAGCTAAGACTACAGGTGTGTACCACCATGCCTGGCTAATTTTTTGTATTTTTGGTAGAGACAGGGTTTTACCATGTTGCCCAGGCTGGTCTGAAACTCCTGACCTCAGGTAATCCACCTGGCTTGGCCTCCAATAGTGCTGGGATTACAGGCATGAGCCACCGTGCCCAGCCTGTTTTTAATTCTCTAACCCCTCGCCCCTGAATTTTTAAAACCACCACGGAACACCACGAAATGAAAATGGATACCATGTGACTTCTTTAGCTTTCCAAAAAAAACAGGTTTACTGATTATACACAGCTAGAATGGTTGGCATAATTGTTATGAATGACAAACCCTTCAATTCATTGATGCATATGAGTCACTGATGTTGGGATAAATGTCTTTGGATACACATTACACAGTGCTCCCAGATGTTTATATTCCTTCCCACTCCCTAACCTAATCCTAAAATGTTAGCTAGCTAGACAAGAGCATAAACCGAAAACTCATATTTGCTCTCAGGACTCTTTCCAATCACTTTCGCATGTGATTATCTTTGTGTATACATAGAGTGGCCATCTTTGTTACAATGAAGACGCGAAAGCCCAAAGGTTGGCTAACGTAACCATTGAAACCAATCTAATCAATGGTCAAATCTGTACCAAGAATAATTCTAGAGACTTCAGTTGCTTCAGAGATGGATGAGGTAGGAGTTTTTCTCAGAGGGATGCAGGTCTGTTTGTGGTCACTTAGCTGGGTTGATTCCTGCATAGTGTTAATGAGCATATGGAAAGATAACAAAAGCAGCTAACACTTATTGAATACTAAAGTCTGAAGTAGTGTGCCAAGTACTTTACATGTATTATCTCTAATCCTTATCACAAGTATATGAGGTAGGTACTATTATTAGACCCACTTTCTAAATGAGAAAATAAGCTCGGACTAGTAAGTAATTTAAGGTCATTCAACTAACAAGTGGCCAAGGATAAAACTTAAATTTAAGTCTCCCTGACTCCCAAGTTCATATTCTTTTTTTTTTTTTTTTTTTGAGATGAAGTCTCGCTCTGTTGCCCAGGCTGGAGTGCAGTGGTGTGATCTCAGCTCACTGGAACCTCTGCCCCCCCTGAGTTCAAGTGATTCTCCTGCCTCAGACTCCTGAGTAGCTGGGATTACAGGTGCACGCCACCACGCCTAGCTAATTTTTGTATTTTTAGTAGAGACAGGCTTTCACCATGTTGGTCAGGCTGGTCTCGAACTCCTGACCTCATGAACCACCTGCCCCAGCCTCCCAAAGTGCTGGGATTACAGACGTGAGCCACTGCGCCAGTCCCCAAGTTCATATTCTTAACTAACGCAGACACTGCTTTTATCTCTTAGTCACTTAACATTAACTGTTTCTGTTTTATGACCAGAACTTATACTCTGATTTTGTCCCCACTTTTGAAGAAATGAAGGTGGGAGGCAGTGGGATGGGGGAGATAGGGAGAGGAAGAGGTTGGGGAGGGAGGGACGGCTCATTCAGTGATTGTGTGCCATCTATATTCATTCATTCCTACTATGTGCCAGGCATCACACTAGCTGCCAGGTCTCAGCTGTGATGAAAAGTAACTCTCTTGTTCTCATGAGGCTAAATGCCCCAGGGTCCTGCACCCACTTCTCCCAGTGAGTCAAATGTGTGTGAGCTTTTGAGGGGACGAGGGTGCCATGCTGTAGTATCACTAAAGCTTTCTCTAGATAAGTGGATGTGAGAAAATCCAATAGCTGAGAGCAGCTCAGAGAATGTTCATGGAAATATGTAACTGTTTCTCTTAAAGCCAATCTCCAGTCCCCTGCTTTGATTTCGGGTATGTATAATGTACTATATACTCCCTTCCCTCTGTGTGAAGCAGATCATATTGCAGCCCTGAAGTTATGTGTGGCTATAGTGAAGCAGGAGGCATAACACTCTGCTGTTGGCTGGTAACTGTTTCCAATAACAGACAAGCTGCATCAATGCTGGGTTTGGAATGCAATGCAGGACATAGCTAGGGGCCTCCTTGTTTTCTGTCACTAAGGGTGGAGAGGGCCCTAAGGCAGGGTCTGGGTGGGCCTCTCTTCCTAATAACTCTTCTAATGAATCTCAGAACTGTCCTGGGAATTATTAGTTCTACCTTCTTTCTATCCATGGTAGGAGTGATTTCCTTACTAGCCAGTGACTTCCAGGCATTAAGAGCTCTGGGACAGGAAAGAATGGGGACAACCACAGACCTCCTCCCCCCAAAATATGTTCAGTGATTGTGACTCACTGCATCATCTGGCCCCACAGAGCAATTTTGCAAATATTTCTCCTCAACATCTTTTTCCATCAAACTAAAATGTCATTTTTTTTTAAAGCTTTGATTAAAGGATAAAAAGTTTCATAATGAGATTTGAAAGCCTGGGCAATCATATCATTAAAAAAAAAAAAAAAATTGGCTGCCAAGCAGCTTGCTCAAATGACACCAGGCACATTGCCTAGTGAACTTTAGATGAATAGCATTGGAGTCTGTCTGGGCCTGGTTTGCAGAGACTTCTTGAAGAAGGGAATCTGCTGTGGGCATGCAAACGACAGCAAGACTGAGCTGTGCATGGCTAGCTTTAGGGAAGGCTCCAGCCTGGGGAGCTTGGAAGGTGGTCTTTATCAGCCTGCCAAGATATCTGTGTGGAGTCACACCCACCGTTTCTTCTCCCAAAGAGACAGATGAACAGATTCCACTATGACCAATGCAATATGGTGAACAGATGTTTGCCTCACACAGCTGAAGTGAGTTGGCTTTCCAGAGATTTAAAGGAAGGAGAAGGTGTCTTGGGAACCGTGTTCCCAATATTACGATACCAATCATAACTCATTGCTACCACTCCAGGATGGGGGGCGGGGGCGCAATATAGTTCTGTGCCATCCACCAGTAGCTTCTCCAGTTCAAAATCCAGATCCAAGAGAATGTAATTCATGAAGCGATATTTACCAGGTAGCTCTAGGAGCCTCTGTTACCTTCACCTGGGCTGACTGTGACATCACTAGTACATTTAACCCTTCATTTACATTTACTCATCCACATTCTACCCTGACTCATATCCTTTGTTTCCATAATAAACTTCTAGCAACTATAGACATTCATCTTTCCCTGAGCTCACCTTTTCCCCGAACTGACCCCATCAACCTGTGAGATGGCCAAAGGCTTTTGCATAGTCTTTGAATCAGCTGAATACACAGACGCCTGAACCTATGCCAGTACATCTTTATCATATTTGTAGTCCACCTGCTCTTTGTTTATCAGCTGTCTGTACACACGTAAGATAACTGCATTCTCCTTACTTGAGTTGCGTCAGTGAATAGTGTCTTTTGTTACTGCCTAGGGTGAGCCAAGAACATTACTATAGTGAATCAGGAACACCTTTGTTCATGCCACAAAATCCAGTTTGTCTTTTTCAAGGATGCACCTCACTTTAAGAAAACTTAATATATGAAAATTTAGATTCCATTAAGAAAATTCAAGTTTCATGTAGCTTTTCAGGACCTCACTTGGCTACATAGAGCAGTGATTCTCAAGGAGGTGGACAACACCTCCTCAGAGATGCTTTAAAAATTTGTGGTGGCATTTTTGCTAGTCTGAATGATTGAAGTGATGTGACTGGCATTTAGTGAGTGAGCCTTAGGGAGGCTAGATAGGATAGTTTATACAACAAAGAACTGTCCCACCAGGCATCCTAGAGTCTCAAACTTAACTCTTTCAGACATAATCAAAAATATTGTATATAGTTTCAATATAGTCTAAATTTTTCAGGAATGCAACTATTTTATAAATCAAAGCAGATTGTATTTGATTTGTTTGGAACTTTACCGAGAGGTTTTCATCATTTGCGGGAAAAAAATCACATCATGGACAGCAATGCAATAAGTGTTTTTCAGTTCTCCAATGTAACACACCTGCATCCATCTGCATTGGGCTGTGCATTCATGGTAATACTATTGGTATTAGTAATAGCAATATCCATAGTAATAAACTGTGCCATTTTTTTTTTTTTTTGAGATGGAGTCTTGCTCTGTCACCCTGGCTGGAGTGCAGTGGCATGATCTTGGCTCACTGCAACCTCCACCTCTCAGGTTCAAGCGATTCTCCTGCCTCAGCCTCCCAAGTAGCTGGGATTACAGGTGTGTATCACCGCGCCTGGCTAATTTTTGTATTTTTAGTAGAGACAGGGTTTCACCATCTTGGCCCAGCTGGTTTTGAACTCCTGACCTCGTGATCCACTCCCCTTGGCATCCCAAAGTGTTGGGATTACAGGCATGAGTCACTGTGCCCAGCCTAAACTGTGTCTTTTAAAAAATGTCTTCTAGTGTTGTCATGCCTGAGGACTTTACTGATGAAATGTATTATTTTATTATAAATTACTTTTATCTCTCTTTCGTATTATATATAGAGATTTATTTTTAAAATTTTGTATTGGTTATATAATCTATAAATTTCTGTGTAGGATTGTAAAGAAACTGTTATTACCTTTTACATATACAAAGAGTACTTTGGGTTTTACGGAGATGAAAACCATTGGCGTAAAGCAACATCTGTCTACTATTCAGACAGAAACATTTCCCATTTGCACAAATAGAAGTGATTTCCTCTGTGCTAGATGAGAACAGTGCGGCCAAGATTTTCAACTGAAGTTGTGTTATGGAAAGTCTGGAAAAGGTGCTCTATTCAACAGGACTTTAATTTAGTCAGCCGTTGGTCAAACAATCCCTTCTATGCCTAGCTTATTTTCATTCCAGTATTTATTGATTCTATCACTGTGCTGGATATTGCGAGGATTAAACAACTCAGGGCCCTGACCATCTGGAAGCATAGACTGCCCTCTCTTGGAAGGCAATCTGCATGAAGAAGGGTATACTTCACAAACGTGGCACCCACAACTTTGACACCCAGGGTGTCAAATGATGTTTCTTTTGATGAAAATTCTGAAATGCCCTGAGGCTTTCTTACAACACCATCAAGGTAGTTAAAATGCAATGCTGGGGTTCTCTAAATCACAAATGTCAGGTGGCCAATAAGGACTATATATTCTAAAAGAGAAGAGGAACGAATTGACTCAGAGGAGTGGGAGGAGGATGGGCTTTGGAGTTGGGTAGATCTGGGTTCATAGCTCGGCTCTACCACTTACTGTCTCACCTTGGGAAGGCTCAATTTCCTCCTCCCTAAAATGGTCATAGTACCATCTGTATTACTAAGCTGATTTGAGGATCAAATTAAGTCATAAACATAAAGCCATGGGTAGAACACCCGGCATATAAAAGGGACCAGAAAAAAATGCATTAATCAGCATCATCCCCTTTTCCTTGGGAACTCTTAGATAAATACTAGTACCTGAGAATCAAAAGTAACCTTAAAAATGATCTAGTTAAGTGCTTCATTAGACTATGTAAATCTTCCTCTGTAGATTGTGAATGAAAAACTTCAAGCCCACATGTTTTCCTCTCTTGATCAGTGTTAGCTAATTCTATTTTGGTTACCTAAATATCTTAAGAGTTGTAGAAAAATATGAAAACATTCAAAGTTTACTTTACTGAAAATTACAATAAACTCATCCCCTCTGCAACCATCTTCCTTCATCTGCCTAACCAAGTAACACTGAGTCATGTAAACAGAGTGGCCAGCTCAGATGTGATATCTACTGTTATCCATTTCTCTTTTAATATTTTAGTTCTCAGCATGTTAAACCAAATTGCTGCATAGAATATTCCCCAATTCTTCTGTGTATTCCAGCTCGAAATAACAATGAAATAGAAGAAATAAATTTATTCTTTGCCATAAACACAAGATAATTTACAGTAAAATTCTTTTAAAATGCCTCAAAAGCCACCCCAAACAGATGGGTATTAGATGGTATTGAATGTGTGGGTCAAAGCAGCTTTCCTGGGATAGGTCCTTGATAGCTTTACCTGCTTCCTGAGAGAGGCCCTGCTTAGAGGTTATTTCCTCTTTTCCTTAATTAAATATTGTGAATTTTGTCTTGAGAGAATAAAAAATTCAGCATAATCGACGAGATTAGGGGTCTCTAGCATTCTTTCGCCTAAGCATATGGCTTGTAGGTATAGACTCTGTCTCTAATGTCACTCTACCGACAATCAATTTTCTCCCTGTAACTAGGCCTTCCTGAGAAATACAGTTATCAATAGGAAAATTTCCTTGCAGAAGAGGAAAGACGTAGCATAATAAAGTGGAAGGCAGTGTATATCCACAGACTGGGTTTCAAATGAGATTCTTTGACCTAATGTTTCTCTGGGAATAATAAATCCACTGGTCCCTGAATAGCTTTCTCATTTCTAAAATGGGGGTAATTCCTGCTTTACCTTTATTACAAGGTCTGTGAAAGGGCACAGTATACCACATAATGCTAAAGAAGTGTAAAATGCTAAAGAGGATAGAATAGGGGTGGAAAAATCCAAGATAGGAAAATATTTCCTAATCTTAGGAAAACATGAGAAATCTATGTCATTCGTGAGTGATGTCCTCTAGTCATTCCTTGAGTCAAAATTTACACATTATAATAACACAGCCACTCCAACTTTCTCATGTGTACGGTTTGCATACAACATCTTCTTTCATCCATTTACTTTCAGCCCACATCTGTCATTATATTTAAAGTGCATCTCTTACAGGCAGCATGTTGTCATGTTGCATTTATCCATTTTGAAAATCTCTACCTTTTAATTGTTCAGTCCTTTAATGTTTAATGTAATTCTTGTTATGGTTGGTTGAATCTATGATTTTATTTTATTTTCTACTTGTCTCCTGTTTTCTATTCCTTTTTCTTCCCTTCTTATACTTTGAATTATTTAAATAATTTTTAAAAACATATTTTCTTTATTGGCTTTGAAGTTGCATTTCTTTGTGTTATTATTTTTGTGTGTGGCAGCCCAGGGATTACAATATACATCCTTAACTCTCTACTGTCTATATCCAGTTAATATTTTACCACTTCATGTAACTCATAGAAGGCACCCACATAGGTCCATGTCTACCCTTCCTTCTTTATGCTACAGTGGTAATTTGTATCACATCTGAATACCTTATAAACCTAAGACAATGTTATAATTTTCACTTTAAACATTTACATGGTTTATAAATAAATTGAGAGAAAGAGACAATACTTTAAAAGTAGTCTTTTGCATTTTTCCAGATATTTACCACTTTCAGTGTTCTTTAATCTTTTCTGAGGATGTAAGTTTCCATGTGGTATCATTTTCTTTCATCTGGGAGAACTTCCTTCAGGATATCTTATAGTTCAGGTCTGCTGGTGAAAATTCACTTTAGTTTTGTTCTATGTGAAAATGTTATTATTTAGTCTTCATTTTGCGGGATATATTTGCTGAGTAATAAATTCTGGTTTGACAATTTTTTATTACCTTTCAGCACTTTGGAACTATTACTCCATTCTCTTTCAGGCTTCATAGTTTCTGCTTAGAAACTGACCATTAATCAGGTCACTGTTTCCTTGTATAGGATGTGTCATTTTTCTCTTCCTGCTTTCAAGATTCGCTTTTTATCTTTGGATTTCAACAGTGTGACTCCGATGAGCTATGGTGAGGGTTTCTTTATGTTTATTCTGCTTGGTTTTCATCCATCATAATGTACCTGTACATTTTAGTCTTTCATCAAATTTGTTATTTGTTGGTCATTCATTCTTCAAGTACTTTCTCTGCTCCATTCTCTCTCCTCTCTTTTAGGATTTTATATGCATGCATATGGACTATCTGAAATTATCTAATGGATCTCTGAGGCTTCATTTTTTAAGTCATTCTTCTTTTTTCTCTCTGTCCCTGTTATTCATGTTGGATAATTTTTCTTCAAATTGACTTGCTCTTTTCTTTCACATCTCCATTCAACTCTTAAGTCCCTCTGGTGAATTTCTTACTTCAAATACTATATTTTTCAATTCTAGATTTTTCACTTGGTTCTTTCTTGTGTCTGTTTCTCCAAGGAGATTTCATATCTTTTCACTCATCATGTACATTATTTAGGGTAGCACAGTAGACATGTTAAAATCTTTTAGTTTCAAAATCTGGTTCAATCTGGGGTCAGACCCAATGGATTTTATTATCTCTTGAGAACATGCCCCACTTTCTTGGTTCTTTGTATGTTGGGAAATTTTGGATTATATTCTAGACATTAAGTTATACAGAGTGAATATTAAGTAGTGGAAATTCTGGATGCTGTTACCTTCCTTTGATAAATGTTGTTTCTTTCATTTTAGCTGCTAATTATTGTAGGAACTTAAGCTCCAAACTGTTTCTTGGGTGGTATCTGTGATCTCAGTTGAGCTCCTTTGTCTTTCAGCCCATATTTGTCTTTATATTTAAAGACTCAAAGTTAGCTGCTTTGAGTCTGTACCCTGCATGCATAGTTTGTCAGAGATATAGGTAGACAGAATCTGGGGATACTCTCTCTAGATCTTTCTTTCTGGTGATTTCGTCACACTTTTTAGTATGCCCTGAAAAGACTGTTTTGTTTACAAGCACACCCACTGCCTTGAGTTCACCGTACCACCTGCACTTACCCTCAAGCTGTAAGCTGTCAAGGTGGTAACCTAACAAATACAGCTCCCCTTCCACCTTTTCCCAAGTGTCTACTTTCTACTCAAGCCTGCTTTCTTGGCCTACTCTCCATTATTGACAGCTTTCTGTATTATGTCTAGGATTAAAGTTGTTCTCCATGGGCAAGTCATCTAGTAGGGTCTTATTCTATTACTCCCAGAAGCAGAAGATACCTCACCACTCATTATGAATGTGGAAAGCTGGGACACTTCAGGATGCCCCATTATTAACAGAAAATTGAAAATGCATAAGAATTGCTTCAAACCCAAGCCATTCTCTTAAAATGTATCAATTAACATTTTTCTCTTCACTGAGCAATATCATAACCATTTAAAGGTGACTCATTTCATCCTTAATTAACAGACTCAAAGCTCTAAAAGAAATGTTATTTTAATTTGATAGGGCTTGGTTCTCAGAAATTAACCTGGCTTTTGGACCCATCTCCCTAAACTCTCCCTAATTTACTTCAAAACTGCGTAATAGTTTGAGGCTCCTAATTCTGTTTCCCTACAGGTGTCCAGTCTGCAGTTTCAAAGATGTTCATAAAAGAAGGCTTAAGCCAGTTCAAATTATGGGTTCAATGTGTACACTCTACCCTTGCCCTGTTCCCCTCCTTTTCTTAATGAGACTTACAGGAACACCACAACTTCATGGCTGAAGGTTCTATGCCTGCTGGTTATTTCCCCTCTAAAGCCATAGTCTTCAATGACATTATAATAATTTCCACAGTTGCTAACTTGTGTGTTGCAAGCCGAGAAGTAATACATTCAGATGAAAAATGTGTAACAGGAGGAGATGAGCTACTGGGAAATAACCTGTTTCTAATCACATGAGTGTCATTTGTAATAAGACACAAAGGATACAAAATATTAAAACTATAAATGAATAGAAACTTTTCTCTACCAGTTTTTCATTTGGCCTCTGCATTTCTTTGAACATTATTGACTTTTCTATTAAGTGGGCTCTTTGGTAGGTCAAACAAGCAATTGCCAGGCAACTACAGCATGAAGACTATTTTATTTGCTCATCAGCAACTTCAGTGTCTATTTAGATTAGTGCAATCTTAATTATGTAAAAAAAAAAAAAGGCATGGAAACAAGATTAGAAGTTTGTTGAAATGTTAAAGCTGTTATCTCTGAATAAATGGGGTTAAAGGAAGAAATTGAAGCTTTTATTATCTCTTTACTGGCAGGAAAACAGATTTGAGCTCATGATCCTTGGACCAAAGTCAGGATCGTCACCATCCAAATAAAAGGTTACTAAATCAGAGTTAGGGTGTAGACTGCGGGGAGACAGATTTACCAAGACCCTGTAGGGCTGGAAAGAAAGATTCCAAACAGGAACATATCAGCACTAAATTTATGTTTTCTAGCATGAACTTTCAATCTCCACCACACTTTTCTTCTCTCCCCTTCTTCTCACCCTTGAAGGTGAGAAGAAGGTTTTCAAAATGTATTATCATTTGAACAGGCTTTCAGAAGAAAACAGAGGCACTGCTGTTCTGAAGGGCTCCGAAGACACAGCAATGAACAAGACAGACTGCTTCCTGTTCCCGAGATTATGTTCTAGTGGGGATAGTTTAACATCGAAACATAAACAAGTAGAGACACAAAACAATCTCACATAGTATTAATTCCTTAGAATAAAACAGACCAGGGGGATGTGACAAAGTTCGACAGATGGGGATGGAGATGATGATTACTTTAGAAAAGGTGATCAGGGAGGTTTATGTGAGGTGGTGACATTTAAGTTAATATAAAATGACAAGAAGGAACCAGCCTCATTAAGTTTGAAGAACACAAATTAAATCAATGGTGTGTTTTACAACAGATGCTGTCATAGAAGAAAAAAAATGTCTATGTTTACTTGTCTCAAGGAAATAAGCCAAAATATCTACAGTGGCTACCTCTGGAATCAGATTAAAGTCTGGAAATCCACTTGCCACTGCATAGTTTTCCATATTTTTAATGATTAAAAAAACACCTAAAAACTCAAGACATGTCTAGAAGGGGATACACAACCCACAGCAAAAGCAACATTGCATCACTGTGAGCAACATTTAAGCAGTGCTAGATAATTGTGCTCCGGAGAGGCTGCATCTGTCCCAAAATAGAAGGCATGACAGCCCTGGTGGGGTGGCTCACACCTGTAAACCTAGCACCTTGGGAGGCCGAGGCGGGTGGGATTACCTGAGGTCAGGAGTTCAAGACCAGCCTGGCCAACATGCTGAAACCCTGTCTCTACTAAAAATACAAAAATTAGCCAGGTGTGGTGGCGCACACCTGTAATCCCAGCTACTTAGGAGGCTGAGGTGGGAGAGTTGCTTGAACCTGGGAGGCAGAGGTTGCAGTTAGCTGAGATCACGCCACTGTACTCCAGGTTGGGCAACAGAGCAAGACTCCATCTCAGAAAACATAAAACAACAAACAGACACAAAAAAACACAAAAACCAGAAAGCATGACAAATGGAACTCTAGTGGTTGGGGAAAGGGTAGTGAGGTCAAATGGGCACAAAGGACTCTGAGCTGCATCTAGGTCTTATTCACGTCTCCAGGGATTGCTGCCCCTACAGTGAGACCTCCTATGGAAAATGCTGCTTTCTTGAGGGTCCTTGCTTTAGGGAATTCCATTCTCAACAAAGAGAGGAGACAGAGGAGACAGGGTACTGCCAGAGGAAAGCAACTGGAAGAAGAGGCTTAGCGACAAAGAACCTGGTCACACTCTAGTTTCATGACAAGCACCAAAATATTTTAAACATAAGTTCTCAGTTTAAAAAACTCATTTGTCTTTAACTTAAATCATACCTCTTTAAAGGAAATGTAATGAAATAAATATATTTTTCTAACTAAAAGCGTGTGCTATGCAAACAATAGATATTCTTGTGTCTTCATTTTAATTTTATATTTTGCCTCTGGTTCTGGGAGTGCTCTAGGAATAACAATGGAAAAACAAAACATACATCAGTTTGAACCTCATGTTTGGCTAAGGTTTAAGCAACAACAACAACAACAACAACAACAACAAAAAAGCAAGAGATTTGAGCCGACGTCTAAATTTAGACAAGGAAGCCCTACCATTTCAATATAGAGGTGAAAAGAATTCTCCACTGATTAAATCAGGTTTTTATCCTTCCCATCCCCAAAGGGTATTAACCATGATAGAAAACAAGCTGACAACTCAGATAGTTAGCCCTACTTTCATTTACTCCTCTCTCACTCTGTGCACCACAAAGGTTGAAAAATCAGCAAACCAGAGAACCTCCTTAGTAATGGTCAAGGAGACAGCAGCAACTTAGAAGCCTGGGCCTCCGCAGCTTTGGGCATGCTGAGAACCCAGATCTAAGAGTGGAGGTTGTTGAGGATGTTCTCTGAGGACATCTCAGCTCACTGGCTTCACTGTGTGGACTTCTGTGACTGCTGTACGGTGGCCTTAGATGTGCAATCCATTGGCTCAATCTGGCCTGTGGATACATTTGGCTTTGTTGACTTCCCTTCACCTCTCCCTCCCCCTCCCTCTCCTCCTCCCCCTACTCCTCCTCCTTTTTTAAATTGCTCCAACATTTTAAAGTTTGGAGGGTAATCTGGGTTTCTGATTTTTTTTTTCAATTGGAAGATGTGGCAATGTTGGGCCTACATTCTAATGTGGTCATACTTGGCAGAGTCTAGTTGTGGCTGCCCGTAATAGAATGCAACTCCCACCTGGGCCCTGCACTCACTTAATGTTATCTTGTAGGCACTTTTGTTTGCTCCCTCTGCTGAAGGTAGGGCTGGACCAAAATAGGCAGTGTTTTCCATTGTGGCTCACAGCCCCTGTCACGTGAACAGAAAAGACATTGTGGCCAGCTGCAATGACCAAAGTGCACACATACGTCGTTGACTAGATCTCTGCTTTCTGAGCAAGAAAGATTCACTGCTCCCACTAGAAGGCTGAGAGCATAGACTTTAAAAACACTTGAGAATGACCCTCAGGTGAGAGAATAATTTTTAGATCAATGAAAATAAAAGCATTGGTGAGAGATTTGTGACTGTCATTTCCTTCTGTGTGATCCTTCCCTTTTAAGAAAAATTTTTGTTTCCATTCTATCTGTTGGGGGCTTTTACGAGTATTTGGGAGAAATTTCATGGAAGAGTCAAAGGTTTTCAGAGGACTATTTTGTTCTTATAAAATTTAGTCAAGTGCCAGAGATTGTATTTTAACCAGATTTCTGCTCTGAAATAGGCCAGGCAAGTGACCCAGAGCCAGGCACGCAATTGTCATGGGTAAAGAAGAGTCATATACTTGGGAGTGTGGAGAAAATGATCCCAAACTTTGGAAAATCTAGTAACAACCAACATTAGCAAATAGCCCCAAACAAATCTACTCCCACCCCTGCTGCCTCTCCTCTCTACTCCCATTGTGTTGAATTGTATCTGTAAGCTCTATTATGGGTTTTCTAAAGTAGTTTACAAATAAGAAGAGTAAAGTAGTTCTTTCTCTGGTCAGACTCCTACTTGCAAAATCACCACATACGATATTTTATAAAACAAAAGAATCCTTCACACAAGCTTGGAATCCCCTCTTCTTTATTTGTATTATTCAATAAAGCAGACATTTCCTGGCTCCCAAAACACAATTTGAACTTTGAGCAGATGTGGGCTCAGGCCTTGACCTGTATCTGGGCCAGAGCTACCTGCTTTGATTCTTCATGGAAAGGAAGGCCCTAATGAGCACATTACCTGACAAACAAACAGGCCTTTTTTAGGTTTTTCGGTGGGGTAGGGAGTGGGGTTGGGAATTATTTGGTAGGTAAAGCTAATCAGAAGACACATCCCCCTTCTTTTTTTAACTTCTTGCTGCATTCAGAGTGGCAAGTGGTCAATGATTACTAGCATTTCTATTAGTCATCTAGTTACATGTTTAGGGATAAAATATTTTGCTATTGATAGGAAAAGAGTATCTCTGAAGAAAGTCATGAACGAGCCATCTTGTAGAGAGCAGTATACTGTAAAATTAGAAAAGAACTATTTTTGTATTAAGGACACATACATTTGAAAACTCTTTAAAACATTTCCTTAAGCCAACAATAGGCCATAGGAGCTCATTCATTCAGTAATCAACAAGGGCCAGGGGAAAGCATTCTGGGAAAAGAGAAGCTGAAAGGCAAATGTCCTAAAGTGGAGGGTTGGGGAAAGCTTTGCAGTAAACAAAAAGGTGGTCAGAGTACCTGGCATTAAGAGTAGAACAACATAAAGTAAGAAAGTTAGACTGGGCTCAAGTCATAAGAGGATTTTTCATAGTAGAGGGATGTAAACTTTGGGAACTCCAGACCAGTGCCGGCAAACCACAATCCTGCAAACTCAAGCTGGCCCTCTGCCTACTTTTACAAATAAAGTTTTACTGGAACACATCCATGCTCATTCATTTAGGTATTGTCTATGGCTGCTTTTGCACTACAATGGCAGAGTTGTGTGGTTGCAACAGAGACAATATGGCCCATAAAGCTGAACCTATTTGCTATCTGGCCCTTTATAGAAAAGGTTTACTGGCCGGGTGTGGTGGCTCACGTCTGTAATCCCAGCACTTTGGGAGGCCAAGGCGGGTGGATCATCTGAGGTCAGGAGTTCAAGATGAGCCTGGCCAACATGGTGAAACCCTGTCTCTACTAAAAATACAAAAATCAGCAGGGCGCGGTGGTGCGTGCCTATAATCCCAGCTACTTGGGAGGCTGAGACAGGAGAATCACTTGAACCCTGGAAGTGGAGGTTGTAGTGAGCCAAGATTGTGCCATTGCACTCCAGCCTGGGCAACAAGAGTGAAACTCTGTCTCAAAATCTTAAAAAAAAAAAAAAAAAAAGAAAGAAAAGGTTTAAAGAAAAGAAAAGGTTTACCAATCATTGTATTAGATCATGCATCCTTGGTGGGTTTTTGAATGTTGCATTTGGCTTATGGAAAGTTGTCTCTTATGTTAGCTTTGTTTTCTAAAAAGACACTGGATATGATTGCAAGAACAAGAATACCTAAGGCTAAGAGCTGGGCAACCAAATGTGTCTGCCAGAGGATGCCACCTTTTAAAACAATCCCATGTGTGTCCCAGGATACCGAAAGAATGAACGTGAGAGGTGGAGGTCAGCCAAGAAGCAGGAACTGAGCAAGTCTGCTCACTGTTACATGGATTGGTAGTGGTAGAATATGGATGGTTGCTTACATAGTTGTTCATTTGATTTAATGTAAATATCTATTGCTTTTATAAAAGGTTGAGTAATTTACTCCCACATGTGAATAAATGCTCTCAAGGCAATATCTACAATACATTTGACCTCTCTATCGAGTCATTTTTCCAGACAGCTGTCTCCTGAGCTCGAAGAAACCACAGTTGTTTGGACAGGAACTTGTTTCCATTGAGTTTTGCAAGTAGGGGCTTGATTCCATATTGGGCTCACCTCGGGCTCCCAAACAGGTTCTTTCCAAACACACCTCCCATATTTGCATTCTTCATCTTCCAACTGGCTAGAAACCATAAACTCCTTTAATTGTCTGCTTCAGGGTGTATTATTTTGTTATGTAAAAGACTCTCCCACTGGAAAAAACTATATTTGTTTATTTGGTTTTATTCCACATACAGTTAGAATGCCTAGTACATGGCCCCATGGGAGCTCAAAGCCTGATGCTCAGAAGGCTGAATTAGTTGTTGTGTTAACGTCATTTTTGGTGGCATCTGTGAAATTATTGTGGAGAGAAATGTTAAAGGTCAGGGAAGATGAAACCCAGCAAAGAACACGCCAGAAAGAATAGTGTTGAGGATTGAATCTTACTGTATTAGATAACAATACCTGAGTTTCTATTTTTTTTTAATAGGAACTATTACAGCGACAGAAAGGTGACTGAAGTCCTGTAATATTTGTGGAAGACTGGCCACAACCAAGTCATTTCAATCTTGAGAGTAAGTTACCTGGATAGAAGTGACTTTTGTAAAGCTCATGTCATGGGTTCAACCTACTAAAAGATTAATTACATAATTTCCAGTCTATAGAGATAGGTTATTTTTTTAACCTCAGTAGCCATCATTTATATCCTCTTTCATTCATTTACTTGTTCCACATTGAGAACACCTGATATGTGTTAAACACTACATTTGGCACTGGGGAAATAAATGAATAAGACATTTATGAAGCACCCATTATGATCAGTGATCAAGGTCTAGTTCCTACCTTCAAGGATCTTACAATCTAGTGGGGAAAACTGGTATCTAAACAAGTAACTATAAACAATGAGATGAAATTTAAAGAGAATAGGCAGTATTGGCTTATAGTTAAGAAAATGAATGTGAGTGCCAGATTTTAAACTCAAACAGTGTGACTTTGAATGAGTTATACTACTTCTATAAGCCTCAGTTTCCTCATTTGAAAAGTGGGGATGCTACTAGAGTGTACACCACACAGTGACATGAATGTTAAAGAGATAATGCCTCTAAAGTTACGTTGTTAGCATGGTACTTGGTACAAGGTAAGTGTTTAATAACTGCTAGCTATTGTTATGTGTTACAATGGAGACAGGCATTGGCAGATAGCTTTTTGGTTATGCACTTACTTACATGGCTTGGAAACCAAATTCTATCACTTAGTGTTCTGTGACCTTGGGCAAGGTACTTTTTAAAAAAATTATTATTATACTTCAAGTTCTAGGGTACATGTGCATAACGTCAGGTTTGTTACATATGTATAGCTTGTGCCATGTTGGTGTGGCTGCACCCATCAACTCGTCATTTACATCAGGTAATAGAACTCCCAGTGCAATCCCGTCCCCCCTCCCCCCTCCCCATGATAGCCCCAGTGTGTGAATTCCCCTTCCCGAGTCCAAGGTGACTCATTGTTCAAGTTCCTACCTATGAGTGAGAACATGCGGTGCTTGGTTTTCTGTTCTTGTGATAGTTTGCTAAGATGTGGTTTTCCAGCTGCATCCATATCCCTACAAAGGACACAAACTCATCCTTTTTTATGGCTGCATAGCATTCCCATGGTGTATTGTGCCACATTTTTTAATCCAGCTGTCACAGATGGACATTGGGGTTGATTCCAAGTCTTTGCTATGTGAATAGTGCCGCAATAAACATATGTGTGCATGTGTGTGGACTTTTAACTTTTCTGTGCCTCAGGTTTCTATTTTGTAAAATGGGGAGATATACCTTTTCACAGAATGTTGTAAGACTTAAATGATGTATGATGTAAAGCTCTTGCATAAGCTGCCAAAATGAACTCAATAAATCAACCTATTAACATAACTGCCTGCAGCTATGAAAACAAAAAAGAAACAATTGATAGGATGAGAAAACCACTCCTGCAGAGAAGGTGACACTTGCACACATGTGCATTGGTTGCCAAGGGCATGGGTCAAACGCCATCAGCTTTGTGACTGAGCAAACAATTCCGCACCTGTTCTCCTGGTAGTAGTTCCGTGGCATTTTGTTTTGTGTGGGTTTTGGATAGCGGAAGGACATTAAATTATGGAAAATTTGAGAGTCATTGCCTATGTATTTTCATCAGATAGTACAGGGGGTGACAAGTTTAGACATCCAGTCTCCTGTTTCCTGAAAAAAAAAAAAAAAAAAAAAAAAAAAAAAAAAAAAACAAACTTCAATGGAAGTTTTCTTCTCAAGTTACAGAGAACAACTTCAAGAGCATTGAGGTAAGAATTCTACTCCACACTGACCACTAATATCCTCCCTCCCATTCCCCAAAGTTAGGCTCACCCACAAAACTAATTTTAGTCTGTGGACATCTCTATCCACTGGCAGAAATTCTAGGAAATAAGTGTGAAGAAAACAAAAAAATGAGCAGGATGACACGAAAAACCTATAGATACTTCCACATTCTCTAGACGCTCATGGGCTGCAAGCAAATAGTTTTCCTCACCATATTTCCTGGTTACTCGGTGTTCTTTTAGAATTAACCTCACCATTTTTTCTTTTGGGGGATAACTCTTTCTGCATTCTTAATTTAAGTACTTTAACAGAATTAATCACACTGCAAGTGACTCACTAGTGTAGACACCTGGCCTAGGCCTTATCACACCAGAGAATTGCCTTCTGCTAGCCTTGGAGATTGGCTTAGAGAAGGGAATTGACTCAGGTCTAAGCCTGCAGCTTCCAGGAGCACTATGGTGTACCTTAGAATGAGAGACTCAGTGGAAGGCAGAGGGGAGAGAAGAAAAGCAAGACATGGTGAAATTACTTAAGTCCTGGAAACCTCCTGAATCCTGGACTTTTCATTTACATGAGCCAATAATTCACCTTTTTTGCTTAAGCTTGTTTTGCATTTAGTTTTCTGTCTCTTGCAACCATTAGAATCTTAGTGTGCTCAGAGGCAATGTTTATGACCTGCATAAACTGATGAGAAGCAGTTTATTGAGCCACCAATAGGATGATCCTTCTTGGCTGACCAAACCTTACCGAATACAGCAGAAAAATGTCCAAAACTACTTTGGCAGCCCAAGGGGCAAGTACAAAAGAAGCACTGGAAAGTACCCCACTACCAACTAGAAGCCTGGACCTATGATAGGTCAGTGACTTGCTCTTGAGTTCCTATTTCTACCCTCATAAATTGGGGCATCGGCATGGCAGCCCTCCCAGGGATCAGAAAGGGATAGAGAAAGGGAATCCAGGGACCAGCATGGGTGTTGGCTCAAGCTAGACCCTGTCCCTGGAAAGTAGTCTGTAAATCAGACTTTGTACCCAGAGAACACACCGTTTTCAGAAATCATATGCTGAATTTCTTTGAAAAATGGACAATTTTCCTTAATTTTTATTCTCAAGACCACATGGGACTATTCCCTTTTAGGTGTTCTGAAAATGGGGAAAAACTGTCTGGTTTTAGGCTTGTTTCAAGGATTAATGTCAGGTTTTACTGTGTTGTTTATCTCAAGTTGTCTTACCCTCAGATTGTTACTCAGTTTTTAGGAGGATTTGTTGTTGTTGTTTTTCCTTTGGTGGTGGGAGGGGCAGCAGCAGGAATGAAAACAGCAGCAGCCCAGTCATGTACTGGGCAGTTACTTTGTATATGGCATATGACAAGCATGACACATTTCACACGCATTCATATGCATGATCCGTACAACAAGGACAGGTGTGATTATTATCCCACTGTACACATGAGAAAACTGAAAGGCTAAGGTGACAGCTAGTGTCTTTGAGAGTCAGAGATTTGATTCCAAAGCCAGTAAACACAACTCCACCATCTTGATATGTATCTTTAGAAAAGGCAAATGAATATGACCACCATTTGCTTAGCATAATATGAACAAATGCAAGAGTTTCAGAAATCTAAATTTTCCACCCTCAGAAAATGCACATTGTAGAAAATGCACCAAGACATCATGTGAAAGTCAATTAGAAAAAATTACAAATGGCCCATTATTTAATCTAAATTGTTAAGGCCTATAGAAAATTAGAAGATAGAACTTTCATGATGGGGTAATTATGGGTATGCTGTGAAGGGGGCTGGGGATTTTATATATTTAGATCATTTGGATTTTTGTTTAAATTTCTCTAATGATTAAAAGCTAACTGAAGATAGACATATCATCTATTTATTTTGCTTTCTATAGCCTTTGTTAGGAGTTTGCATAGGCTAATGCCTACAACAAATAATAAATAGACAAATGCTAGCTGGCTCACTGAGATAATTACATACAATTATGAACTCATAGATCCTAAAGGCTATTGATTATCAGAAGAAAGGAGACTTTTAAAAGATCAAGCACATAATGGGTTCGAGATTCTGGGATCTATTTTTTTTTCTCCCTGTCTTTAAGCATGAAAGATCTATGGGATATGACTTCAATCAGTTAGCTTAAAATTAACAAGGGTGGTTCATATACTTTGGGACAGAAAAATATTTATAAATTTTTTATTTAGTGATTATGAGTTACTTCAACAAGAGGATGCTACCCTCTAAATCTATCTGACTTGTGGCACCAGCCCTGCCAAGCCATCCACCTTTTGACATTATGAATGATAGCAAAATGATTCTTTCTCAGATAAAGAAGAAGAAAGAAAGAAAGAAATGTTGTGGGATAAACCTGTAAAAGCAAACACAGTGGGGTGGTCAGAGTTAGGCAGTGCATGGCTTAATCTTGCTCTCTGCAGGAAAAGTCAGAATTACTGGAAAGTACATGGCTAAGCCATGCTCTTGAAGCAAACTCCCACTTTGTGACTCACTGAGCACATCTGTTAAATGGACCCTTGAGAAGTGCTAGCACAGTGCCTTTCACTTCCATTCCCTCTACCTGACAAGAAACAGCTTTGTTTCCAGCTGAAATTGAGAGTCTGGGAGAAGTTTATGTTGTGGTTCCCAAGCTGTGGAATATGGCCTAAGAGCATGTAGTTGCATAGTCTCTTGGGAAACATCTGTGGCTAAGTTGCTGTTTGCTTTGTATATGCAGAAGCTCATTTATGTGTAGGTGTGGTGACTTGGTTATATACACATGGTGCTGTTTGGCTCTTTTTCCATGGGTCTGTGATGATCATTTAAAAACAAGTATTTGAAGGGACAATTTCATGGTTAACGTTTCCTCCTTCTATACTAAGCTCTTAAGAATCTTTGATCTGGCACTTGTATGTTTTCATGCTATGACCTTAAATTAAATGCCAGAAGAACGTTTCAATAGCTGCTCAATGGTTAAGAGATTTGGGTCCATAGGTAGGTGAACTTGGACAAGCAATTTTACCAGTAGACTCAGCTTCATTCAAATGACTAGCGGGATCGGGAGGAAAGGTTTGAAAAAAAAAGCCAACCCATCATGTTAGACTTTGGATAAACTGTAAGCTCCATGAGGATAGAGACCACAGCTACATGCACTGGAGGTTGGCAAAGTAAGGCCTGTGGGCCAAGCCACATGGTTTTGTATGACCTGCAAGTAAGAACGGCTTAAAATAGCAACACTTTACATAGGTATATGTAAGTCCCCACATAATATCATTGATTTTCCCTCTTGGCCTGCAAAGATTAAAATATGTACTATTCTCAAGCCTGTAATCCCAGCACTTTGGGAGGCCGAGACGGGCGGATCACGAGGTCAGGAGATCAAGACCATCCTGGCGAACATGGTGAAACCCCATCTCTACTAAAAAAATACAAAAAACTAGCCGGGCGAGGTGGTGGGTGCCTGTAGTCCCAGCTACTCACGAGGCTGAGGCAGGAGAATGGCGTAAACCTGGGAGGCAGAGCTTGCAGTGAGCTGAGATCTGGCCACTGCACTCCAGCCTGGGCGACACAGCGAGACTCCGTCTCAAAAAAAAAAAAAAGTACTATTTGACTCTCTAAAAACATGTTTGTTGAACACCTAGTTTAGATCATCATTTTAATTTCAAGGCCTAGCACAATGCCTGATACAGGCATTAGGTTGAACTCAATATTCATTGAGTTATCCAGAATTCATGGTATTGATCTTGAGGTGGTAGACACTATCTCACCTAATTTATTTAGAAATGGAAATGGCTGACTTGGTCAGTTGGCTAAAATGGAACCTACTTAGAGGTTATTTAGATGTCAAGGTGCATTGTGTTTGATTTTTGCATTGGTCAGTTACATTCTCTTTGTCCTTTAGCCACCAATATTAGCCAACCTTCTTGTAGTTATAAGCTATAGATCCCAGCCTGTATTTTGCTGGGATGCTATTCGTTGGTGGTTATATCTTGCTACTCAAAGTAAGGACAGCAGACAGCGTCCCTTGGGTAGTGTACTTGTTAGAAATGCATAATCTCATGCCTCATCCTGGAACTTTTGAATCAGAATTTGCATTTTAACCATATCCCCAGATGATCTGTATGAATGCTGAAGTTGGAGGAGCACTAGAATGGTGGACACTGATGGTGTCTAGTAGTACCCTACTATACTTACTCCTTTCTAGCACAATACTGACTTTTATATTGTGCATGTTTTATTCTATGAGAATCATTATTAATGTCATGTTTTACAAGGCACAATACTGATTTTTGTGAACATAATCTATACTCTCCAACACAGCTCATACAACTTGGAACACTGTCCCCAGTTGCAGATGTGGCCTGATTGGCCTGATGGTTTTTTTATCCTCTTTGCCAGTCATATACTTAGAAAAGACTATATGACTAAACTTGGCCAGTGACAATGGATCAATGATACGTCAAATAAGTCTTCTAAAAGCCTCTGGCAAAAGCTTTCAGAAGGTTATCGTTGTGAATGAAGGAGGAGCCTAGACTTCCCTCAGAAGAAGTCAAAAATGGAGGGTTGGGGCCAAGAGGATCACAGGGAATGGTACTCCTGGGCCAACCCTCCCTCTGGCCCTCCTGTCTAATTAACTAACAAAGTCTCTGTGAAAAAATAACTATTTCTTACCGAAAGGGGAGAGTTCCCTGATCCCCTCACAGGATGTGTGACGGGGTGTGGCTTATTTGTTTGGTTGCTGCCACTGCCCAAACCCCTTACATGATGGGGAGCATGCAGATGGACAGGTGCAGGAGCCAGGGCACTGGGCTCCAGCCCCACAGCAGCATCCAGGGGTAGAATCCCATGGCTTCTTGAAGCCCAAGTGGGTGTGTGTTACAGTGCACTCTTTTAGCCTTGACATATGTGGACAGCTTAAGTGTTAACCAGCTCAGTGGACTGTCTGCCTTTTGGCAAAGGCAGAGGGCCAGTGTGACAACTTTCCATATCCTGAGCTCTCTTGTCCAGCATCCTGGAAGAATTGGATCACACACAGATTTGAAGGATGGTGAATGCAGGGGTTTCATTGGGTGGTGGAGGTGGCTCTCAGTGGGATGGATGGGGAACTGGAAAGGGGATGGAGTAGGAAGATGATCTTCTCCTGGAGTTTGGCTGTTCTGCAGCTGATCTCCTCTCTGACTATCCCTAGCTGAACTCCTCTCAACAATCCTTCTCTCCTCTCCTCTCCTCTCTGCTGCTCTTCTGTTCTTCAGCTCCTCTGCTTGTCTCCTCCTGGAGCTGGACGTTTGGGGCTTATATGGGTACAGGATGAGGGGAGTGGCAGGCCAATAGGCAACTTTTTGGGTGTGGAAACAAAAATGCCTGTTCCCATTTAGGACCATGGGTTTACAGGCTTGAGGGTGGGGCTTTTGCTGGGTAATCACTCTCTTCTACCCAGTATTTCCCTATCTCCTGTCCATATCATTACCTGCTTATTTTGTGACAGGAATAGGATAAGCATTTTACGGGCTGTATCTTTTTTTTTTTAATCTTTAAAATAACCTGTGGAAAAGGTATACCTCCCATGCACAGATAAGGAAACCAAGGCTCAATGATTTCTTAAAAAGCGCTAACAGCTGGCAGGAAGCAGAGCTATGATTAACACCCTGGTTCCACCTCAAAGTCAATTCTCTACTCTTACTCATTATTCTATACTGCAACTTTTAACTACCTACCACCACAATTAACTGAGAATATTACCACTATGTAATGTGCTCAGAAGAAGAGTCCTTTTTTGACAATTTACTTGAGCTTAGAGAAGTTGGAAGAAACAAAACATTTTCTTGTTTTAGTTAGGTTCATAACTATAGTATTGAGTGTTCTCTCATTACACAGCTTACACAGGATCTTTATTTGTTGCTTGTTTTAAACACAAAGATAAAAGAAATAGTTTTGAAAATAGGTTCAGGTTGAATAAAGTGTTGTGTGTTTTTTTTTTTTTTTTTT
>NW_016805589.1:3146615-3165153 GCF_001698545.2 Rhinopithecus bieti
TTTTTGAGATGGAGTCTCATTCTGTCACTTAGGCTAGAAGACTAGAGTGCAGTGGTGTAATCTCAGATCACTGCAACCTCTGCCTCCTGGATTCAAGTGGTTCTCTGCCTCAGCCTCCCAAGTAGATAGGACTACAGGTATACACCACCATGCCAGCAATTTTTTTTTTTTTTTTTTTTTTGTATTTTCAGTAGAGACAGGGTTTTACCATGTCAGTCAGGCTGGTCTCAAATTCCTGGCCTCAAGTGATCCAGACATCTCAGCCTCCCAAAGTGCTGCGATTACAGGTGTGAACCACCAGACCTGGCCAACGTATTATGTCTTTATGCTTTTTGGTACATTGTAAACAATGTAATTGTAATATAAAATCACTTGGACACACATGATTTTCTAAGATGAAAAATGATGCTATTTTAAGATCTTTTATTAAAACAACTGTCTTTTTTAAAAGTCCATTTTTGTGTATGTATTCTATTGAATATTAAAGTTACTTTGTTTTCTTGGGCAAACACAAACAAGAAATGTGGCATAGTCAAATTAATTCCAAGGAAACTCTGGTACTTTCATTGTGAATCAACTCCTTCACACCATGGGGGTGGTGTATGGTAATTTACTGCCAAAGTACACACCAAGTGGCATTCTAAGGATGAAAAGGAGGGTTTTCTCCTGGGAGAATCTGGCAGAGCCAACTTATCTTGTAAACTATTAGAGGGAGGATGAGAAAAGTGGCTGTCACATCAGAGTGACTGCTCAGTGGTACTTAACACCAAATGGTTTGATTTTCTATAGACCAGTCTCAGACAGAATGGCTAGATCAGAAGTCTGCTAACCAGGGACAGAATCTGTTTTGTGTTTTTGCATTTAAATGAAACTCTCATAGCCAAATGGTACTGAAATGTCATCTGGCATCTCTCTGGCTGGCTCTGGGGAGAGTTGGTGCTTTACACCCAGGTCCCAGAGCACAATGCTTCACATCCCAGAACTGTTCTGTGTTAGAGGAGATTTTGCCAAACATATTAAATAAACAATGTTTAGAACACATTAACCTTGAGAACCGAATAAATCAGTCAATCGCATTTATTTGTTGCCCACCATGTTGATTTCCTGTGTGGGGGGCAGGGGTGCAACGTGTGGAAAGTCACAACTAAGAGAGAACATAGGGGTTGAAGGTATGGAACATTTCTAAGCAAAAATGTCACCTATCAGATTTTTAGATCCAAAAGAAAATTTGAAAAATCATGTTCCAAATTATTTTCTAGGGAACATGAACTTTGTGAGGCACAACTAAGTGGTCCAGAGATAAATAAGTTTTAAAAGGTCTTTGCTAACAGGTTTCTTCATGTGGGACCTCATGGTACACCTAACATGCTAATAATGCATGTTGCAAATTTCCAAATATGGACCCATAGCTTACAGCAATGCCTATTTGAAACAGATTTGGAAAATGTTGCCTAAAAGTAATTAGTCAACTTTCATCACTTTATAAATAAAGAAAATGAAGCAAAGTGACTTTTCTAAGCTCATACAGCTAATTATTGGCAAAGCCAAGAACAGGACTTACCTTTTCTCATTTGGAACCCAGGGTTTCCCAACTAAGGCTGCTATATAATCCTGCTATAAAAGTTCAAAAATATGTATTTTTGAATGACTGTTCCTTATCTCAAAAATTGGTTGTTTGCATTATGATATAATCACAGGTTAGGAGAGTTAGAAGATAATAGCTATGGCCTTGAATCACCCTGGCAATGGTTTGTGAGCTTACTTATCCCTTTTTGGGTCTTGGTTTCTGTACCTGTCAAATGGGAATATAGCATTGGTTTGAATCATTGAAACAATGAACGTAGAGGCAGGTGGTGGTTGGGAACCTAGACCTTATGGGCTCTGACTGGAAGATGCATCTCCATCCCTCGGACAATGGAATCCACTGGAAGATTTGAGAAAGTCAAAGTCATATGTGTGCCCAGATTAGAAGCTCTTTGAGGAAGGGAGGTCCCTCTAACTCTTTCTCCACGGTATCTGCTCCAATATCTTACATGGTTATCCCTCAGTATCCACAGGGGATTGGTTCCAAGACTGTCCCCGCTTGGATGCCAAAATCTATAGATGCTCAAGTTCCTGATATAAAACAGCATAGTATTTGCATGTAACCTATTCACATCCTCCTGTATATTTTAAATAATCTCTAGATTACTTATAATACCTAATACAATGTAAATACTATGTAAATCATTCTTATACTGTATTGTTTAGGAAAAAATGACAAGAAAAAAGTCTGTACATGTTCAGTACAGATGCAACCATATTTTTTTTTGGAATATTTTTGATCCACAATGGATTGAATCCAAGGATGTAGAACCTGTGGATACGAAGGGCCTGCTGTACTCAACAGATATTTAATTGACAATAAATGACAACACAACACGAAATATGAGTAGCACAACTAATAACAGCTTTACTGTGCTGTACACAGAAAGCTACACACAGGGTACCAGCAGAGATACCATGGGTGGTTTTCGTATACTTTGAAAAATATTATTTTTGAATAACAGGACTTCTGTCTTTCAAGTTCTATTTGGTATTGTAAATGGAAATATAAGCATGTTAAAAAAATAATGCAGGCACTTGACTGACTGGGCTCAGGACAGTGATTTGCAGTGTTTACTAATAGAGTTAAAATTATTTCTGATTTCCTGTGATGAATAGCTTTTCCAGTACCCTGCATGTTACCCATTTTATATTAACAGTTTTAGGTACAGAAGCATTGGCTTCCTAGGACTGAGTATAGAGTTGGGATGTTCTTCAAATGTTACCTCATTTGAAGGAGGGTAAAAATAAGTTTATGCATCAGAAATTTTGTAGAGTCATTGACCTCACTCTGTCCTTCAAAATGAATATGCTCACTTTAATTTTAAATGCAGGTTGTCTGCCTATATCCTAAAGCACATTGAGCCCTTCTTGGGAGACCAACTGGTCATAAGTCAGAATGAGCTGTGATATATGTGTGGAACCTTGTCCCTGTGTAATCCCACAGAACTGGGTTTCCTAGCATGGAACAGTTGGAAAGGCAGATAAAGAAGAAAGGTACAGAAGAGGGACTTTTATTTACTTTTGTTTGCCTTCAGCATAATTTCCATGGGCAGCCATAACCATTTACAGCTAGAAACAGTAATAACTCTACAACTGTTCCGAAGCTTCTAAAACACTCTTACAAATAAAAACAAATGATGCAATAAGCACAATGAGCCTTTGGGAAAATGAACCATAAAGGACACTGAACTGCACAGAAACATATGCAGCTGTACCCTGCCAAGAGCACATTCCTTCTGAAGACTAACCAAGGATCTTACACTTCAACAATACAACTGTTACCAATAGGCCTTGACACTGCCAGAGGCTTTGTTGTTAAACCACAATCTCTCATTGTCCCTTCAAGACTTTCTGAAGTATTCTCTCAACATCTGTAAAATGTACCACATTAAGCATAACAAAGAAAAAAACGAGCATGCTTCTGCAAACGACAGTATTAAAAATAAGTATTTTATGCAGTGACTCTCCTAATTCTGATTAAAAGGGGAAAACCAGGAAATTGATTTTTGGGGATTTAAAAAAAGTTACAGTGATTTGACCTAACTAGTATATTTGTTTAATTTGTTAATAGTCTAATTAAAGTTATGCTAAATAGCTAGACACTGATGAGTCAAGGAAAATACTATGGAACAATTTTATGTGGAGAAGAGAAGCTAACTTAAAAGAGACTTAATTTTCATCTCTTGGGAATCTAAATGCTAGAAATAATAGCATTGGGGATGTATATATCTTTCAGATTAAAAAAACTTTCTGTTAAGGAGGGATTGATAAATTGATAGTATATTAGGCTTTTAAAAACTTGACTGCTTTCTTGGACTCAAAGATGCTTGCCTAAAATTGGATTTATGCTAGCTCAGGTTAGCCAATTATCCTGTTTCTGTTGACCTAATACCTCTGCCTTCTCTTAGTCACTGTGGCAAACGACTCTAAGGCAGCTCCAGGACCCTTGCCTCCTTGCATTCATGCCATGGTGTAATCTCTGCCCACTGAATGTGGACAGGACCTGTGACTTACTTCTAATCAGTAGAGTATGGCAAAGGTTACAGGATGTATGTGATTACAGGCTGTAATGCCTGTCTTACAAGGAAACTTTCCCTTGCCAGCTTTGAAGAAGCAAGCTATTTCGTTATGAGCTGCCTATGGAGGGCCATGTGGCAGGAAGCTGAGCAAAGCTTCAGTTGACAGCCAGCAAGAAACTGAGGCCCTTATTGACATCCTACAAAGAACTGAATTCTGCCAATAACCATGAGAACTTGTAATCGGATTCTTCCCTAGTTGAACCTCTGATAAAACCTCTGCCCCTCATCAACACCTTCCTTGCAGCCTGGCAGAGGACCCAGTAAGCCTGGGGCTTCTCCACTGCTTTACTATGGAATGTCTGTGGGAGCCCACTCTGCACTCACATGTGCACAACTCAGAACTGTAGGGGAGTTAACGCCTGCAGAGCTACCATCCAACAATGGCAATGTAGACTATGAATGCATGATGTTTCTTTTCTGTAGAAGTGCTCTTCATAAAGCTCCTCAGGAGATCCAGTGAAACTGAGCACTAGAAGTCCATCCCAGGCACTGATTTGACAAAGCTTCCTTGTGTTGGCTTTCCCTCTTTTCTTGTTGCAGTCTTCCCATCCCTGATCCACGGAAACTTTGAGATAGGAAAGGTATGTTGTTCTAAGCTGCTAAGTTTGTAGTAATATTGATATACAGTCATAAATAACTAATACATGACTCTTGACTAATTCTAGATATTATATAATCCATAACTTTGGGAAAATGAACTGCTATTACCACATTTGGCAGCCAATTATAAGCTATCCTTATGGGAAGCCAGAACTGGTCTATATGATATACATTGGTGCTGTAGCAATGTAAGTGATCTGCGTCTCCCTCCCCTAAGCTTTACTCAACTCTTTGATTAACAACAGCAATCAGTCAAATTAATTTCAGTTTCTCCAAACAAATTGATGCTCTTGTATGATACACTATAGATCTGAAAATGTGTTAGCCAAAATTAGAATGAAAAATTTGTGGCCTTACACATATTATTTTTAAAAGTAGCAGAAGTTACCTAGATAGGGAGAATGTGCTCTACTTATTGTTTTCTTTGTAGTTATCTATATTAAATTATACATTAGAATAAAACATCTAAACGACTTATCTTGTGCCATCTAATATGCATTTGGGATGATATAAAGCCACCTTCCACAATTAGTGCATGGGACTCAGAATTGTCTGGACTTTCTGTTTAGAGAGCATTCCATCTCCCAAGAAATCCAAAGCATTTCATCTCACTGATTCCTGAAGACTTATAACATGTCTCTTGTTAGGTAGAAAATCCTGTCAAGGGAAACTGAGACAGGAGACTTAGTAATAGAAAGCCTAGTTCTTTCTTGCTGCCTTTTCAAGCTGCGCTACTGGGAGGGAAAAGGGATGCAAAAGAATCAGTTTTGACTTCTTCCTTTTGTCCAGTTGACTAGACTGGAACAGATGCTTAAAGGACAGGAACATATTAATAGGGGTGTTTAAATGAGCTTATAAGACACAAGAAAAAGAGCAATTGTAAGTTGTAGATCTTTGATACAGAAGCTGGTCAGAACCAGCACAAGATAAAGTCCTAATAAGTCCCCTTCATTTGTTCATTTATTAGTCATTTGTCCATTCAAATGAATAGGTCAACCACTGTTTGCCAGGAATCAGGACTGGCACTGGGGAGCAATGCTGTATAAGAGAGACATGGTCCCTGTTTGAAAAACTATTCGCAGACAGAACAGCAGAAGCAAAGACCCAGAGGAATATAGTGCACAGAAGGACCAGGCCAGAGGCACAGGAAGAGGTGGAGGCTGTGGGAGTTGAGGCTGAGAGGCAGCAGAGAAAGTGCAGACAGAACTTGAAAGCCAAGGCAAGCATGCTTAAGGAAGTGCAGTTTGTATGCAGTTCCCTTGACTTTCTCTCCTGTGCTTCCCACTGCTATCCTATTGCTGGAGCTCTTATAGCTTGCTCCTGCCAAATAACCCTATGCCTTTACCTTGGAACTTGAAATAGGCCTGGTGTGCCTTGGTATTCTCTGGACCTCTTCTACACCATTAAAACATTGGGGGTCAAAGAGCACCGTAACATGGGTATTGGATTTGGTGTCAGGCAGTCCTGGGTTAACATCTCAATTCTACCACTTCTGGCCAAATGCCCTCAGATAAGTTATTCAGCCCTTTAAATCAGCTCCTTATAAGGTTGTTGAGAAGATTTAATGACATATTGAACACAGAGTGTTTAACTTGTTGCCTGGAATATAATATATACTCAATAAATAATAGTCACTCTTTTGTTTTTCACTCCTGGGGAGACTTAGTGATTCATATCCTAATGCTGATAAATTAATATGCAGTAATATATTAAAGGAATACTTTAAAAATACTCTTGGGAAGAGTACAGGGGGCGGTGCCTAAACCCACAGATATTTGAACACTTTAATACTCAATATTAATATGTTAATACTTAATACTTAAATACTAATACTTTAAAAATACTCTTGGGAAGAGTTCAAGGGGTGGTGCCTAAATCCACAGATATTTGCATACTTTAATATTCAATTATTTTAATATTGAATATTAATACTTAAATACTAATACTTTGAAAATACTCTTCAGAAGAGCACAAGGGGTAGTGCCTAAACCCACAGATGTGATTCTCTCATGCTTGGAATGTCAAATGGCAGAGCAGGCCAGCAGGAGAAAAAGTTCCTATCTTTTTTTTGTGAGCTGTGGACCAGAAAACATGCTAAGCGCTTTGCACATTTTATTTAACTTAATCCCCACGACAGATTTGTGATGTAGAGCCCTTAACCACTTCCTTTCTACAGGGGAAAGAATAGAGGTTTAAGTAACTGGTCAAGTCATATGGCTGTCACTGTGGGTAAGAAGTGTCCTGTTTTCTCAGATGAGGTTTCTGGAGTTAGCGATCACCTTGAATTTTGCTCATGGTATCTGCACATGTGTGTGCCATGGGGCAACCAAGGAGAGTAATGGGTCAGCTCCAGGCTTTCCTTGAGATGCTGTGCAGTTTAGAGTTTTTTTGTTTCTTTTTTTAAACAAAGTCTCACTCTGTTGCCCAGGCTGGAGTGCAGTGGCGCAATCTCGGCTCAAGTAGCTGGGATTACAGGCAAGCACTACCACGCCTGGCTAATTTTTGTATTTTTTGTAGAGATGGGGTTTCACCGCATTGGCCAGGCTGGTCACGAACTCCTGACTTCAGGTGATCCGCCCACTTTGGCCTCCCAAAGTGCTGTGATTACAGGCGTGAGCCACTGTGCCTGGCCTAGAGTTTTCTGTATCTGTATTACCTACTCTCTATTGCTTCCTCTGTTTCCTTATTACCCTGGCTTGAATGTGCCCCAAGCTCCTCCCCAAAGCCATTGCCTGGGACCAAGAAATGTTTGCCTTGCCAGTTCTTAAGAATTTAAGTAGATTTGAAATTAGCAAACAGAATTTGAAAAATGTTATTCATGGCTCCAAAACAAAAACAAAACTAAACTTAAAAAATAAAATAAAAGCCTGACTTCCCACAGGCTCCCTCCACCTGAGAAGGGCTATAGGAAGGTGAACAAGGCCACTTCATCTTGACTTCAGGAATAGAAAAGCAAAGTAATAAAAGCAAACAAAACTGCAATGTCCCCAAGTATAATGGACTTGGACATGAGTGCTGGTAGAGAAATGAGCGCATATTTTAGAGCCCGCATGAGCTGCTGTGCATAAAATAATGATTGTACAACAACTGACAAACCTGAAAGTAACTAAGGACTTCAGAGGTGAACAAGAAAACGATTTTCCTGTTCTCTTCTAAGCCAGCCAGTTAATTCAGAGAAAAAAAGGAAGGCCGACAGCTGAGACTCATGGAGGGGCCGGGCAGTGGGGAAGAGGGAGAAAGACAGGGAGAAAATAAAAATTACAAAATCCTTGTTCAGTCAGCAAGTATTTGGAAACAGTGTAGTACTAATGGTTAAATTCATGGCCTCTACTGCCTACTAGCTGGGGAACTGGGCCTTGGAATGTACTCCTTAGTCTGCAAAATGGGGATATCAGTAATACCTACCTCTTAAGGGAGTTAGATAAATCCCTTGGTGTACTGTCTGACACACAGTAAGAGCTCATATATGTTACAATTTGTAACATTATTTACTTATTCACCATTTGCAAGGCACTTGGGGTGGAGGCATTAAAGTGACACAGACAAGAATCCACCTCTGATCTTATTATCTAGCACAGCAGCCAGATGACTGCATAAATTCTGCCTTTGATTATAGTTGTAAGTACCTAAAAGTTCCAAAGAATTATGGGGCTCAATAAAATTGCTCAAATAACAGAGCACCAAAGAGATACTCCTAGGCATCATTGTGTTAAAAACAATGGCCAGAAAGCACTACTGGATGCAGCATGCTTTGATCAATTAATTGCTTTCTTGGGACAGGAGATCAGAGCAGGCAGAAGGCAGCAGAGAAGTCCACGCACACAACCCTCCACCTTCTGGTCATCTGCTTAACATTATCCAGATTTGGACACATTCATTCATTTTTTTTGTTTCTGGAGCTAATTTAGGGTGGAGATAATTAAGTGCATGGATGTAGAATGGCAAAAATGGTCTGTTTCGTGTCTCTAAGATGAGGTTCCTAAGCAACAACAAGCTGCTCTGGTCAGATATGTCTTAACAGTATATTGAGTTCCTTTGCATCATGGCTCAGGCACAATTTATAAGTGCTATTCAAATTATGTAGGAGGCTGGACCAGAGAGGATCCTTTTCTGTGCCAAGACTCTAAGTTTTCACAACAGTAGCTGCAATCTGAATGCTTATCAGGAATCAGAAAGTTGTCAAGGTTGTTAAAGCCAAAATTTGCTATTGGCACTCCTGATGAAAGCACCTGGTTAGCTCAGCACGCAAAATAAATCACATCATGAGAGAATTTTGTCCTCGTCCCCTCCTAGTGCACCTGGAGCGTAGCCCTAAGGGAAATCCTATCCACTCTCTTTTCCAGTGTTCCAGCAGTGCGTGCATCTGTTGTTGACACATCTGGAGCCTCAGCTTTCCCATCACCTCTGACACTGTGGACATGATCATGACACTTTAAAACTAAAGGAAGGATGGTGCCTTCCGTCAGAAGGAAGGCATGCCTGATACAATTAAAATCAAAACTCAGATGGCATTGTTGGCCACCTTAAAATATCCCTGGGTTGTACCAGATAGAGATGAGAACAATTTTTATGTCTTTCGCCTGCATACTTCTAACTGCGAGGTATGAGTGAAGGGTTAAGGATAAAATTAAACGATTGCATCTGTTTTTTCATTACATGAGTGGGTTCCATCTCTTGGTTTTTCCTTAAAATCTTTGAAGGTAAAATAGCATTTGTTTCTTGCCTAATTTATCTGGGCTACTTCAAGTCTACTTTGGAGACCTTCTTTCCATAGACAAATTGACATTGTCTTTAAGGGGGCTGGCAGAGAATAATGATTCAGAATATGATCCTAGGAATGACCTAGAACTGGTTCGATTCCTGAGTCACCTACTTACTAGCTGGGTGACCTCAGGCAAGCAGCTTAACTTTTATAAGCTCCATCTCTTTATCTGTAATGTAGAGAGGATAACACCACTGTCTGTCTCAAGCAATTCTTGTGAGGATGCAGGGAGATCATGATTATAAAGTCTATGAAGTCTATCTTTCAGTGTCTGACACCTAAGTGCTCAATAGGTGGTAGCAAATGTTATTTTACTATTACCAATTAGACCCAAACAAACAAAATGCACAGGCTGATCGCTAAAGTAATTGGGAAATTTGTTTAAGGCAATAAGCATTTATTTCTGCAGTTCAGAATGTGATAATTGGATGAACAAATGTTTCTTTTTTGTTGAGTACTCAGAGTTTGCATAAAGAGTTAGTAGAAATGCTTGTTATAAGAGGAACAGAAACCACTACTAGGTTAAGAACAGCACTTGAATATGAAGGAATTTCTTTTTCACAAAACTGCACTTCAAAGACAAGTTGCTATGACTAGTCAACTTTTCATGGGCCAGGCCAGCAGAAAGTCATGGTTGCTGGCTGCCCAAGCCACCTCAAATGACTCATGCAAGTCCTTTAGATCTCTGTGTATCTCTTTCTTCTGGTCCAGAAAAGCAACAGTTATATTATTGCATGGAAGAAGATTATTCATTTCTCAGTTTAACTCTGGAGTCAGGTGGACTGCCTTCAAATTCTAGCTCTCCAGCATACTAGCTGTGTGACTAATGATTTTGTACACCAGTTCATTCCTCTGGGAGTTGGGGATTAATGGGATGCTTTCCAGATAAAGTTGCTGTGAGGATTAAATGAGAAGGTGGAGAAAAATATAGGATCTCAGAAAATGGCAGCTAGTAAAATGATGATGAAAATCATTCTCAACCCCTTTGCTTTCATCCATCTCAAATTTAATTTTTTGAGAACCCAAGGAGCTTTAGTTTATGTGCATTTTATTAATAGATAGTTCACTTAATATGAAGTAACTGAGAAACTTTAAAATATTTGTGCATTAATTCATTTAGAATTATAATAAAACTTTTGCATGCCAACATATGTAACATTTTAATGAAAAGTAACTATTTTTTAAAATAAGAAAAAAGGTTTTCTTCAAATCTTCTTAATATCTTTTTTAATAGAAAACAGTGAAATTCTCATCCGCTTCTTTTGCAATCTGTTGCAGTATCACACATTATGTAGTTTCTGAAAAACTCCAATTTATACTCAAAGAATGAGAGTAGAAAAAGCAAATAATATTTGAGAACTGCAAAAGTAGTTTTGATTCCATGGACTCTCTGAAAGGTCTCAGGGACTCGCCTACTTTGAACACAACTGTCTCTCAAACTCTCAACTGTAGGAGGGGACGCAAACGCTTCGGTAGAACAAACATGAGAATAGTGTCTACGAGCATGAGATAAGCATCAAGGCCAAGAAGAACATAAATCTGAGGCTCTTGGAAGCATTTACTTTGGGGAATAAAGCTGTACTCAAGTAGGGGTGGGAGGACAGCAGGAGCCCAAACACATTGTACAGAATTGGGCAAGTATGAGTTATAATCTGAAAACAAACTGGACGAATTTCTATGACTTGGGGCTGTCCAGAAGTCATAGATCATTGCTTCTCTGTCTTTTCCTTCTCCCTTCTCCACCCTTATTTCTTCTACCCCATCCCAGAACAGCAAGAAAATGCCCAGTTGCTCCCTGTATTACCAGATGCTGGGATAGTATATTTATGCCACATCTGGAAGCATCAGAGCATGGATTTTTCAGGCATAGAGACCTAGGTTCAAATCCTGGATCTGCCACTTAGGAGCTGTGTGGTCTTAGAAAAGTTACATAAATTTACTGAATCTCAGAATACTAATGTATATAACAGGGATTGTGGTGGATGAATAATGTCCAATCTCCACTCCCTCCATTGAAATGTGAATTCTATTTCCCCATGCTTTCAATTGGGCTGCCTGTGTGTCTTGACCACTAAATGTGGGGGAAGTGACACTGTGTGACTTCTGAGCAGTTTCAAGAGACCCTGTAGCTTCTGCTCTTGCCCTCTTGGAACCCTGAGGCCTCCAGCCTGTAAATAAGTCTGGAACAAAAGACACCGATGGAAGGAGAGGCCCAACCATCTCTGTTGAGGCCCAGATGTCTTACCCCATCCAGACTCCACCAAGCAGTCACACAAGGGGCCCAAGTGATGCCCCCAGAAGCCCTACTAGGCCAGCCTGCAGAATTGTGAGAAATGATTATGTTTTAGGCCACTAATAGGGTAATTCCTAACGTGATCAACTTGTCCTGGTTTTAGCATTGAAAATAGTATGTCCCAGGAAAACCCGTAAGTCCTGATTGGGTTGGTCACCTTATTTGTAGCAGAGCCACAAACAACTGACACAGGGATAAAAATATGCAACTCAATGTTTCTCAGAGAATTAAGTGAAATGATGTGGTTCAAGGCAAAATACAGTGCCCAGGCAACAAATGAGATTTTTTTCTTGTCTTCGATTTACAAAAAGATTCTTAATAACTCAAGATTTCCTAATAAAAATGTAATCTGTTATCTTTGTCTATAACTGAGCTTCTCATTCAGGACCCCTAATTGATTTAAATATACCAGATAGCACTCTCTGCTAGAAGAACACCACGTTTCAAGCTAAGCACAGAAGTAGTAGGCCCCTGGGAAATTATGAACCAAAACAGAAAGAAAACATTGAACTGAACTAAACTCAAACCGGCTGTGAGTTTTCAAAACAGTATCACTGTTAAATACGGAAAATACTTACTATTATATCATTCTGGGTGGGTCTAGAACAGGACCATGGTTTTTTTTTTTTTGTTTTTTTGTTTGTTTGACTATATTTTCCCCAGGGCCACATCTAGCAAAATACAGTTCAAGGAAATGATCTGCAGGTAAGGTCAACATAATACACTTACAAAAGGCAAAATTCTAGGGGGCTACTGGGTATAAAAGTTTGTAAATCATTCACAACTCTACTCTAGAGCTATTCATTAGGAAGAAAAATGGGGAGTAGGAGCAGAACCCTTGCAAAACCCTGAAATTCATTAAATGATGGTGCAAAGTTTTTCCTCATATCATGATTATTTGACCTAAAATGTATTTTAAATGACCAAGAGGTAAGTCTCTTTTTCTAACTAAAATTGCCCCTTATTAGTACATTAAATAAATTCCCCACCCTGGTGGCCAAAAGAACTTCATGCTGCCAGGAAAAAAACTGTCCTGTACATCACTGAAGAATTCTGACTCTGCAAAAACCACATGTGAAATCTTTCAGCAGGCTGAGCAGCAAAAAATGTCAGCCTTGGAGAATTTAATCAAGAAGGTATTTCCTCCTGCAGACTTCCGACAGCCAGTATGCTGAAATGGGCCCAAACACATCTGAATTACATGTGTCTTCCTGGCACAGAGTGATATATCAAAAGAGTTCAGAAAAGCATTTCTGCTGCTCTGCAAATAAGTAAATGCCTAATTCTTAAACAGGTTCAAACTAGGATTCAGTCAACCAAGTTAACTGTCACCACTTTTTGGAGAGAACTAGCAAATATAAAAAGAATACAGGTTTTAGCTTTTCAAATAATGGAAAAAAGCAGGACTCTATGTTGTTTCACAGCCTCTACATGCAATAGCCCCCTTCCCTATGGCATGAATTTGTGTATCTGAGTATACGCATGGATGAATGGATAGATAGATGGATATCTACCTCCACACGCACAGCCATCCTTCTGACATGATGGCACCTCATTTCACCAGATAGTGAAAAGCATAGTTCCTTTGCTTTGGAACAGTCAATAATTTACTCCAAAATTTAATACATTCTTCACTGTGTTGGCAATCAGAAAGCCACCACCACTGCCACTGGAGACTGTGAGCAGACTCACCAGGATTTCCCACACTCTATTGAAATCAATGTCAGGAGCTGAGTTTGAGTTCCACTGGGATAGATTTTCTAGACATCTATAGGCATTTCTAGACTTTCAGTACACAGTCTCTAAAATTAAATACCTCATAGTTGGCTGGCATAAAATGTATACAAAAAACATAAATCAAAATCTGTTTTCTTTTTTTCTTTTTTTTTTTTATTTGGAGACAGGGTCTCACTCTGCCACCCAGGCTGGAGAGCAGTGGTGTAATCTCAGCTCACTGCAGACTCCACCTTCCAGGCTCAAGTGATTCTCTTGCCTCAGCCTGCTGAGTAGCTGGGATTACAGTATGCACCACCACTGCCTGGCTAATTTTTGTATTTTTAGTAGAGACAGGGTTTCACCATGTTAGCCAGGCTGGTCTCAAACTCCTGATCTCAAATAATCCACCTGCCTTGGCCTCCCAAAGTGCTGGGATTACAGGCATGAATCATAGTGCCTGGCCAAAAATCTGTTTCTCAAAGAATACTTTTGGCCAGGTGTGGTGGCTCATGCCTGTAATCCCAGCACTTTGGGAGGCTGAGGCGGGTGGATCACAGGGTCAGGAGATCCAGACCATCCTGGCCAACATGGCGGAACCCCCTCTCTACTAAAAATACAAAAAAAAAAAAAATTAGCCGGGCGTGGTGGCAGTCACCTGTAGTCCCAGCTACTCGGGAGGTTGAGGCAGGAGAATGGCGTGAACCCAGGAGGTGGAGCTTGCAGTGAGCGGAAACGGTGCTACTGCACTCCAGCCTGGGTGACAGCGAGACTCTGTCCAAAAAAAAAAAAAAAAAAAAAAAAAAATACTTTGATAAACACTGAATGACATACACAATGTATGACAAATTGTGCAGTCAAGATGATAATAAAAGGAGTGTGAGATAGATTTGAAAGATGCAAGTTTAATTAAACATTTATCTTAGTAATCACAAATGCCACCAATATGATAAAATTAAAAAAGCTTCACTCCATTCCCATAGCCACCATCCTCTCCCGCCTGAATGAGAACTCCAGGCTTGTAACCAATGTCCCTTTTACCCATAACCTATTTTTCACACAGAAGACAAAGTCAGTTTTTAAAAAAGATAATTGGTTCAATTAGCTCCTCTGCTTAATACTATTTAAAGGCTTTGCTCCTAGAATTAAAATCCAAACTCCTTAGCCTACAAGGCACCAGGTAACTTGGCCCTTGCCTGCACTTCAACTTGATTGCAAACCACTCTCCCCTTGATTACTGACTGCCAGCCACACAGGCCTCTCATTCTGCTGCTTAAAAACATTAGAGGCCAGACGCAGTGGCTCACCATGCCTGTAATCCCAGCACTTTGGGAGGCCGAGGCAGGCGGATCACCTGAGGTCGGGAGTTCAAGACCAGACTGGACAACATGATGAAAACCTGTCTCTACTAAAAATACAAAAAAAAATTACCTGGCTTTGGTGGTGGGTGCCTGTAATACCAGCTACTTGGGAGGCTGAGGAAGGAGAACTGCTTGGACCCGGGAGGCGTAGGTTGCGGTGAGCCAAGATCGTGCCATTGCACTTTTGCCAGGGCAACAAGAGTGAAACTTTGTCTCAAAACAAAACCAAACAAACAAACGAAATCATTTGAATGCATCCTTTCTCAGGGTGTTCTACAACCTTCTTCGCATTTCCTGGGCTGCCCTTTCCCTGACCTTCAACATGACTATCATGTGTCATCCTTCAAATCTGATGCAAAATCACTCCCAGAGAAGCTTCCTCCCTGCCACCTTTTCTTCCTATCATCCCTCTCTCTTGCTTATTTCCATGGCTCTTATCAAAGTCTGAAATTGTTATTTATTAGTTTACTTGTTCACTCTCTGTCTCTGCTGCAAGAAGGTAAGTACCTTGGAGTGACCCTGACTTGGACATTCACTTCTGATTACCCTGTGCCTAGCAGAGTGCATGGCTTTGGCCTCAGAAAACATTGCTATCTTCTCTCTAGATCATTGATTAGAGGAGGGCAAGACTGGAACAGGGAAACATTTAGGAGGCTATTGCAATACTCAAAGGGAAGGATGATGGTGGCAGAAACTAAAGTGAAGATACTGGGGATAGAGGAATGTGAACAAAGGACCTGAGATCTTTAGAAGGCAGAATCAGCAAGACTTGACAACTGATTGGATGTGGGAGGCCTTAGGGTTCCTGTCCAGGTTTTCCCCCTTGATAGTGAATTTCCCAGACATGTTTCTTCCTCCATAAGTATTTTCAGCTGCTGATAAGCCTTTTAGTTGTAATCAGCATGCTATTGGTCACGGCTGATTGGTTCAGGGAGCAGTATATGGCACACAGTACCCACACATAGGTTGGAAGTAGGGGCATAGTACAATTTGGGTTTCCCAGAGAAGTCCTAGGCTACTGTTTCAGCATAATTATTAACACTAGCCTTTTCCCTGCTCAAAAGTGTCCTAGTTTGGATTACAAATTATAAGGTCACCCTAGGCACTTAGGGAATTCAGTTGCCCCTAACATCATCTAGTATGAACTCGGCCCAACAGGAGTACACACTGTTGAATGGCAGGCAAGCTAATAAAATCCTGCCTCTAGGATTGCACAAATTCTAGGTGAACAAAGAGAGAGTGTGTAATGCACACAAGGTGGAGTCTAGGAGGCTGGCTGCATATTCCAGAGCTGGAAGTCACTGTGAGTGACAGAGAAGCTGGAGAATCCCAGTCACTCCTGCAGGCTGCTTTCATCACTGGGAGTCACTGAGCTCATGTCATCTTCACCATCAATGAGGTTAAGGGACAAAATTACCACCCTAAGGCAGTAAAAGTGTGAAACAGGTGGTACATATACTTTGTAAAGACTTACACATCCATAGGAGGTGGTACTAGGAGAATTGCTACTAATCATCACAGCTTCTCAACCTGTGATGGACAGTCTCAATCACAGGACAGATGCCAATGAGACCAAAGATGTGACTATACACAAGAGCTCAACACTGGCAGCCACAGCGTGTTAGAGAGGGACTGAGAAATAAACTCTCCTGATGTTTGCAAACAAGAATAGAGATTCATAGCCAAAACATCTCCTACACAAACTCACAAATCCTAGGCTTTGAAGTTACTTCCAACTTAGAAAATAAAGGTTGATTTTGTAAGTAAAATTAATTTTAAGACCTAGTGGCTCAAAAATGTTTTAGAAATCAACATTAATCTTCATATTTGTCAGTCTGAACTTAAAAAAATTATCATTTTGAATAGTTTCAACTTTTGTTTTAGATTCAGGGGGTACAGGTGCAGGTTTGTTAAAGGGTGTATTATGTGATGATGGGGTTTGAGGTATGGATGATTCCATCAACCAGGTAGTGAGCACAGTACCCCAGAAGTAGTTTTTCAGCCCACACCTCCCTCCCTTCCTCTCTACCCCCTATAGTCACTCCCCAGTGTCTATAGTTCCTATCTTTATGCCCATGTGTGTGTTTAGCTCCCACTTGTGAGAACATGCAGTATTTGATTTTCTGCTCCTGTGTAAATTCACTTAGGATAATGGCCTCCAGCTGCATCTATGCTGCTACACAGGATATGATTTTGTTCTTTTTTATGGCTGCATAGTATTCCACAATGTATATATACTAGGTTGTCTTTATCCAGTCCACCATTGATGGGCACCTAGATTGATTCCATGTGTTTGCTATTGTGAATAGTACTGTGATGAACATACAAGTGAATGTGTCTTTTGGTAGAATGATTTATTTTCCTTTGGGTATACATCCAGTAATGGGATTTCTGGGTCAAACAGCAGCTTCGCTTTTAAGTTCTTTGAAAATCTCAAAATTGCTTTCCACAGTGGCTGAACTAATTTACATTCTTACCAACAGTGTATAAGCATTCCCTTTTCTCCACAGACTTGCCAGCATCTGTCATTTTTTTACTTTTTAATAATAGCTTTTCTGACTAGTATGAGATGGCCTCTCATTGTGGTTTGGATTTGCATTTTTCTGATGATTAGTAATGACGTGTATTTTTTCATATGTTTGTTGGCTTCTTGTATGTCTTCTTTAGAAAAGTGCCTGTTCATGTCCTTTGCTCACGTTTGTTGATTTAAGTTCCTTATAGATTCTGGATATTAAACCATTGGTGGATGCATAATTTGTGAATATTTTTGCCGATTCTGTAAGTAGTCTGTTTACTTCATTAATAGTTTCTTTTGCTGGGCAGAAGCTTTTAATTTAATTAGGTCTGACTTGTCAATGTTTGTTTCTGCTGTAATTGCTTTCGGGGACTTAGCCAAGAATTCTTTGCCAAAGCCAATGTCGAGAAGGGTATTTCCTAGGTTTTCTTCTAGGATTTTTATAGTTTGAAGTCTTACATTTAAATCTTTAATCCATCTTCAATTAATTTTGTGTAGGGTGAAAGGTAGATAGGGGCCTGGTTTCATTCTTATGCATATATCAAGCCAGTTATCTCAGAACCACTTATTGAATGGGGAGTCCTTTCCCCATTGTTTTTGTCATCTCTGAAGATCAGGTGCTTGTAGGTGTGTAGCTTTATTTCTGGGTTCTCTATTCTGTCCCATTGGTCTACATGTCTGTTTTTATACCTGTACCTTGCTAGTTTGATTACTGTAGTATAGTTTGAAGTCAGGTAATGTGATGCCTCCACCTTTGTTTTTTTTTTGCTTAGGGTTGCTTTGAACATTTGGGTTTTTTGGTTCCACATGAATTTTAAAATAGTTTTTTCTAACTCTGTGAAAAATGATATTGGTAGTTAGGAATAGTATTGAATCTATAAATTTCATTGGGCAGTATGACCATTTTAACAATATTGATTCTTCCAATTCATGAGCATGGAATGTTTTCTATTTGCTTGTATCACCTCCGATTTCTTTGAGCAGTGTTTTGTAGTTCTCCTTGTAGAGATCTTTTACCTCCTTAGTTAGCTGTATTCCTAGGTGTTTCATTTTTTGTGGCTATTGTAAAATGGGATTGTGTTCTTGATTTGACTCTCTGCTTAAACATTATTGTGTATAGAAATGCTA
>NW_016805589.1:3165398-3200799 GCF_001698545.2 Rhinopithecus bieti
TTTTTTCTAACTCTGTGAAAAATGATATTGGTAGTTAGGAATAGTATTGAATCTATAAATTTCATTGGGCAGTATGACCATTTAACAATATTGATTCTTCCAATTCATGAGCATGGAATGTTTTTCTATTTGCTTGTATCACCTCCGATTTCTTTGAGCAGTGTTTTGTAGTTCTCCTTGTAGAGATCTTTTACCTCCTTAGTTAGCTGTATTCCTAGGTATTTCATTTTTTGTGGCTATTGTAAAATGGGATTGTGTTCTTGATTTGACTCTCTGCTTAAACATTATTGTGTATAGAAATGCTACTGATTTTGGCCGGGCGCGGTGGCTCAAGCCTGTAATCCCAGCACTTTGGGAGGCCGAAGCAGGCGGATCACAAGGTCAGGAGATCGAGACCATCCTGGCTAACACGGTGAAACCCCGTCTCTACTAAAAAATACAAAACACTAGCCGGGCGAGGTGGCGGGCGCCTGTAGTCCCAGCTACTCACGAGGCTGAGGCAGGAGAGTGGCATGAACCCGGGAGGCGGAACTTGCAGTGAGCTGAGATCTGGCCAGTGCACTCCAGCTTGGGTGACAGAGCGAGACTCCGTCTCAAAAAAAAAAAGAGGAATGCTACTGATTTTGTGCATTGATTTTGTATCCTGAAACTTTACTGAAATTGTTTATGAATTCTAGAAACCCTTTGGAAGAGTGTTTAGGGTTTTCTAGGTATAGCACTGTATCATCAACAAATACAAGTAGTTTGACTACTTCTTTTTTCCTGTTTGAATTTTTTTTTAATTCTTTCTCTTGCCTGATTGCTCTGTTTAGGACATTCAGTACTATGTTGAATGGGAGTGAGGAGAGTAGGCAACCTTGTCTTGTTCCAGTTCTTAGCGAGAATGGTTCCAGCTGTTGCCCATTTAGTATAATGCTGGCTATGTGTTTGTCATAGACAGGTCTTATTATTTTGTGTATGTTCCTTTGATGACTAGTCTGTTAAGTGTTTTTATCATGAAGGGATGCTGGATTTTTCAACAGCATTTTCTGGATCTACTGAGATAATCATATGATTTTTGCTTTTAATTTTGTTTATGTGATGAATCACATTTATTGATTTGCTTACATTGAACCAGCCTTTGTCCCAGGAATAAAATCTACTTGATTGTGGTGTATTAATTTTTTGCTGTGTTGCTGGATTCAGTTTGTTAGTATTTTGTTGAAAATATCTGTGTCTATGCTAATTGGAGATATTGGTCTGCAGTTTTCTTTATTCATTGTGTCTCTGCTGACATTTTGGTATTAGACTGATGCTGGTTTTGTAGAATGAATTAGAGATAAGCCCCTTCTTTTCAAGTTTTTGAAATACTTTAAGTAAGATTGGTACCAGTTCTTCATACCTCTGGTAGAATTTGGCTGTGAATCTGTCTGGTCCAGGGCTTTTTTTGGTTGACAGGTTTTTTATGACTGATTCAGTTTCAGAACTTATTATTGGTCTGTTCAGGTTTTTACTTTCTCTTTGGTTTAATATTGGGAGGTTTTTTCCAGGAATTTATCCATTTTCTCTAGATCTTTTGTGTATCTGTGGGATTGGCTGTAATGTCACCTCTGTCATTTCTGATTGGACTTATTTGGATCTTTCCTTTTTTAGTCTAGCTAGCATTCTATCAGTCTTTTTTATTCTTTTAACTCTAATGAAACTCTTGGTTTCATTGATCTTTTGTATAGATTTGAGCCTCAATTTTGTTCAGTTCTTCTCTAGTTTTAGTTATTTCTTTTCTTCTGTTAGCTTTGGGGTTGGTTCAGTTTTTTTCTAGTTCCTGTAGGTAAAATATTAGATAATTTAAAATCTAACTTCTTGATAAAGGCATTTAATGCTATAAACTTTCCTCTTAGCACTGCTTTAGCTGCATCCCAAAGATTTTGGTCATGTTTCTGTTTTCATTAATTTCAATTTTTTTTTATTTAAGCCTTAATTTCATTGTTCACCCAAGAGTTATTCAAGAGCAAGTTGTTTAATTTCTATGTATTTGGGTAGTTTTGAGAGGTCATCTTGATAAGAATTTCTATTTTTGTTGCACTGTGGTCTGAAAATGTGCTTGGTATGACTTCTTCTTCTTTTTTTTTTTTTTTTTTTTTTGCATTTATTGAGACTTGCTTAATGACAGAGCATTTGGTTGATCTCAGAATATGTTCCATGTGCAGATGAGAAGAATGTATATTATGCAGTTGTTGGGTGACATATTAGGTAGATGTCTATTAGGTCCAATTAGTTGAGTGTCAAGTTAAAGTCCAGAATTTGTTAGTTTACTGCCTCAATGTTCTAATGTTGTCAGTGGGATGTTGGATATTGAAGTTTCCCATTATGATTGTGTGGCTGTCTAGGTCTTTTTGTAGTTAGAGAAGAACTTGTTTTATGAATCTGAGTGTTCTAATGTTGAGTGTGTATATACTTAGGATAGGTCTGTGTTCTTGGTGAATTGAACCCTTTATCATTATGTAATGCTCTTCTTTGTCTATCTTAATTGTTGTTCATTTAAAGTCTGTTTCATCTGATATAAGAATAGTGACTACTGTTCTTTTTTGTTTTCTGTTTGCATGGTAGATCTTTCTCCATCCTGCTACTTCAATCCTGTGGGTGTCATTAGATGTGAGATGGGTCTCTTGAGGACAACAGACAGTTGGGTCTTGTCTTTTTTTTTTTTTTTTTTTTTTTAGATGGAGTCTCGCACCATTGCCCCGATTGGAGTGCAATGGCATGATTTCATCCCACTGAAACCTCCACCTCCTGGGTTCAAGCCATTCTCCTGCCTCAGCCTCTCAAGTAGCTGGGACTACAGGCATGTGCCACCACACCCGGCTAATTTTTGTATTTTTAATAGAGATGGGGTTTTTTTCGTGTCTCACCAGGCTGGTCTTGAACTCCTGACCTCAAATGATCCACCTGCCTCAGCCTCCTGAAGTGCTGAGATTATAGGCGAGAGCCAACACGCCCAGCCAGGTCTTGTCTTTTTATCCAGCTTTCCACTATATACCTTTTAAGTGCTAACATTTAGACTGTTTGCATTCAGGATTAGTTTTGATATGTGAGATTTTGATTCTTTCATTGTGTTGTTAGCTGGTTGTTTTGTAGACTTGATTGGTATAGTTGCTTTAGAGTGTCTGTGAGCTATGTGCTTAAGTGTGTTTTTGTTTTAGCAAGTGTCATTCTTTTGTTTCCATGTTTAGCATTTCCTTAAGGACTTCTTGTAAAGTTGGTCTAGTTGCAATAAATTTCCTTAGCATTTGCTTGGTCTGAGAAGGATTTTATTTCTCTTTCACTTATGAAGCTTAGTTTGGCAGGATATGAAATTCTTGGTTGGAATTTCTTCTCTTTAATGATGCTGAAAATAGGCCCTCAGTCTCTTCTGCTTTGTAAATTTTCTGCTAAGAGGTCTGCTGCTAGCCTGACAGGGTTCCCTTTATAAATGGCCTGACTCAGGCTGGGCATGGTGGCTCATGCCTGTAATTCCAGCACTTTGGGACGCTGAGGCAGGGGGATCACGAGGTCAGAAAATTGAGACCATCCTGGCTGGCATGGTGAAACCCTATCTCTACTAAAAATACACAAAAAAAATTAGCCAGGCATGATGGTGGGTGCCTGTAGTCCCAGCTACTCAGGAGACTGAGGCAGGAGAATGGCCTGAACCCAGGAGGCGGAGCTTGCAGTGAGCGGAGATCGCACCACAGCACTCCAGCCTGGGTGACAGAGTAAGACTCCGTCTCAAAAAAAAAAAAAAAAAAAACAAACCTGACTTTTCTCTCTGGTCATCGTTAATAGTGTATCGGGGGGTTCTCTGTATTTATTCAATTTTCATGTCATCCTCTCTAGTAAGATTGGGGAAATTTTTGTGGATTATATCCTAAAATATATTTTCTAAGTTGCTTACTCTCTCCTTTCATTCAGGAATGCCAATGAGTCGCAGATTTGGTCTCTTTATGTAATCCACGTTTCTTGGAGATTTTATTAATTCATTTATTTGAGACAGGGTCTTACTCTGTCACCCAGGCTGGAGTGCATTATTGCAACATGGCCCACTGCAGCCTTGATTTTCCAGGCACCAGTGATCTTCCCACCTCAGTCTCCTGTGTAGCTGGGACCATAGGTGTGCACCAACATGCCTAGCTAATTTTTATATTTTTGATAAAGATGTGGTCTCACCATGTTGCCCAGGCTGGTCTTGGACTCCTGAGCTCAAATGATCCACCTCTGTTGACCTCTCAAAGTGCTGGGATTACAGATGTGAGACACTGTGCCTTTACAATTTTATTTTATTTTATTTTTTGAGACGGAGTCTCGCTCTGTCGCCCAGGCTAGAGTACAGTGGCGTGATCTCGGCTCACTGCAAGCTCCGCCTCCTGGGTTCACGCCATTCTCCTGCCTCAGCCTCCCGAGTAGCTGGGACTACAGGCACCCGCCATCATGCCCGGCTAATTTGTTGTATTTTTAGTGGAGACGGAGTTTCACCATGTGAGCCAGGATGGTCTCAATCTCCTGACCTCATGATCCGCCCACCTCGGCCTCCCAAAGTGCTGGGATTACAGGCATGAGCCATCATGCCCAGCCCACAATTTTACTTTTAAAAATTCTTTTTTCTTTATTTTTGTCTGAGTTGATTTGCAGAACTGGTCTATGAGCTCTGAGATTCTTTCCTCAGCTTGGTCTAACAGAAGCTGTTAATGCTTCTGACTGAGTTATGAAATTCTTGTTGGGAGCTTAATTCCAGAAGTTCAGTCTGATTCTTTCTTAAAATGGCTATTTTGTCTTTCAGCTCTTGGATAGTTTTATTGGATTCCTTGGATTCAGTTTTAACTTTCTCCTGAATCTTGATGAGCTTCTTTGCCATACAGATTCTGAATTCCGTATCTGTCATTTCAGTCATTTCATTTTGGCTAAGACTCATTGCTGGGGAGCTAGTGGGCTCATGTGGAGGTAAAGGGGTGCTCTGGACTATACAGTTACTAGAATTCTCACACTGGTTCTTTCTGATTTGTGTGGGTTGATGTTCCTGTAACCTTCGAAGTTGCTGTCCTTTGGATGGGGCTTTTAGCTTTTACGTTCTTCACATTTTTTGCTCTAACACACCATGGCTGGTTTGGAGCTTTTAAATTTTTTAATGCCCTTGAAGGTTTGACAGTGGTATAAGTTGGGTTTAGTTGACTGGCTTCACTTCTGGATGCTTTCAGAAGTCCAAGGCTCAGCTCGGCACTCTTGGGCTGCCTGATTTAACTGTGGGAGGGACTGCTACTGGGTCTGTGGCTTTGTTCTCTGGTTTCTCGATGTCAAACACTGGCTGCACTGAGGTGTCCGAGGTGCTCCCCCTCCACTGGCAATCGTGCTCCATCAGTAGCTGCTGGCAAAAGCACTCTGATGGGGTGGCAGTGGGGCCACAGGCGAAAGTGCTCCACTGGGCCGGCAAGGGTCTTGGGTGAAAGTGCTCTGGCATGGTGGTGTGGTGAGGGGGCTCTGAAGTTTCAGTGAGCCATTGGACTACAAATAGTAGCAGCACCTGTACCTTCCTCCAACCCCTACGTTTTGCTGAAGGAGAGGTTATACTACTTTTGACTCCATAAGGCATTTCCTTAATCCAAAAGATTAGTTGATACTGTGGTTTGACTGTGATGCTTAAGAATGCAGTCTGAGTTTTCAAATCAATGATGCTTTGAGTAATTTAGAAAATGCTTTATATGACTCCAAACTCTAGCTTGTGGAGTTTATTTGATATAGTTAGTTTTCTATAAAACGTCATTAAGGCTCCCTTTCTCTTTCTGTTGGCCCTTGGTCACCAACCAGAAAAGGACACCCAGAGCTGGGATGAAACGTAGACCTTAGTTCTATCAGAGAAAATGTAAAAGCATTTTCAAAGCATTTTCTCTATGCAAGGGAATTCCTTGACCATAACTTGATTACCGGGGGCAGCAAATCTGAATAACTAGTAAACTTAAAAACCAGTTCTGCAATTGAATAATATAGCCTCAGACATTGAGAAAAGCACCTAAATAAATCTCATGTGTTGCAAACTAATGAAACGTTCCAAAGGGAAAAAAAGTAAATATGTATGTATCGTAATATAAAACAAAAGGAAAATGGGGCTAAAATAAATCGAAAGGGCCCTCAGATATTTAAAACCAATAAAAATGTTATATTTTGGGAAGATTTTAAAAGTGTCATTGAAAAGCAGTACTGCTGGCATATTTCTGTCCTTTCTCCCCCCAACCTTTTATTCTTTCTTAAATTAAAACTCCAAGGAAAAAAAAAAAAAAAAAAAAGCAAGCCTCTATCTGGGCTATTGAGGAACACTATTCATTTCTCCCCTGACCTGATTAGTCAGAACGTCTTTCGAATGATTAGTTTTCAATTTGCACCACTGTCAGAGAGAAAGGCCTCCAAATTAATGGCTACATTGATTGTTTATGCCTCCAAGAGACACATTAAAAAAATTTCAGCAACGCCAAAAGAAATGGTGATCTTCTGAAAAGATTTAGCTTAATAGATTTTTTTTAAAAAGAAAAATGAAAGTTTTGGCAACTTGCAAAAAGTATGTTTAAAATTCCACTTACAAGTCTGGCTGCCTAGAGCGTGTGAGTGCTAAGGGCTTTGTCAATTCTTAGCATAAGAAGCTGACCTAAGATTTTGGGATCCTTGGACCCATCAGTGGAAATTTTGGTAGAACTGCAATTCTGGCTCATACGTAGGGCCCATTTACCATGCTGGCTTCCTTTTAATAAGAAATGCTGTCCCTCACCACATCCCCCCAGTGTCCTTCCTGGGTGGTTTATCCTCCCTGCCTGGGCTTTTGGAACCACACTAAAAATTCAAGAGGAAAGGTTTCTACAAACATTGTTCTGTTTGGTTGGCACAGAAGGGATGGGAATTTGCACAGAGCTTTTGTTGGGCAAGTTTCTCTTAATTCCCTGCCAATGAAGTTCTAATGCTGTGTCTCAGATGAACAAAGGTAACAACAGATTAGACAACTATTCACTCCATCTTACATTTACTCTGAAGAACTGCAATATGTTTTTGCAACAGGTGAAGGACCACGTTAGAAGTAAGCTTACTTTCCTTATTGATATGCACCTTGTTGAAACTGGCCAATATAATGATGCAATGGCTATTCATGATAGCAGCATGCCCAAAATTGTAGCTCACTGAGGACCAATAATGATCAATGTTCAAGGATGAGAAATACAGTAATGTTTTCTCTGTTCTTGTTGAGGTTTGATGATTATTGTTTATGCCACGGCAAATGAGGTTTCATTAGATATTAACACAGTTTCCATGATTTAAATAGGTGTTGAATGCCCATTTTTCTCAATATCATCTCGTTTCCTTAACTTTCTTATGTGTCTGAACCTGGTGGTCATACTCCCTCTCAAATCCCTCTTTGCAAATTCTTTGATCTGGGTCAGCACAAAAAGGAGGCGTTAGTCTCAAATGACACCTTATTTCAGTGAGGTCCAATTATGGTAAGAGAGATGGTCGAAACCAACAGTTTATGGAATATTAAACTGGTAATGGCAGAGATAAAACTGATCATCTGAGGCTTGGTATCCAGCATTTGGAGCCCTACATGACCCCAGTAGTACTAAGCCCAGACTGCTGTTGGCAGGTCAGCACAATCAAGATTGCTTCATACAACTGCAGACTGGATGACCAAGCACTGTGTGGTGTAACGGGGCCCTGCAGTCATCACTTATAAAACTCAGAACCATAACACGGATCATGTGTTCCATATGAATTGCCATGGTTGGATATCTAATTTTTTTCCCTGTCCCAAACTATGGTACTAGTTATTCACAGATTGGTAGTTTTTGTAAAACCAGTGCTTTGACTATGTGACATTAACACTCATGAGGACCTGATAACTTCCAAACACAACAGAACATTTGGACACTTGTCACCTGAGTCCTGTGCCAGCTGCACCAACTTGGCTGAGCTGTTGTCATATTCCACTAGACTCTACCAAAGGTCATCTCCAGTCTTGGCTCACTTAGCTAGCTTTGGAATTTGCTCTCCCCTTTATCCAATGCTTCCTCTTCTTTGTTACATTATATTGCTCAGGTCTTTTAAAAATCTGAAGAACAAGTGCTTGCTTGAAGCCTTCCTGAAGTCACTGGTTCCACTTTTTTTTTTTTTTCCCAGGCCAGAAAAAATAGCCTCTGATTTACTATCCTGGGCAATGCACTATTAAAAATTCTATGATTAAATAATATTTCCTGTTGCAGAATATCTCTTGTTATGCTGAAAGCCATTGAAAACTGCCCTTAGTAGATACTTTAAGGTGTCTAGTGGTATATCAAGTTAGGTTGGGGAGAAAAGGTAGGGGGTTGTGTAAACCCCTTTCTACCAGGAGGTTTCCCTAGTGGAAATAGTATTTTTTTTAAGTCACTGGCATTGTTTAGAATTGCTGGTGCATGGTAATAAGCAGACTAACCTTCAGTTGGGTTTATTATCATTTTTAAGTTATCTACAGACAATGAACCCCTTTATACCTTGGCAGACTGCTCTCACTTCAAAACCTTCTCCCTTATATATCACTGTTCAAAGCAACCCCTAAATGATCAAATTATATATGGGAACAAAGCATTCCTGAAAGATCCTCCTTATTGAAGTACGTATTTCACATGGCATAGTTAAAGTTTTCAAAGACTATAGGGAAAGGAGCTGCACACTCTGTGTACATAAGTAACTGCAGTTATTCTCACGTGGCCTAAGACTACAAAAGATGCTTGCATGGGCTTTTGTGTCCTAGCACTGTCCTTCTGTTAATATAAATGAATTAAAGAAATTAACCAATTTTCCTAGAGTCTACATAATCTCACATTTCTTAATTTGTTGGATTTGTCTCCACTATACTCAGTTTAGTCTCTTTTGAAGTCTCCTCTCATTTAAGTAAAACTCATAACAATTAACAACAAATAATCAAGTCAAATGAAACTTTTTTCTTTCTGAGGAGTTTGAGACCTCAAGGTCCCTATATACAAGGTCATGTCTGATCATTCACCTTCTTCCCTCTCAAACACTTTTGCTATTTTTTCAATGTCTTTCTTCCCAGCAAACTAGTTAGGGAAGTGTAGGGGGCATGAAAGCATGTGTGGAGATGGATGCATGGAAGCGTTTTAGGGCCAGGGCAGAATGACACATTCCACGAGTACTCATACCCTGCATTGCTCATTGGCAAAACTCAGTCACACGCCACACCCAGCAGCAAAGGAGGCTGCAAAATGTAAACCCAGGAAGAAGAGGAGATGAACACTGGCGACTAGTTAGTGGTCTCTACTATACCCCCAGTTAGTCAGGAGAAGGGCATACTCAATCTTGTCACTGCCAAAGATCTTGTGCTCACACATTGTAGATTCGTAGAAAACACCTGCCAATTAGGTGTGTGTGCTAAGTATTCTATGAACGATAAGGAAAGAGTGGGCCTGCAATAATCTTCAAAAACTTTAATCAAGTCTTACTTCTAATAGACCAGCCAATCTGCTAACAAACCAAGAGGAGACTCAGCAGATCCCATGAATGTTGATGGAGTTTGATCATTTTGTTGAGAATTATGAAATCAAGGATGATTTCTAACAATTCACTAAAAAATGGTTGCAGGGCTTGTTAACTTTCTAAGTAGTCAGTTTATGCACACATACATTTGATTACATAAGCTATTTGCATGTTTATATAGAGAGAAAGAAAAAATAATTGGTGTTATGTGGTTTTCAGATACAAAAGAGAGGACATGTAAACATTTGCAGTGAACAGACAGAGCCTAAATTCAAGATCTCAGTATAAGGCACTCTGGAATAAATGGGAGAAAATATTTCCTGTGTTTTGAGTTTCCCTTACTATTGCATGTCACTTGGAAAGCCTAGCAACCAATTTATAAGCCCTCACAAATCAATCACTGCTAGGCAGTAGCCCACATTGTGTTTTAATTCTAAGTATTTCTTCTTGTCTCAGAAATGAACACCGATGTAGATTAACCATGTCTACATAGTGGACGTGGTTAAATCTTTCAGGTACCATATGAGAACAATGATGACTAATGGGAAACATTTTTAAGATCACAAGAGAACTGTATATTAACAAGCAAAAAAAAATGTAATCATCTCAAAATAACAGGCATTAACAAACCTGCATACTGCAGAGATGCATTGTTCCTGCATGCAAAGAAACTGATGAAATGATCCCCACTGCTATGCTCAGAGAAAAATTAAGTGACAGGTCCCTTTTATTTGAGAGTGTGCTGGTTTTTTTCCCTGATGATGGACTTAAGATGTTATATAAAGGGTGATACAGTGAAGTCATGCTACATCAAATTACTGCTTACACAGGATGCTTCTAAACCATTTAACCTGATACTACAGAATAAAACATGTGTAATCAACAAGCACTAAAAAGGAATACGTAACAAGAATGCCCTTCACTTACCTGAAGAATGTGCATGAATTCTATTCAATGACAGTTTTAGTCAATGGTATCTCTTTGATTTTGGCATCCAGATCAACTCCCTACTGATTAATTAGGGGACCCATTATACTTGGAAATGAATGACTTAAATACCCATAAATATGAGGAACATGGCATAATGTCAGAATTGAAATGTCAGACCCATGACCTAGCCAGTGGCTCCAATGAACAATATTAAACCAGTGATTCTCAAACTTTAGGAAGCATCAGAATCACCTGGATAGTTTATTAAAACACACGTTGCTGGACGCCAGTCACAAGTTTCCGATTCAGTAGATCTGAGGTACAGTCTGAGAATTTGCATTTCTAACAACTTCCCAGGTATTGCTGATGCTGTTGGCGCAGGGGCCACACTTTGAGAATGAATGCATTAAATTAATAATCAAACATCTGACTGAGGAACCACCATATTCCTGAAAATACAGAATAACTGAATTTTCCCATTAAAGGGTTGGAGATGTTACCCAAACCATGCATTTTTATAATGATAGCTATCATATCAACTTTTATTTAAAATCTTAAGCCCCTCTCCCCACTGATGGAGCAAAATGAACAAAATAAACGATTCAACCCCCCTTCCCATTACCTTGCATCAGAGTCTTCTTGGAAGCTCTACCAAAATAACTCTACATCTTCAGAATCTTTTTTCAGCCTCATTACATTTAGGGAAAAGAATGCAGGTTCCTCTTTGGCACTGTGTCCTCAGCTAGTCTGTGGGAAGCTCAGCAACTTGCCACTTGTTCCCAGTTTAAGTAACAGGAATGAGATCATCAACATTTTCTATTGGGTCTCCTCAATCTCCTCCTGATTCTGGTTTAATACCGGTATGCAATGGACATGTTGAAGCCCAATGGCTAACAAACTCTAAAACTTTTGGCTATGTGCTGGAAGGACCCTGAGAGAAAGTCTATGCTGGGTTAAATTCAGCCGCAGATCTGTTTCATTTGGCTGGTACTGTGTTTCAGGAAGAACTGCGCTTGAATGCCTTCAGGAGGCGCATGCTCTCAGTGGCTTGTACTTCTTCCTGATTTGCCACTGACTTCACGTATTTACATTACCTGCCTGACCCTCTAGGTCGTGGCAATTAAAGTACCTGAAAAACCCTCTGCTTTAACAAATGAGGAAAATAAACTTTGAAGAAATTAAGTAACTCTCACAGAGTCATGCTGATAGCTAGTGACAGAACAGGACTACAACTAATAGCTCAAGATTTTCTTGCTCTCTCTCTTTTTTTTTTTTTTTTTTTTTTTTTTTTTTTTTTTTTTTTTTTTTTTTTTTTTTTTTTTTTGCTGCTTTCTCAACCTCTGGAGTCTCTAATGGTGTCAACACAGACTTTAGACAAGAACTTGATCAGCATCGCCTGCCTCACTCTGTATTACCTTAAGGGTATACCTATCACGGTCACCCACCTCAGTCTATCAGATGTGCTCCATACCTTTCTCAACATGGTACCTTCCTGTGGAGTGCTTTGAAACATGTTGAGATACGACTTCACATTTTTTGGTTTGTAGAGGAGGAAAATATGTGAATAAGTCTGAGGTCAAAGAAATAACTTGAACTCCGGCCTTGGAGTCACTGACAGAAATAGTATAGATTTTCATAAAGGCATCCTTTAAAAACGAAGCCAACAAACAAAATTAGACTTCAGATAAAAGGCCCATGCCACAATCTGGGTTTGAAACATAGTAAAGTCAAGAGAGAGAAAGTTTCCCCTTGGTCCTCCTTAATTTGGCTGCCTGTGCTATTCTCCAAATTCCTTTTATCATCATTAGATGGAGAACATTCATTCGCCTGCTCCAATTTGACCTTCTTGTTTTAATGGTCAAGCAAAGCATAGGGCAGGAGAACTAAAAGCAGTGGTTCTCAAAATTAAGCATACATAGCCATCACCAGGAACTCGTTGATGATGCAGCATCTTTGAACCCAGCTGCAGAGATTTCTGGTAGGCCTGAAATCTATATAGTTAGCTAGCACTCACAAGTGTTTTCCATGCTAGTGATGCCTAGAATACACTTGGAGAAATGCCTTGTGCTTTTCAAACTTCAGTGTATTTACAAATCTCTGTTGAAATGCGGCCTCGTTAAGTAGGTCTGGGGTGGGGTCTGAGGTTGGGCATTTCTCAAAAATTCCTGTAAAGTGCTGGTCCAGAAACTGCTCTTTGAGTAGCAGGGTTTAGAACTCTGATGTGGCAGGGAGTTATATTTCCTAGGTTTAAAATTCAGCTCTCCACTTTTCTGGTTGTCAGTCTGGAAAAGCAGCTTAACATCTCTGTGCCTCAATTCTCTCATTCTCAAATGGGACACACTTACATGGCAATAGAAATAGGAGAGAGAGAATACAAAGTTTTGTTTGTTTTTTGAAATGGAACTTTGCTCTTGTTGCCCAGGCTGGAGCGCAATGGTGCAATCTTGGCTCATTGCAATCTCCACCTCCGGAGTTCAAGGGATTCTCATGCCTCAGCCTCCCAAGTAGCTGGATTACAGGCATGCGCCATCACACCTGGCTAATTTTGTATTTTTAGGCAAGACAGGGTTTCACCATGTTGGCCAGGCTGGTCTCGAACTCCTGGCTTCAGGTGGTCCACCTGCCTCGGTCTCCCAAAGTGCTGGGATTAGAGGCATGAGCCACCGTTGCTGGCAAATACCAAGTTCTTGAACTACATCCCATGCTAACAGATTGTGAATTCCTTAAGGAGGTGCCATATCTTCCTTGAAAAACAGAACTTTGGAATTTTTCATTTTAAACACCTGCAAGAACAGACTCCTAATCGACTTCCCTTTTGCCACCACCAAGATTTTCCCTCAGAAATCAATAAAATCACCTCAGTTCTAGGTTTGGCCAGCTAAGAGAAATCTAACCAGCAGATCATCAGCTACCACAGAGAAAGGTCATAAACTGGTGGGCAGAGGTTAGGATGTCTCCCTTCTTGGCTCTACTTACTATTGTAACATTCAGACAACGCACCTGCCTCCTTCTGCCTCAATCTGTAGGAGAGTGGCTGTGACAGCTAAGTCACCGCCGAGTTACATCTTATCACCTCATTTTAATCAATAATTCCCTTATCTTAGTCTACTGAAGACTCTTTTGCGAAAAATTTTAAACTCGTAGACACCCAGAGCACGTTTCACAAGATGCAGATTAGGCAGGTCTGCTATGAGCACTCAACATCTCAATTTTTAAAAAACCTGGCCCTCATTCTGAAACAGGTGCTCCATTCTTTGAGAAATAAAGCTTTCTAAAATGTTTGGGCCAGGCGCAGTGGCTCATGCCTGTAATCCCAGCACTTTGGGAGGCTGAGATGAGTAGATCACGTAAGGTCAGGAGTTTGAGACCAGCCTGGTCAACATGGCGAATCACCGTCTCTACTGAAAACACAAAAATTAGCCGGGCGTGGTGGTACACGTCTGTAATCCCAGCTACTTGGGAGGTTGAGGCAGGAGTACCACTTGAACTTGAAAGGTGGAGGTTGCAGTGAGCTCAGATTGTGCCACTGTACTCCAGCCTGGGCGACAGAGTGAGACTCCATCTCAAAAAACAAAAACAAAAACAAAAAAACAACAAGTTTGAAAGGAAGGATGCTTAGACACCATGCGAGTTGAACAGCAGCTTCCCTGGTACATTTTACAGATCTCTATCCTTTGTGTGAGCAATTAAATCATGTTCTGTTGAAGGACCCCAGTGAAGGCTACCATTTGCTGAGTGAGCCTTTACCACTCACTAAGCCCTCATGTTTGTTTTTCCTTACAAAGCCTGCTATTACCATTATGATCCCCACAGAGTAGAACGAAGTGGTGGCTCAGAGAGCACCTTGTCTGGAGTTGTGCCATGAGTTAGTGTCAAATGTGGGACCCCAAACCCCTGTCTGTCTGACTCCTAGTCTAACAGACTTCTCCTGTGCTCTAAAGCAGAGCTTCCTGGACTGCAGCGTCCACCAGAATTCCTGGAGGGCTTGTTAAAACTGCTTCCCAGGTCCCATCTTCAATGTTTCTGGTGAGTAGGTCTGGGGCGAGGCCTGAGAATTTGCATTTCTAACACACTCTCGCGAATGCTAATGCAGTGTGAGCACCACAGCACAAGAATTAGCTGTTGGGTCCTTTCCTCTGGGGAGTTGGATGCCTCTCATTAGCAGTCCTCACTACTTACACGGGGCAATTTAGAAAAGCTTTCCTTTTCCTTCAAGTGTTGCTTAGACAATAAGTACGTGACAAATGGCCAATGAAGCTGCCGTTAAGTCAGTTCTTAAATGTCTTCAGTTGTTACTTCTGTGGGGTTTGAAGTTGTCGTATGTCGTCCTCCTCAAGCAGAAAGAACAATTCTCCCTTTGTGGTGGCTCTTTCATAGAACTTATTTTGTTTTGTCTTTTCTTTCTCCACTTTAAAAATGTTGAACTGTTTTACTCTGCCTCTATTCCAACTAAGCAATGGTTACCAAAATATCATCCAATAGGTTCCGTCCGACCAGGTGCTACAGGAATATAATAATCTACCCTCTATGTCTTCTTCCTCAATTTAGTGAAAGGACTCCAGCTGGGGTCTGGATTGGTCTTCCCTTTATGTCAATGACCCTGTGGTTGTCTCCTGGGACTTCCAGGGTTTACCCTCAACAGGGGCATTGCATCTACACTAGGCACAAGCACAGACTACTTAGTAGGAAGGGTCTATTTCAGCTTGCAGCTCTTTTTGTTCTCCTCAAGGAATTGCATGTGTGGTGGGCCAAGCTATTCCCACAGCATGTGGAAAGAACACCAGTCAGAGTTAAGCAGGCAGAATGACCCTGTGAAGTCTTCAAAGGGTGGGATATATTTCCGTTGGGATAGCTAAGTGGGACACCTCAGAGTCAAAAGTCCCCAGTGACTTTGTTCTCTCCTGGTACATTCTACAGACTTCTATCCCCAGCAGTAAAACTATGTCTCTGAGGCGCTCCCCCCCCACCTTTTGTTTTTATTTTGCAAAATTCAAACTGCAATTTGATGTGATGGATCTCATAATAACAATTCAAATGACCTCTGGATGAGTCTTCTTCAACTCAGAGTTCACAAACCAGGAGCTTAAAAAAAAAAAAAAAAAATCCTTGGCTTCTTGGAAAGCCTTTTACTGTTCCTTTGAGGCAAGGAAATGGAATCAGCACATACAAGACCTTGACACAAAACCCACTGCACCATTTACCCAAAGCAGTGTGACTTGACCACTCTGAAGTCAGCGTTCCCAATTGTCAAACAAACAGATATATTTACATCATTGCACTGGATGAAACGGATTGAGAGGATGGAATGGAATATCACAGATGAAAGTGCTTGAAATGTTTAGAACTTCAGAAAATATCAGTAGAATCTGATCCCCATTAAACACCTAACTTCATCTCTCTAATCTTTTTCTCTGGGGAAAAGCAACATTTGAACTGGTAACAAAATCAGACTCAGAATCCAGCAAAGTTCAAAGTGCACATCAGTGGGAAGCAATGGAGCATGAAGGCTGGTAATTTTGACATGAGTGCTTGTCCTTGCTCTGCCACTCACTAGTGGTGTGACCTCTGTGAGGCTTCTCAAAATCCCCCAGGTAGTTCAGAGTGGTTTAAAAAAGTTTTTTCGTTTTTTTTTTTTAAATAGAGTTGCTGTGAGCATGAAATAATTATGTATGAAGTTCTTCGCATAGTAATACATAGTGAACACTCAGTAAATGTGGTTATTTCCACCTCCATAACTTGTCCTACTGGAAGGTCTTCAGGGGCAATAACATTCATGGAACTGTTGTCTCCTATGATAACTAACCCTCTGTAAACTTAGTGAAGGTTAAGCATCCTTCTCCCACAAATGTGCGTATGCATATGTACACACAGCCATGCATTGCTTAACAATGGAAATACATTCTGAGAAATGTCTTATTAGGCAATTGAATCATCATGTAATCATCACAGAGTATATTAACACAAACCTAGATGGCGTAGCCCACTGCACACCTAGGCTGTATGGTATAGCCTATTGTTCCTAGGCTACAAATCTGTACAGCATGTTATTATATATTGTAGGTAATGGTGACACAATGGTAAGTATTTGTGTATCTAAACATAGAAAAGGTACAATAAAGATACAGTGTAAAAGATAATGGTACACCAGGATAGGGCAGTTACCATGAATAGAGCTGATAGGACTGGAAGTTGCTTTGGGTGAGTCAGTGAGTGAATGTGAAGTCCTAGGACATTACTGTGCACTACTGTAGACTTTATGAACACTTAGGCTACACTAAATTAAAAAAATTGCTCTTCAATAATGAATTAACGTTAGCTTACTGTAACTTTTTTACTTGACAAAGTTTTCCTTTTAAAACTCTGACTCTTTTGTAATAACACAGCTTAAAACAAATACCTTGTACAGCTGTACAAAATATTTCTTTATCCTTCTATAAACATTTTCTATTTTTTAAATTTACTTTTATTTTTTTACTTTTAAACTTCTTTTGTTGTTAAAAATGAAGACAGAAACACACACAGTAGCCTAGACTTACACAGGGTCAGGATCATCAGTGTTGCTGTCTTCTACCTCCATATCTTGTCCAACTGGAAGGTCTTCAGGGGCAATAACATTCATGGAACTGTCATCTCCTATGATAACAATGCCTTCTTCTGGAATACCTCCTGAAGGATCTGCCTGAGGATATTTCATAGTTAAGTTTATTTTTAATAAGTGGAAGTAGTACACTCTACAATGATGATAATAAGTATACTATATCAAATGCACTAACCAGTACCACAGCCATTTATTATCACCAAATATCATGCACTGTACATAACTGTATGTGCTATACTTTTGTATGGATGGCAGTGCAGTAGGTTTGTTTACACCAGCATCACCATGAACATGTGAGTAATACATTGTGCTATGATGTTGGTAGGTGAAAGGAATTTTTCAGCTCCATTGTAATCTTATGCGGTCTGTTGACCAAACATCGTTATGCAGAGCTTCACTGTATATTTTCACAACATTTTGCATATAGTTTTAGGGAATTCATGGATTTCTTTGTTGCCTATCTATGGCCACTTGGGCCCCTGGGCCTCATGGATATTATTGATCCATCATCATCAGGTGAGTTGGGTTTTGTAGTGTATTAATGACTTTTTTTTCTTTTATCCTCAGCTGTTGAGTTTATGGACTTTCAAATGTGCTGTTATAACTAATTGAATGTGAAAACTCAATGCAGCCTAGAAGCTTCATGGCCCTTGTAAGTCTGTCCAAACCCAGCCCGGATCACAGTTACATGGCTTGTGATGTGCAAAGCTTTTTCTAGGAGTCCCTGTGGCCTTGCCCTCATCTTCCTCTGTGGTTCTCCTGTGGTCTCTGTGGGCCCTTTGCCTACAGTTTCTATTGTGCTATGTGACACCCTGTACACAGAACTCAGCTCCTTTACTGGTTTTCACGAGACACCTAACTGAACGTTTGGTGCCTCTGGTGAAGAGTCACACTGTGGAGTGAAGTGTTTCACCATCTTGATCCCTCCATCCCGCCTTTCTTCTTCCACTCTGGTACATCAAAACAATTTCTCTCTTCATATGGAGTCCTCAGACATATCTAGGCACAGCAGGATTTCACTTTCTGTCCCATCCATTCATCAGGAGTATTTTCCCCTCAGTTTTTCCTCTTTCTTTCCTATGAGAAATTTAATGGAAATTTTTTCTCCCTCTTATTCCTTATGAATTAATATTATTTGGGACTATGGATATCATTCTGTTTTCCTAGTGTCTGGGGCAGTACCTATCATATAACAGATGTTTACCAATTGGATAAAAGAAGAAGAAAGGAAGAGAGAGAGGAAGGTAAGAAAATAAGAAAAGAGGAAGGAAGGAAAGAAATCCTTAGCTTTGTCCTGGATCCAGATTGTGATTGCATTAACAGCTCAGAGATTGTTAAAGTAGCTCTCCTCCTACTTCTTACTGTTGAGGAGGGTTTTTTTTAAATCCCTTTTTCTTTCATTCCCAGTATATCAGCAATTTCCCCAAGCCAATTTCTAGCTCTTAAAATAGATTCACACTGTGGTTCTTCCGTGTGTGTGTGTGTGTGTGTGTGTGTGTGTGAAGTAAGAGAAATTCACAACTCACTTCATAATCCCCTCGCAGGTAATTAACTCAGGGGGCAGCCTCAAGAAGCCAGAAGCATGTTGGCTTTAATTTCCCTTTCTGAGATTCTCTTCCCTCTATTAACTTTACCTTTCCTCAGTCAGGGCAAAAATTAATTGTGTCCCTCCCATCTTTGGAGGCAAGTGGTTCCTTCGACAGCTTTTTCTTAGAATGGTCATTTCCTCACTTCCTGTAAACTGTAAACCTCCTTGTGTGGCTTTTCCCTTTTTAGAGAAAATTTACTGGAATTTGGGAATGAACTTGCTTTGTTTTAAGATAGAAATATAAGTGTGGGCCTCTTTATTTCTTTGGGACATCTCTTCATGGCATTCTGAGAGAGATCAGAGTTGATCCTTAAACACTGGATCTCCCTATGTGGGACTGGGGTGGCGCAGATTGAGGAAGCTTGGTGAATTAAACAGAGAAAAAGGAAGGAGAAGGTTAGAAGAAGCCACAGGCAACTTCCTGTTTTTTAGGCGAATGGAGCCTGATTTTCAGCTTCATACAATTATATTCTCTGCATTAGCTTCAGGGTAGTACAAGAAAACGAAGGAAGGGGTCTTTCCCTTGTAAAATTGAATTAATGTATTCAGATAGGTAAAACTGAATCGAGTGACTAGACTGTTAAGCCTGTAATTTAATCACATGTACAAGATTTACATCTGCACACAGTTTGTGTGCTGTGTGAGTAGAAGGGGCGGTACCTTCATTTCTGTATCTCAGTACTTAGCCTGATGCCTATCACATGGTTAGAAGTCAAAACTCTTTGAGTTGGTTGAAACTGGTTAACTGGTTGCTTGAAAATGTATAGATCTGAGGGTACCACAGTGGCAGACTACTTTAAAGAAGTAAAAAGAAAAGGCATCCTCCCAAAGTTGAAATATTTGAAAGCTCTCAAAAACTCTTGGAAGATGTTGGTGGGAAGATATCTGGTTTAATTTCTATTTATTCCAAGCTCTACACTAAATGATAAAGGTTAAGTGAAAAGAAGACTCAGTCCTTGACTCCAAGGACACCATAGTCTGGAAGGGTAGAAAGAGAAGTAGTTAGACAATTTAAAATATATGTGGCTGGGCAGTTTAGCTGCAGTTCAGCATTTCAGCTACACAATTCCATTTTCAGAAAGAATGTATTAGGACTTGGGAATAAGCCTGTATTGATTCATAATAGAAATGTAAATGTGGGGTTCTTTATCTTTTTGGGAGACTCTTATGAGATTCTGAGAGAGACCAGGATTGATCCTTACAGACTGGATGACTGTGGTGTCCACTAAAAGAGTCACCCAAGTGGCTCTGCATGTGCAACAGTATGAAGACATTTAATCTTGCTGGGACTCCCCCAGGGATCAGCAGTCCACTGTGCATAGTTGGATGGATATTCTAATGAGACACTTGGTGATGGAGAGGGTCAGACTTCCAAAGGGCATGTGCAGTCACATTAGGTGATCACCAAATGGCCTGCTAAAAAACACAGTGCCATTTCTCTGTGGAACCTCATTTTTGCTGTAAGAAAAGGGCAAGTTCATGGGCAGTTAAATCACTCAGAACACTAATGGAGAGGTGGAGGGCTGCCCCCAAGGCCTCTTTTCCCTTCCCAGTTTCCATGCAGTTTCCTGTCTCTCTGTTGAATCAATGTTGAACAAATATTTAGAGAATCTTTATTTAACTGCATCCTGGTTACCAGTTCTGTGGCGTCCACATATGTCCTGATCCCATCATTAACCTGGATGTGATGTAGAGCCCTCTCTGTGTGCCATGTACGTGCCATGGTTCCACATGCATCAACGGAATCACTCTCATTAATTCGTCCCAATGGAGGGAGGTCAATCAGGGAAAAGTCAAGAGTTAGAATAGTTTTAAGAAATTAGGCTTAATTATTTTCAAGTTTCTACTGACAGGAACTCACTCCTTGTGGGGTTAGAGGGGAAGAGGAGACACTTGTCTTAGAGAACCCTGTGAATGTCTTAATAAATAGATAAGAATCTTGTTTACTTAGCATTTTCAGTGTTAGAAGGCAAGTAGGACCAAAGTGAGACTTGAGAACTGTGTGTTCTTCACTGCAGAGATCCTACAAACAGATGTGCTTAGACTTCATGAATGGTTCAGGAAAGCATTGAGATGAGTTGCAAAGAGTTTCGGAAGAGACTGTGAATGATTAAACTGGAAAACATCAAAGGAGAATGGATTTCTCCTTAAATGCCCTCTACAATATTATTTGTCTTCAAAATGTTTGAGTGATTTTAATAGTATCCTAGTGTTTCCCTTATACATGCCTCCTTATCCTTTAGAACACACTTAGGTACCAGTATCACTCATCAAGAAAATGATCCCTAATCTCTCCTGCCTCCTAGAATTCATCTGCCCTTTCCACAAGCTGATGTCACTACACTGACCACACTGAATTGTCAATGGGCTTATTTGCAGGTGTGTCTACCATACTGGACAGGGAGGTCTTTGAGTCTAGGTACTGGCTCCATTTATCTCTGGGTCCTTATTTCAACCTAGCATTTGGCACACTGCAATTACTTGGTATGTATCTGCTTAACAAAGAAACATACTTATCATAAGTACAATATTTATTCTGCAACTTTTGGTGGCCATGAATAAACATACTGGTTTTCTTTCCGGCTTCAGGTCATAGTTTATTCTAACCTAATTAAACTATCTCATGGATGAGACCACTGAGTTTAAATCATTCTCCCAAGGCTATAGAACTTGTTACATGGCCCATCCAGGACTAGGACACAGGCATCCAAGGACACAGGATTCCAAGCCTGGTGCTCTTTCTTTCTCCTTTTCATTTCTGACTTCAAAAAATAGCACATGTTCAGAATAGAATGTTAAAGAACAGAGAAAATTCATCCTAAATTCAACTACCTAGAGACAACCAACATCAGCATTTTGGCAAATATCCCTTCTAATGTGTGTGTGTGTGTGTGTGTATGTGTGTGCATGTATACAATTTTACACATGTAACTAGCTATTAAATGGGGTTCTTCGAGTTGTTTCAGAGTGTTAGCTGAGGCCCCAAATCTCAGGACAATGGAAGACAAGTACCCACACATTCTAGAGAGAGGGGCTGGAGCATTCTTACTGAAAGATGTCCAGCTGGCTTTCCACTGTCAACGTCCAGCACCCACTCCAGCCCTTATGTAATGAATGGCTAGAGACACTTCTGGGGAAAAATCATTTAACATAAGGAAACACACAGGAGGAGGCAATACTGTGGCGTGTCTCCTCCTCTTAAGCCAGGTGTAGGATCCAGAGATAGAGTGAGGCCCCTGCTAGCAGAGGAAAATGGTACCTTACTGCCACAAGTGAAGCTTGCTGCATTGTAAGACAGACCTGCAATGAAAATTGCAAAAACTGCAATTACTTTTGCACCAACCTAATAGAAGAAAACACAGAGGCTTTTCCTGGTCTGCTCCCTGATTAAAATACAGGAGAGTCTCACGAGAGCTGCACATGGCCCAGACTCTAAAGACACAGATGCATAGATAGTGCGTGTCTCTCCCTGGGAGAATCCCAAAGTCTCATTCAAGGGAGAGAAATAATTGCAGCAGGAGTGATCCCCTTCACAGGCCAGGGGTGGTGGAATTTCTTTTGAGTCATGTGCATGCCAGGCATCCTGTAAGGAGTGCACCCTTGGCTGCCTATGGAGGTAGAGTGGAGCTGCAAAAAAAGCAAAAAAGTAGGTTCATAGATGACTTAGGTTAATAGATTACTGATCTCCCTTACCTCCAGCTGGGCTCTGAGCCTCACCTGATAGTATGGGGAAGGGCAAAAACTTAAGATGTGAGATTTAGATTTAAAATATGTTTTCAACCTGAACACAATGAAAAAACAGTGAGATATAACCAAGATACTGTCGTGGCGGACACATGAAATGCCATGCAAATCCTCCTTCAAGTGGAACTTCTTGTCCTAGCCATTTGGAGTGCTGTCAGGAGAAAACCTGGCCTCAGCCTCCTGTGGGGATGGCCTCAGCTGGAGAAAGCCACCTGCTCAAGTCCATCACACCCCTCCCAGGGTAGCCCAGATCCCACGACTGAGGCGGAGGATATAGAGGCTTTGCCATTTCAGTCCATTATGGGACCATTTTGGCTCCAGAGCTCCCTAAAGTTGGCCAAGGTGTCACTGGGCTGCCAGGCACCAGAGCTCACCTTCTCCCTGTCCAATCTGCTCCCTTTCTCTCTTTAACAGGTGTTGTTCCCAAGGGTTGTCTGTGATAAACATCTTACAACTAGACTCTGTCTCAGAGTTAAGGTCCTGGAGAATCTTACCTGAGACAATTGTACAGAGAAGCAAAATCAAATCAAATATATTTGAAGGGAGAAAAAATAGATATTTCCTACTCATGCCCTACTGATTGCAGTATTCCTATAAACACAAAAGCAAAATCAACTAGACATTATCTTTTATAAAATGCTTTTCAAAATTCCTTTTTATTGAGTGTTCAGATATGTCATTCCTTTTTAATGGCTGCATTATATTCCTTTCTAGGAAATGTAACATATTTAACCAACCCTCCCTGTTTAGGCTTACAGGCTATTTCCAAATTTTCACTATTATACTATTGCTGCAGGAACCCATGCATACCTTTTTGTATGCTTGTTTAATTATACTTTTATGATATATTCATAGGAGTGGGATTACTGGGCTAAAAGTATTTTCCTTTTAGATAGTGCAATCCACATTTTATTATAGAAGTTTTATATTAGTTTTTACTTCAACCAAGTGTAGATAAATGTGATGCATCTCCATATGCTTGCCAACTCTGGGCATTATTAATCTTGTTCATCTTTTATAATGTAGTAGATGGCATTGTTTTATTTATTATCTCTTTATTTGCTTATGTTTTCTGAAGAGGTTGAAAATATTTTTATATATTCATTGGCCAGCCTAACCTCTTAGCTTGGGATCTGGCTATCCTCTCTTGTCACCCTATTCTTACTAGAATCTTTGTATTTTTCTTGCTTACTTAGAGGTGCTCCTTTTTTTATGTATTAAGAATGTTTCACCACTTGACTGGCAAATAATTATCTGGTTTGTTGTGTGTCTCTTGAATTGGAAAACATTGAATATGGAACATTTTGGCTTTATGCTCCCAAATCTATAGGTCTTTTCTTTATGGATTTTGTAGTTGGTGTTCCTTCCAATAAGATAACAACTGTCTTGCTCATACTACTGATTTTCCTAAAACATTATTTTCTTTGGGATAAAATTAAATATTTGCCTAGTTATGAATTATAAGAATTCAAATTTATAATTTTTTGAAGTTATATTATCTATACTAGTATTATTCAAACACACAGGACCTAACCATGCCTATATATCACTGTCTTAAGTGCACATTATTATTAACCCAGCCTTATTCCTTTTTCTTATTCAAATTAATTGAGAGATTATTTTGAATAAAAAGGAGCACATGGTAAAATTTGGCTAGCCATAAGTAGAAAGCTGAAACTGGCATCCGTTCTTTACCCTTATATGAAAATTTTCAAGATGGATTAGAGACTTAATGTTAGACCTACAACATTAAACTCTAGAAGAAAACCTAGGTAAACTTCAAACGTAGGCGATGGGCAAGGACTTCATGTCTAAAACACCAAGCAACAGCAACACAAAGCCAAATTGACCAAATGGGTCTAATTAATAAAGACTTCTGCCACATAAAAGAAATACCATCAGAGGAACAGGCAACCCACAGAATGGGGAAATTTTTGACAATCTACTCATCTGCCAAGCAGGCTAATACCAGACATACAAAGAACTCAAATTTACAGAAGAACAACCCCATCAAAGTGGGCAAGCGATATGACGACCTTCTCAAGAGATTATGCGCGGCAACAGACACATGAAAAATGTATCATACTCGATCAGAAAAGATGCAAATCAAAACCCAATGAGTACCATCTCCTCCAGTTAGAAATGCATCATTAAAAGTCAGAAAAACGTTCGCTGGAGAGGGATGTGGAGAAATAGGAACACTTTTATTACTGTTGGTGGACTGTAAACTAGTTCAGAGCAAATTGTGAAAAACAGTGTGACAAATCTCAAGGATCTATGGAACTAGAAATACCATTGATGAGGACCACCATGCTCGCTGGGGATTACTCGATGATTCACCCACAAAAAGGGAGGGTTTTTATCTCAGAGAGGAAGGCATTTATACATTCGTCGACTTCCAAAAGACGCTTTGATACTCGCGGATGTTTATGCGGGCACGAGTATTCAGCAATGAGCTCTACTATAGACTCTATTGCGAAGCACACCCAAATATGTTCATCAGTGCGATTGGGCTAAGAATGTGGCACATATCACCATGGATTTCATACTATAAAGGATTATTCATAGAGATTCATGCTAGTCTAGTAGAAAAAGGTTCCCTCAAACATGATGAGTCGATGTCTTTGTAGGGACATGGAGCAGCTAGAACCATATTCTCAGCAAAACTATCACAAGAACAGGAAAACACCTGCATGTTTCGATTCTCAGATTGGTTGGAGACTGGAAAAACATTCGAGATCCTGCCGGGCAAGAAGGGAACATCACCATCGAGCCTTTGTGGGGAGGGGGGATGGGGAAGGATAGCATGAGGAAGAGTATTACCTAATGAAATGAAAGTTAAGTGGGTGCGCACACCAACATGGCACATGGATATACTATGTAAGCAACTCCTGCACGTTGGTGCACATGTGATCGGACCCTAGAACTTAAAAGTATATTAAAAAAAACACAAAGACTGTGTGCACACACTTTCGTTGAGTGACATTTATTCCAGGTTATCACTACTGAAGCTCAAAGAGTCTCCAGAAGGATGCTCTCTAGTGTGAGATAGACAGTCTCTTTATGGCTTACTCACGCTATGTTTTAGCTTCTTTTGTTGCCAAAAGTGACGAGTAATCAGACCTACTTATGGATTGTAGTTAAAGAATGGATAACATAGATGTAGGGCACCACCCAAGAGGATAGCTAACTGATAGTTTTCTCCTTTTATTTATTATTATTTTTATTTTATTTTCATTACTTTTCTTACGCTATCTTGCTATTTATATCATATTCAGATGCTTTGAGTAGTTGAAGATCACTGGTGAGATGAATAACGTTAATCCTAGGTGCCACTCTAGGATAATTCCAATTCCGGCAACAACAAAAACCTTTTGTACAATTTTTGAAAACTCGTTTTGGTGAAAAACTGACCTGCACTGCACTGGGATATAGTTTTATGTCATTTACTGGGAATATCATATATCTATATTGTACTATAGATTCTTAATGGATTTGGTTTATGGGTACTCCCTCCCACTCGAAATAAAAAAGACTAAAAATTCCAGATCACGTGGGTCTCTTGTCCAAGGACTTTGTAGAAGGAGATATAGTTCGTATGTGTGACAGGGTTGTAGTCATTTTTCCAAAACGGACACCTATCTCCCATTAGTAATGTCCCACTAATGTCAATGTGGCATACATTTGTCATATTAGAATTTTGGTCTCTTAGGGTACATTAAGTCGAATTTGCTTACTTTTTGTATGTTTATTATGGTGAGGATATTGTTCACTTTAATCTGAAACTCTTTTTATGTATAAGAGCTCGCTCATGCTATATTTAGTATTAATTTTAGTTTGTTTATAATATTGAGTATATTATTAATAAAGTAGTAAGTATATAAAAAATTGAAAGTAAAGGGAAAAGAAGAAATTTTATAGTTAAATATTAACTTGAAAACACTTTAAATGAGCCCACAGGAGAAAAGATAGTTTCACCTATGATTTTAACAATATATGCGTATATATGTTTGTGTGTATATATATATATATATATGCATGTGTGTGTGTAGCATTATATGCATATATAAGTATGTAACATATGCTCCAATAAAGATTCAAAAGCTTAGTCTTCCTCCCAAAAACTCTGCTTATTTTTCTCTTTTGCTAAGAGCGTATGGACCCCACCCAAGTTGAATGGGCTAATGAGGCATTCAGTATGTTTATTAGGAAACCCTACCTATATCCATAGTCACAGAAATGACTGATTTCATCACTTGACTAGTCTTTTAACTAATTCCATCCTAACCCCTTTAGTGACCACAAGTGCAAGAGGTTGGAAGAAACTAATGAAATGAACCAGTTGGTGCAGAATAATACAGATAGAGCTTCAATCAGAACATTCACATATTCACAGAGAAAACCAGCAAGAAAAGTTTAAATGTAACACTTGCGGGACAATTTAGGACAGTAGTTGCATGCAAAAGCCAGACAGATAAGGTAAATATATCAGATAAACAGGGCATTCGAAAGAAAACAATGCAGGCTGATGAGGGATAGCAATTGAAAGTATTTCCAGTATCAGAATATAGATAGGCAGTGGTGGGGCCATGGTGATTTGCACTTTAACTGCAACCCAGAGTCACCGTATCTTCTGTTTTCATATTTCGAGAAGAGAAAGAGAAAGCTGGGGTTTTAGGTGAATTCTTCTGACTTCCTGTATTGGCAATTAATTTAATAAAAAATAGTGTGGGTCAAATAAAATACAGCTGTGGGCCAGATCTCATCTTCAGACCATCGGTTTGCATACAGAGTCTCAGAATCTGGATGACAGTCATTAGCATCCTGAATAAACTTGGCCCCCTATTTCTAACACTGGTTGAAGTAATAGAGTGAAAGAAGACAGGAACTCTTGTGGTAAATCATATTATTTTCATCTGAGGTAATAGCTTTGGCTGTGGCTCAAGCATTCACTTCTGGAAGCCAGAAATCTCTCCCTGTCCTTGTTAATATTTTTGGCTAATCTTTGTAGAAATTAAACTGGATTGGAGCAAATTGGAATGGATACTCAAGGACCAGTTGAGGGCTTTATAAACCCTTCCTTTCAAAGTGAATCCCAAACTGAAATTTATTCTCTTTCCATTTCCTTCATCTAGACTTCTTAGAGTAGTATAGGGTGCTGAATGTTTAACAATGAGTGTTTCTTTTGGTCCATCTTTGAGATCGATCTGTTTCATCAACAAATGACAATCATTTAATGATGGAATGTTTTCTCTCATTTCCATGGAAACACAATTATTTGGCAACAGATTTGCAAAGTTGTTAAAGAAGACAGCTTTTACCTTTCAACCCTGGCTTGTGATACATTTCTTCATGCAGCAATATGCATTGGGTGCCTGTAATGTACTAGATGCTATTTTAACTGCTGGGAATAGAGTGGAGACTCAGACAAATTTCCTTGATTCCTGTTAGTAAAAGTTAAATCTACAATAATACATTTGATGCCACTTCTAATACATACATTCAAAGTGGAAATATAAAAATATATATTGCACAAAGCCAAATATAAAACCCTAGACTACCCTATCCTCAGAGGATAGAGGAAAAGACTGTAGTCATCTACAGTCTTCCCTGTAGACAAGGAAAAGAAGCACAGAGAGGGAAAGACAATGAAGTAAGATAGTAGTGAAAATGGTGAAATTAAAACTCCTACCAATGCAGGTGAGCACAGACAACTCTGCATCAGGTAGTAAGAGACTCCTTCATTTACGTATCTCCAGTTGTCAGCTCTGTATTTCACAAATTAGAAACTGATAAACAGAAATGGCTACTTTAGTGGAAGTTGAGCTTACCATTCACTTTACTTGCATTAGTAACTGGATTTCCCAGGCAAGGTTGGAAGAAAATCCCAACTGGAATGAATAAGCCAGTAAAAATGTGCAAGTAATAATCACAGCTTAGTTTTAAGAGACAAAAGACTAAAACAAGACTGTGACAATATAAACAAAGATTAAAGATGATGTCTGCTTATGTAAATGTCTCCAGTAAAAGAAACTACAGACCTGGGTTCTAATGTGGTTAAATAACTGCTGCTCTTCTTGACTTCATCTTTTGTATCATGCTTTTGCTGAATAAAACTCTTGACAAATCAATAGGTTGGGTGAGATCATCAAAGCAAAATTATTTTACAAGGCAAGCTTCCCTATCAGCTGGCTCTCCCAAGGCAGATTACAGCATTTGTCTCAATGAACATCAAATTAAACAGTTCCTGTGTATTTCTGGAGGTAAAGTCTGAAAGTGCAAAAGCCAACATGCTAAGAAACTTTTTTTTAAGGATTGAGAAACATTTCCCCAGCTTACAAAGACACAGTTTTGACTATAGCTTTTTTTTTTTTCTCCCCTAAAACTCTGTCTGCTAAAGGGAAGGGGGAGACTAGCTTAGCTGAGCCTAAGCCAGGAATCTCAGTGTGTCTCAAGGTATGTGCCTCCCCAGGCATCTATTTCATGGGGAAAAAAAGAATTTGAAGGAAAGTTTTAGTGCAGGTGATGATATCGATAGATCCCGGGGATGAAGGGCAGGAAATCTGGTACATCTTCCTCAAAAAGGCCTCATAGTGTGAATTTCAGTCCTGGACGGGCTATTTTCTTCACATCTGGGTGGAGCCCAGTTCAGGGTTTGGGAGCATTGGGAACCAAAGGGAAGGTGACCCATTTGGCAGTGCCTCGAGGGCTGCAGTATTAGGCGCTCCTGAATGTTGCTTTGTAGGAAGAGAAACCACATCGCAGAGGAAGAGTTGAGGCATCATTCTGAAGGCAGGTGAACTTTCCAGAAGGCCAGAGTGAAGGATCATGGATAGGCTCGCCTATGCGGCACTCCCCAGGGATGCCCCAGGCCGCCCTGCAGAACTGGGGAAGGGGTCAGAGTGGTGTGGTTTCAGATCTGAGAAATTTGAATATCTGTGTTACTAGGCTCTTTTTCATCTCCAGAGCCTCTGTCCCATCTCCCTTTTGGCTTTTTATCTCCTCCTTCTTCATAATTCTTCCTTCTAGGAGAAGTAGCCTAACCTTGCCAAAGTACAATTTTTTTTCTAATAAATACACTTACGCATTTCTTAAAAATCAAGGCTGCCCTGCTGTGCCCTCTTGGCACTAAGGAAATAAATAACCAGAGGGGGCACAGCTAGGGAAAGAGGAAAAAATCAGATCTCAAGACAGATTCTTTGAACTACCCTTTCTCCATTCCCAACTTCCACCCCCCTATGGCTCTTAGGACATAGCACCTGAGCAGGCACCTCAGTCCGGGTAGAGTGTGACCGGCACCAGGGCATGTCTGCCCTACCCAAGAAGGGAGACAGTCCCTGCGGTCACTTGTTTTCAGCCCTTGATGATCCCAAGACCTGTTCCCCACACTGCACATAGTTTTTCGCTTTTGGATGTCCTGGTGGGAGATGAACTTGGGATAACCAAAGCCCAAAGAACTCTCATCCAGGGAGCCCCCCCAGGTGCCCGGCTTCTGGAAATGCTTCCAGTTTGGGCCTGGGTGGAAGGTCTCAGTGACCTGCTGTGGTTTAGCCAGCCCAGAGTCGCTCTGATCCAGCAGGCAGAAGGTGACACGGCGGGCAAAGGACCACTCAAGGAGATTGTCAAAGGCACCAGGCAGCAAGTCAACGTACAGTGAGAGGCGTGTGCCCTCACCACTGCCTTTGCCATTGAGGAATGCAGACACCTGCAGCTTGTAACCACACTTATGTGTGTAGAAGGCTGGGCTGAAGCACTCAAGGTTGGGCTTGGCCTTGGCCTCCTGTAGCTGCCGACCATAACTGCCAGTCTTCCAGATAAGCACACCATCACTGCCCACTGATAGCTCCTCCAGCTCTTGCTGAAGGTCCTGCTGCTCCTGCCATTGCCAGCTCAACAGAGCACACATCATGGCTAGATGTAGCTTCACACTCTCCTCCACATGCTGTGCCATTGCCCACTTAGGGCACCTGTGCTTGCAGCTGGAGTCTTTGAATGAGCATAGCACCAGGGCGCTGCTACAGCTGTCCTTCAGATGGCCTGGCAGGTCCTCCTGAGCCACAGTGCCCACACTACAGTACAAATTTTAATCCGTAAAATTGGGAGAATGATAACATCTACTGTAAGATGATGCATGTATGTGCTTAAGTGCGTGGCATACTGTCAGAGTTCAATAATGACTGAATCTATTATTATTCTACTTGGAAACACTCCTAATCGATTTGAAAGCAATTAGCTAAAAGCTGGTTATTGTTGGCTTCTGAAAGATAAGGGGCATTGGTGAGGCACAGGATTAAATTGACAGAGAAGTCTGTTGGTGGGTATATCCAGGATTATTCTGTCCTTGTGCCAATCTGCTTAGATGTCTTTGAGAAAACGAGCAGGAGAGGCAGAGCACATTAGACAGTCAGAAGATATTTAGCGAACGCCTCCTACGTGCTAGCACTGGAAATAGAGCGATGGATGAAACTACCTACATATTCTCATAGAGCTTACAAGGAAACAGGAAAAGCAAATATTAAAGAAATGTCAACTCAAATACTCATTAATTGCAGGTTGTGTGGGGTATTACAAAATGCCCACTGCCTACTGACCCATTTGGGCAACATTTTGTATCTTCCCAGCAGATCGCCAGTCCAGAAATCAGATTCAGTTTTTCTTAAACAGACCCAATTTTCCCTGGATTCAGATCCAGGTGACTTACTACTAAGATCAAATTTAGTTTCTGAGTCTCGGTTACCTTATTTGTAAATTGGGGATATTATAATCATTCCAATCTCAAAGGATTATTGGCGGGTTCATTAATTGAAGCCTAGGTGAAATCTCCCTCAATGCCTGGCTCATGGTGAGTCCCAGTAAATGCCGTTTCATCCCTTTTTCTAGTGTAGAAACACATTAAACTTGCGAGTGGGCTGCTCTGAGTATCAAACTTGAAGACAAAGATAAGATGAACACACATACTCCTCACGTGTGAGGTTTGAGCTCTTAATTCAGAGAAATGAGTGTATTAACAGAAGAACTTTTTTGGCAATGTTACTGAGTCCTCTCTCTCTGGATTGTTCCGTGTCAATTGTATTTTAAACAAGCTATGAATGGGAACCAAATCAAAACCATTTTGTTTTAGCAGCAGCAGGTTAAAAGTTGTCTTACTACGTTGTCTGAACTACATCATCCAATAAAAGTCTAAGGCCGGGAGCGGTGGCTCATGCCTCTAATCCTAGCTACTTGGGAGGTTGAGGCAGGAGAATTGTTTGAACCTGGGAGGTGGAAGTTTCAGTGAGCCGAGATAGCACCATTGCACTCTAGCCTGGGTGATAGAGCAAGACACTGTCTCCAAAAAAAAGGCTAACCCCCCGTGAATAGGGAGGGTTCATGGTGTGCCTGTGGGCCTGGGTGTGTGTGGCAGGTCATGAGGGGTTGGAAGGTGGTAAAGGGATACATCTATGTGGGAATTTGATTTAATGTAAGGGCCAGACTAAACCTTTGTGAAACGAAAACTCAGTGATCATCAAATTATGAAATTGGCAAGCTCTATTCAAACTATTTTCATAACAAGTGGTTTAGGGAGCCAACAACTTATTGGGAATTATTAGGAAATAATAATTTGCTTATCTAACTGTGCCATGTTTCTAGTTGACAATTTCAGAACAAATTGGCAATTTGGTCAATGATGGCATGATATTAAATAATAATAATATATTAAATTAGGCTTAGAAGGCTAGTGAGTGATCATTTCTTCCAGCCCTTGTTAATATTGGTATTCTTCACTTTGTAAACATATATCCTCACATACAATATTTTAATGTACTTTATTATACTTTAAACAAAGGTCATTTAATAATGTGGGTGATTTCGGGGATCTAACTTTTGGTATTTTAAAATGCCTATTGTCATTAGTTGCTATGGGCAAGAGCAAAAGAAAAGAAAGTNTAGCTGCCGACCATAACTGCCAGTCTTCCAGATAAGCACACCATCACTGCCCACTGATAGCTCCTCCAGCTCTTGCTGAAGGTCCTGCTGCTCCTGCCATTGCCAGCTCAACAGAGCACACATCATGGCTAGATGTAGCTTCACACTCTCCTCCACATGCTGTGCCATTGCCCACTTAGGGCACCTGTGCTTGCAGCTGGAGTCTTTGAATGAGCATAGCACCAGGGCGCTGCTACAGCTGTCCTTCAGATGGCCTGGCAGGTCCTCCTGAGCCACAGTGCCCACACTACAGTACAAATTTTAATCCGTAAAATTGGGAGAATGATAACATCTACTGTAAGATGATGCATGTATGTGCTTAAGTGCGTGGCATACTGTCAGAGTTCAATAATGACTGAATCTATTATTATTCTACTTGGAAACACTCCTAATCGATTTGAAAGCAATTAGCTAAAAGCTGGTTATTGTTGGCTTCTGAAAGATAAGGGGCATTGGTGAGGCACAGGATTAAATTGACAGAGAAGTCTGTTGGTGGGTATATCCAGGATTATTCTGTCCTTGTGCCAATCTGCTTAGATGTCTTTGAGAAAACGAGCAGGAGAGGCAGAGCACATTAGACAGTCAGAAGATATTTAGCGAACGCCTCCTACGTGCTAGCACTGGAAATAGAGCGATGGATGAAACTACCTACATATTCTCATAGAGCTTACAAGGAAACAGGAAAAGCAAATATTAAAGAAATGTCAACTCAAATACTCATTAATTGCAGGTTGTGTGGGGTATTACAAAATGCCCACTGCCTACTGACCCATTTGGGCAACATTTTGTATCTTCCCAGCAGATCGCCAGTCCAGAAATCAGATTCAGTTTTCTTAAACAGACCCAATTTTCCCTGGATTCAGATCCAGGTGACTTACTACTAAGATCAAATTTAGTTTCTGAGTCTCGGTTACCTTATTTGTAAATTGGGGATATTATAATCATTCCAATCTCAAAGGATTATTGGCGGGTTCATTAATTGAAGCCTAGGTGAAATCTCCCTCAATGCCTGGCTCATGGTGAGTCCCAGTAAATGCCGTTTCATCCCTTTTCTAGTGTAGAAACACATTAAACTTACGAGTGGGCTGCTGTGAGTATCAAACTTGAAGACAAAGATAAGATGAACACACATACTCCTCACGTGTGAGGTTTGAGCTCTTAATTCAGAGAAATGAGTGTATTAACAGAAGAACTTTTTTGGCAATGTTACTGAGTCCTCTCTCTCTGGATTGTTCCGTGTCAATTGTATTTTAAACAAGCTATGAATGGGAACCAAATCAAAACCATTTTGTTTTAGCAGCAGCAGGTTAAAAGTTGTCTTACTACGTTGTCTGAACTACATCATCCAATAAAAGTCTAAGGCCGGGAGCGGTGGCTCATGCCTCTAATCCTAGCTACTTGGGAGGTTGAGGCAGGAGAATTGTTTGAACCTGGGAGGTGGAAGTTTCAGTGAGCCGAGATAGCACCATTGCACTCTAGCCTGGGTGATAGAGCAAGACACTGTCTCCAAAAAAAAGGCTAACCCCCCGTGAATAGGGAGGGTTCATGGTGTGCCTGTGGGCCTGGGTGTGTGTGGCAGGTCATGAGGGGTTGGAAGGTGGTAAAGGGATACATCTATGTGGGAATTTGATTTAATGTAAGGGCCAGACTAAACCTTTGTGAAACGAAAACTCAGTGATCATCAAATTATGAAATTGGCAAGCTCTATTCAAACTATTTTCATAACAAGTGGTTTAGGGAGCCAACAACTTATTGGGAATTATTAGGAAATAATAATTTGCTTATCTAACTGTGCCATGTTTCTAGTTGACAATTTCAGAACAAATTGGCAATTTGGTCAATGATGGCATGATATTAAATAATAATAATATATTAAATTAGGCTTAGAAGGCTAGTGAGTGATCATTTCTTCCAGCCCTTGTTAATATTGGTATTCTTCACTTTGTAAACATATATCCTCACATACAATATTTTAATGTACTTTATTATACTTTAAACAAAGGTCATTTAATAATGTGGGTGATTTCGGGGATCTAACTTTTGGTATTTTAAAATGCCTATTGTCATTAGTTGCTATGGGCAAGAGCAAAAGAAAAGAAAGTTTTGTATTTGCCTTCAGCAATTTCATAGCTTTCATCTTTAATTGGTTAAAATTGGCAAATGATTCTTTTGAAATGTGTGTTTGTTTATCAATGAGTGTGCCTGATATTCTAAAGTAGGTATTTTAGGGAAGTTTGTGGACAATGCACTGCTGTGATTAACCAGGGCTTTATAATTTACAATAGGCTGGTGTTTAAGATGTTTGGTAGAAACAGAAGGACTCGCAAACACGATCGTTCTTTTTGTCTGGGAAAACTGTGTAAGATTATTTTAGTAATTGGGCTCATTACTTTAATATAGCTGAATATCAAAACATTCAGTTGTGAAACCAAATAATGTGTGGATGCTATGTTTCTGCAGACTTTAGGGATATGGATCACAGATGTCGTTTGGAACCAGCTGAAACTCAAAGGAGTGTTTTTAAATAACCAATAAACTCTCAGTATTAGCTAAGGTACTTGAAAATTTCTACCATAATATTTAACCAAATTCTCATTTCTTTTTATTACTTAAAAAAAAGTATTATGTAGGCTAACATCAATTTTGCCAGCTGGCTGGATCTCTGATATTTATACATTTTCGTATGCAGATTTTCAATTTTTAACATACAGATTTTCAATATTTAGTTGAAGACCATTACTTCATCACTTGGCATTTAGAGGGATAGTCATCAAAATTGTAATTTAGGCCAGACACCATGGCTCATGCCTATAATCCCAGCACTTTAGGAGGTCAAGGCGGGTGGATTACCTGAGGTCAGGAGTTTGAGACCAGCCTGGCCAACATGGTGAAACCGCGTCTCTACTAAAAATACAAAAATTAGCCAGGCATGGTGATAGTCCTGCTGCTCAGGAGGCTGAGGCTGGAAAGCTTGAACTCAGGAGGTAAATGTTGCAGTGAGCCAAGATTGCACCACTGGACTCCAGCCTGGGCAACAGAGTGAGACTCTGTCTCAAAAA